>NW_022436961.1:2132860-2152266 GCF_009761245.1 Sapajus apella
AAGGAATGTCCATGAAAGGGCACAGTGGCTTTATGCACAGTATCCTCAAAGGGGAACCGAGGCAGGCATCCATCAACATGAGCGTGGTAAATGCCTTGTATGTTTAGAGCACGGGATGCCACAGAGGAGTAGAGAAGAGCTGCCGATTTACGCAACAACGTGGATGAATCCCACAGGCCGATATGAAAGGGTTGCATGATTCCAAACCTGGGCACTCATCTAGGGTGCTAAAGGTCGGAACAGTGCTTGCCGTTTTTGGAGGGACATTGACAGCGGAGATAAGAGAGGGCATACGGGGTGCTGGAAATATGGGCTTGGGCTGGGTAGACTTACACAGCTGTGTATGTAAATTGTTTACATGGGCCAGGTGAGGTGGCTCATGCCTGTAATCCCAGCACTTTTGGAGCTGAGGTGGGCGGATCACCTGAGGTCAGGAGTTCGAGACCAGCCTGGCCAACATGGGAAATCCTGTCTATACTAAAAATACACAAATTAATCGAGTGTGATGGTAGGTACCTGTAAACCCAGCTACTGGGGAGGCTGAGGCAGGAGAATCGCTTGAACCCGAGAGGCGGAGGCTGCAGTGAGCTAGTGGGACACTGCACTCCAGCCTCGGCAACAGAAAAAGACTCCATCTCAAAATGAATATATAAATAAAATTAAAATTAAAAAAAATAAATAGTCTACAGGCAGAGGAGAGACTATGAGCCATAGCTGCAATCTGTTCATAGCAGTTGAATCAGAGTCTGAATTTTCATAAGATCCTTAGGTGATGTGAGTGTATGTATAAATTTGAGAACTAGTTTTGAAGAAAGCCTCTGAAATCTAGTGAGTAAGAAGACTTGGGTCTGTAAAGGAGAGGAAGAGGGGCTATCTGGGATACCCAGGTTTCTGCCTGGCTTAACTGGGGACGGAGGAACCAGGAGGTGACTTCTGATGGTGTGCTGCGTGGACTCCTTGCCTCAGTCTTTGGAGAGAGGTCAAAGGTGGAGTTGTAGATCCAGGCATGTGGATGCTAGTGGGAGCCAAGGCTAAGATCAGGGAGGGAGAAAGTATAAACTGAAAAAGGGCCCAGGCAGAAGTTTCTATTAGTGAGCCCTATAGAAAGCATTCAGGAGCTGGAAGGAGAACAAGGAGAGAGTGGGGTCTCAGGAACGGGGGAGATAACACCGCCAGGTCAAAGGCTCCAAGGAGTCAGATCCAAATGCGTCCATAGGTGCCAAGGTGGCAAGAGAATTTGGAGTGCAGTAGGGCTGCACTCGGGAGTTACAGGCTGGAGGAGCTGGTAACAGGTACCCCATGGGGATGCAGTGAGAGCAGGGCTCTCTGCAGGCCAGTTTTCTGAGGAGGTGAGAAGGAATGGGATCCAAAGGCGTCAACGAGGGGTAGATCCAGACAAGTTTCAATGGCAGGGACTGGAGGGTGCTGAGCACAGGCAACCTGGGGCTTCCATCTCCACTCCAGAGTGGAAGGCACTGTCACCATGGAGGGGTGAGGTGGTGACCATCTTGGGTGGGAGAATGCAGAGGAGGGAGCAGTAGGGGCCTTACCCACATGCAGGTCTGAGGACCCAGCCAGCCAACACCAGATTTTCCTCCCCTCCCCCCCCCCCCTCCCCTCTCCCCCCCCTTCCCTCTCTCCCTTCCTTCCCTCTCTCTTTCTCCTTTCTTTTGGAAACAGAGTCTCTCTCTCTGTCGCCTGTGCAGTGGCACAACCTCAGCTCACTGCAATCTCTGCCTCCTGGGTTCAAGCGATTCTCCTGCCTCAGCCTCCCAAGAAGCTGGGATTGCAGGCATGCACCATAACACCCAGCAAATTTTTGTATTTTTTAGTAGAGACGGGGTTTCACCATGTTAGTCAGGCTGGTCTCAAACTCCTGACCTCAGGTGATCTACACACCTCAGCCTCCCAAAGTGCTGGGATTACAGGCAGGAGCCACCTCGCCCAGCCTCACTCTATCATTTTCTACGAATCCGTATGTAAACCCTCTTCCTGCTTTTCTGTTTTCTCTGAACACTTTGGCTTGTAGGCTCTTTTATCTCTTCAAATTCCACCCTAGAAAATGCAATCATGAAAAGGATAGATTGCCGTCATTGGTAAACCTTGGACAGGAAATTAGGTATCCGTGAGCTCAATATTCACCTTTGCTGTGAACTCCTGACATTATTTTGATCAAGCACAGGGGAGAGTGAAAGCTCTCCTCAAATAGTTGAAGGGCTATCACACAGAAGCAGAGTCTCAGTGATTTCAGTGTAGCCCTGGATGGCAGAGTGGGGCTCATGTGCAGACATGCCCTAGGGAGATGGCATGAACCCTGTGGGAAGGAGACCGCAGCATTCTTGGGGAGTGATCTGGTCTGGGAACATGAGCGTGAGCAGAAGCCTCCCATTGGTTGGGAAAGGCAAGGCAGTTCCTTGTCATTCTGGAATTCTAATTTTCCATTTGTCTTTCTGTTCTGTTCTCTATACTCATGCCTCCTGGATAACCTCTCCTGGATCAAACTTGACCTGAACACCTATAGGGTGTGGCACTGGACTAGACGCTGGGACCCCACAGCCATCTGCCCTCAGAGGAGTCAGGGTTGGTAAACACTGGTTGGCTCGTTCTTTTCTAAAGGGAATTAAGGGTACATGGACAGAACCTTTCAGACCCACCCTCCATTTAGGATGTTCGCTCTAAGTAGCAGTAAAATAACACAGTCTCTAAAGACTGTTTTGGTTCAAATCTGAGGTCCGTGACTTACTAGCCATTGATCTTGAACAGGTTATTCATTCTCTCTGTGCCTCAAGTTTCCTTGTCTGTAAAATGATGATGATAATGGCATCTGCCTCATGGAGTTGTTCTTAGGGTTAAATACGCTTAGAAGAATGCCTGGTGCTCTCATTATGTTTTAGCTATTTATATTATTTATGTTAGGAGGCAGCTTTTATCTTGGGAAGCTTTATTAATTATTAATAATGTTTCTTTTAAAAACATAAGTTGGTCTAGTTGCATAAATGCATACACTCAGGAGGGGGCTGGGAATCAGATGGAAATCTTAGGGAAGAAAGCAAATATATGAAAATGGACTCTTCCCCTTTACTTAGTAGCTAAATAAAAAGGTCCCACTGAAATACAGAATGTCCTTGAGTAATAAGTGTCCCTATGGAAAAAAAATCACAAAGAGCTGGGGCTGTCTTCTGTACCAGAGTTCAGACTCACCCCCCACGCCACTGCCCTGCATGTTGAGTCTGTCCTCACCCATGGCTTAGTGACCCACATCGTGGGTCCCAAGAAATGACAAGAAGAGCTTGAGAATGAATGGTGGGAGCCCAGCAGGGACCCCTCAGTGAGGGGTGTGATTCTAGCGGAGGAGGTGGCTCTCTGGGGACCACAGTGGGGCAGTCTCTTGTCTTGTCTCTTGATGCTGTGTGGGGGTCACTGTGGGTTTTGTTTCTACCATTTTGGAGGAATAGGTTGGTCCTTTGGTTGCCTGCCTGGGAATATTATTTTATGTGTCTAACTCAGGTTACTAATACTTCTACACTCAGGAGAACCGGCTGAGTCACTGTCAAAATCGGTCACCTGATGGTTCCTTCTAGGTCAGGCCTTGCATCAGGTAGCTTGGGCCAGAATTCCTACTCTGCTCCATCAGAATGTGACCTCAAGGAAGTCACTTAAACACAGGTGGCCTGTCTTGATCTGTTCGTGTTGCTGTAAAGGAATATCTGATGCAGGGTCATTTATAAAGAAAAAACGTTTATTTGGCTCACAGTTCTACAGGAAGTGTGATGCTAACATCTGCGTCTGGGGAAGGCCTCAGGCTGCTTCTGTCATGGTGGGAGGGGATGGGGAGCCAGAGTGTGCAGAGATCACACTGCGAGAGAGGAAGCAAGAAAGAGGGGAGGGGCCTGGCTCTTCCTAACAATCATTTCTAGTGGGAACTAAGACTGAGAACTCACTTACCCGCAAGGGAGGGCATTAATTGTCCCATCATGAGGGAACCACCACCGCGACCCAAACATCTCTCATTAGGCCTCACTGCCTCACTTCCAGCTTTGAGGATCAAATTTCCACAGAGGTTTGGAGAGGACAAACATCCAAACTATAGCACAGCCTCAGCTTCCTCATATGAAAAACAGGGCCATCAGTGCTTTTGTTATAAGAAATCAATATTTGGAAAATGATCAGCAGTGCTTGGGGCACAGCAAAGAATTAGGTCAGTGAGTGGTGATTATGATGCTGCTGCTGCTGCTGCTGGTGATGATGATGCTGCTGATGGTGATGCTGCTGCTGCTGCTAATGATGGGGATGATGATGGGGATGGTGATGATGAGGATGATGATGGGGATAGTGATGATGGGGATGGTGATGGGGATGGTGATGATGGGGATGGTGATGGGGATGGCGATGATGAGGATGATGATGGGGATGGTGATGATGAGGATGATGATGGGGATGGTGATGATAAGGATGATGATGGGGATGGTGATGATGATGCTGGTGATGGTGATGATGGGGATGGTGATGATAAGGATGATGATGGGGATGGTGATGATGATGCTGGTGATGGTGATGATGGGGATGGTGATGATAAGGATGATGATGGGGATGGTGATGATGATGCTGGTGATGGTGATGATGATGATCTGTTGCAATGGGGAGTATCAAGAAGGATTGTGTCATCTTTCCTCTGAACAAGAGTGAGGAAGCGCCTCTGGCTGCTGAGATGCTGGCGTTGCCCTGGTCCTTCATTTTGGTAGGAATGCAGCTAGAGCGCCCACCATTTCATTATCACTCTCATGGTGTCCAGATCAGCCTGTTAGAGGCTTCAGATCATGGCTTCAACACTATATTCCCACTTTCTCTTCCTAAGCCTGAAATCTTCTTAATATATAATAGGATACAGGGGAGCTACCTCACAAGTAGACTAGGGACATTAACAGGACTCTTATTGTACCCCAAATGAGATTTTTGAATATCAGGACCACAGCCACCACCCTAAGTGTTGATTTGAGGGGGAATCAGGCAGGACCTCCTTATCTACAAAGTGCTGTCTGCTTTTCCTTAAAAATAATATATTCCCTTTGAGTCAGAGAGATTTTTTTTTCTAGCCTTCAAAAGACTTCTCTAAAGATTTAGATCTACAGGAGGAATGAGGGTCCTGGGGCTGAAGGGGCCTTAGACACAAACTAATCCATGAAGAAACTGATGCTCTGTATAGTACTTGATGTTTTACTGAAAGATTTCATATTCTCTTTCTCTCCTTGTCCTCCTGACAACCCTTCAAAGGAGGTAATATCAGCATTCTTGTTTATAGATAAGGAAACAGAGTGATTTAGTGCAGTGCAATGGTTAAGACTCCACAGCCAGCCCCTCAGGATTCAAGTTCTGGTTCCACTGTTTTTTATTTTTATTTTATTTTTATTTTAGAGACAGGGTCTTGCTCTGTCACCCAGGATTGAGTGCAGTGGTGCAATCATAGTTCACTTCAGCCTGAAACTCTTGGGCTAAAGTGATCCTCCCACCTCAGCTTCCTGAGTAGCTGGGGCAATACTTAATGAGCCACCATGCCTGGCTAATTGTTTTAATTTTATTTTTTGTAGACAGGGTCTCACTATGTTGCCTAAGCTGGTCTCGAACTCCTGGGCTCAAGTGATCCTCTAGCTTCAGCCTCTCAAAGCACTGGGATTACAGGCGGCTCCACTATTTATTAGCCATGTGACTTTGAGTAAGTTACTCAGCCTCTCTGTGCCTCATCTTTCCCATCTGTAAAATGGTGATAATGATTGGTACAATGGAAATGCTGCTATTTTTTATGATTATTCCTTAAGCCAGAACTCAGTAGACCTGTGGATTTCTTCAACACATGTTTATCGAGCCCCTGCTATCTGTCAGGTACAATGAAAGCGCTGCAGATACAATAGTGAGCAAAACCAGACACTACCCATTCCCTTATGGAGCTTCAAGTCTAATGGGAGAGCTACGCATGAATCCAATCAATCACACCAATGTAAAACTACATGTGTCATGAAGGAGGCACACACGATATTACCGTGAGAGGACAGAGCTAGTCTGGGGCCCTGGAGGACGTGAAGACCACTGTGAAATCTAATGAGTGAGCTGGAGTTAACTAGACTGGGGATGGGGGTGGAGAGAACACAGAGCAGTCTGTGCAGGGGCCATCAAGGACACAACGTGGTAAAGGGACGACACCGACCTGCTGAAGGGCTGCTGAGGCTGGAGCACCGGGACCAGTGCAGACCTGGGCGAGATGAGTCAGTGGGGACGAAGGGCCTGATCATTCATGTCCTCACAGTCCGTGTAACAGATTCTGATCTTCAGGAGCAAAAAGGAAGGATGCTAAGCAGAGAAGTGACAATAGCCAGGTCTGTGATGTGCAGTCCATCCTGCAGTGGAGGGTGGACAGGTGGGTGGCCAGGGGGAATGGAGGCAGGACTGTGAGGAGGCCCAGGGGACAGTGGCCGCAGGGCCCGTGCTCAGGGAAAAGGGCTGTGCTGGAGATAAAATATGCGCGTTGTTGGCAGGTTGATTACAGCCCAGGCCAGGGTGGAGTTGGCCTGGGGAGACCGTCTAGAGCTGTGCTGAGTTAATAGGGTAGCCACTAGTCAAATGTAACTCTTAAGCAATTAAAATGTGTCGGGTCTGAATGTAGTTGTGTCCTACGTGTGAAATACACACCGAATATTGAACTTAGTAAAAGAATGTAAAATGTCCTATTCATAATAAATCCATTGCGTGTTGATGAAATATTTTGAATATATTGAATTACAATATATTATTAAAATTAGTTTTATCAGTTTCTTTAAAATTTTTTTAAGTATGGCTAGTTGCAAATTTAAATTCCATATGGAATTGGGATCTGTGGCTTGCACTGCGTCTAGAGTGAGGAGACCTCGGTCCAGGACCCAGCCCTGGGAAATCACCTTCAAGACAAGGCTTCTGACAGAGGAGTGCAGGTGGAGAGGGGAATAGAGGGGCAGAGGCAGGGGAGGTGGTGGGAGGTCCAGTGAGGGAGCGCTTGCAGGTTGCAGGGGTCAGAGGCAAGGCCCAGTCGCTCCCAAGTATGCACAGCCTGGAGCCCAGCTCGCAGACGCAGGACGTCGTTCTCCGCGGCTTGGTAGACGCCTTCTTTCTCGGCTCTAGTCTGGCTGGGTAAATGTCTACAGCAAGCCCTCCGCTTAAGGGAGGCAGAAGGAGGCAGACTATTTCATAATAACTCTTCTCCAAGTCTCAAATATTGTTTTTCACAACTCCCTGCTTAGCCGTTTGTGGAAGAAGAGCTCGTCCCACGGGATGGGAAGGGAGTGAGTGGGCGGCGGCTTCCGAGCCAGGGGCCCCAGACTGGCCCCAGTGCCGCGTGATGGAGTGGCTGGCTAAGCCCGAGGCCCCCTCCGCCGCAGGCTGGTTTGGGGCTGCGGACCCAAGTGCCGCTCTTCCCCGCGGGGCACGGGCGCAGGCGGCGTCCCCAGGGAGGGGTGCGCGGGCGCGCCGGGGATGGGGGTGCGAACGGGCCTGGAGCGGGGACCTAGTTCCACTCCCTTCCCAAGAGGACTCAAAGGAGAACAGTTCTCTTGATCCTGGACATGTTTTCATCTATAATTGGGGAATATGCAAATGAAAAGGCCCACATGGTCTGAAGGGGGCAAATCAAGCTCCCAGCGCGCGGCGCCCGGAACGGGCTCTTCCCCAGGGAGCCACGGAGGCGCGCGTCCCGCGCCGAGGGCGCCCCGGGCGGGACCGCGGCGCGGGCTCGTGAGTGGCGCGTTCGGGCCCGCAGCGGCAACCGCCCGGGGGCGCCCCAGGCCCGGCCCCCGCCCCCTGCCGCCCGCCCTCCCGGCCGAGCCTCCGCGCCCGTGATGTCGCCGCGCTCGCCGCCGCCAGGCGCGCTGGTCTGCCGGGCCGCCCGGGCGCGGGGCGCGCCGCACCCCGCAGCCACCCCTCTTTCCCAGGCTTGGCCCTGCGGCCCGCAGCGGGGCCGGGGTAGAGCGGCCGCTTTGTTCCCGCCGCCCGACGGCGCCGGGCTCTGCAGAGGCGGAAACCCGGCCCTCGCCATGCCCCCGTGCGGACGCCCCGCGCATCCAGTCTCGCCGAGCCCGCCGGGCCCCCGGGCCTTCCCGCGTTGAGTCCCCGAGTCCGCCCCCTCCGCGGCCGTTCGCCGCCCGCCGCCGCCGCAGTACAGCCGGCTCCCCGCCCCCGCCCCCCCGCGCCGCCGCCGCCGCCGCCGCAGGAGAGGGAGGGAGGCGGAGGGAGGGAGGCGGCGGGCCCAGCCCAGAGCCCGTCCCGGGCGCCGCCGAGCGAGCTCCGGCCGCGGCGGCAGCGCCATCCCGGGCCGCGGGCAGCCGCGCCAAGCTCTTCGCGCCCGCAGCCGCCTTCGCCTTCCCGCGACCCCGCCGCAGCCCGCCCGCGGCGCGCACGGACGCTGTCGCCTTTGCGAAGCGGAGACCCCTTCCCCTTCTCGGGGGGTCTCACCGCCGGGATCGCCGAACGCCAGGGGTCCGGGAGGCGGGGACGGGAGCGCCGTGACCCGCCATGGCTCAAGCGGCCAAACAACTGAAGAAAATCAAAGACATCGAGGCGCAGGCCCTCCAGGAGCAGAAGGAGAAGGAGGAATCCAACAGGAAGCGGAGAAACCGCTCCCGTGACCGAAAGAAGAAGGTAGGAGGGGGCGGTGGCGAAAGCCTAGCGGCCGCCACGGCTAAAAGTAGCTGCTGGGGGCAGGGGCCGGGCGGCCCGGGACGCGGTGGGGCGCGGGGCCCGGTGCGGCAGAGTTGGCGGCACCCTAGCGGGGAGGGCTCGGCGGGCGCAGAGGAGGGACGGAGGCTTCTGCGCGGCCAGGAAGGGGACGAGGCGGGAGGCTGTAAGGGCAGAGCGGGTGGCCTGGAGGCTGGCGGCGCGCAAAAGCCGCCGGCCCGCCGCCCGCCGCCCGCGGAGACCTTTCAGCACCTTGGACAGCGCCCGGCAGGCCCACGCGGCTCTGGGACCAACTTTCTTGTCCTTGGCTGCCGGCTGCGGGTGGTGGGCTGCCCTGCTCGGGCACGCCGCCCCCCCACCCCGGCCTTCCAGGAGACCTGGATTGGGTAAACGCGGCTCCAGGCTGTGTGTGTGGGGGGGAGCTCTGCCTCGCGCCCTCCCCGGTGACCCACTCTGGCGCGGAGAGCGTCTTTCCCAGGTGTCTCTGAACGAAAGTGGGGCTCCTGCCCTTCCTTGACCCTTCTCAGGGTGCACCTTTCCTGACCCTCCGGATCTGGTAGCAGAAAAGAAGGCGGCTTCTCCTCTCCCTGGGACATTAGGCAGCATCTTATGCTCAGGTCGCTCAAAATGAGCCACCTATGGCAAGGAGGGGAAGTTCCTTTGAAAGCCAGGCAAGGGTGCTCCAGCCTGGCCCAGAGGCCTGGTCAGAGATCAGCTCTGCCCATGGGCAGGTATTCTGGGCATTTCTGTTTCGGAGTGCTGAGACAACATAGGCCCACAAAGACCCAGACCCCGAGAGGCAACTGTTGCTGCTTTTAGCCCTTCCTTTTCGGGTCTGGGTCCTCTTACCCCTAATCAAAGCACCTTGAGAAGGACCTTAGGTCAGAAACACCTTTGTTGGTGAAGGGAGGGTGACAGCAGTCAGGGCACCTTAGAGTCGTGGAGGAGGCCAAGAGTACGTGGATGTAATTTTGGGAATCGGAGATGCTGAACTCCGGCTTCAGGAGAGCCATTTTCACCTGAAGTCGTCGATGTGGGGCCCAGTCTGCAGGGCTCCCTGGCAAGGAGTGGGGCCCCTCAGGCTTTTAGGGAGAGGCTCTGGCCTTGGTTGAAAAGTAAACATGTTTTCTTTCCCTGAAACTGTCTTATTCTGAGAAAGAAGTTTGGAGCCTGTGGCTAGCAGCAGAGCGTTGATGAGCAAGCTGCCTGTGGACCACACACTCCTTGACAGTTGGTCAGCAGACCAGCATCCAGCCTGTTCCTAGAGATGTTCTCTGATTTCAAAGGAAGTAACCCACACTCTCTAGGCTTTCCTGTACCCTTCAGAGACCCACGTCCCCACCTCTCTTGAGGGATTGCCATCTTGTGTGGAAATAGTAGTTTCACAAAGGCGCCACCCCTTTAGAGGACCAGGCGCCTTTCCCAAACCGATGGTGAATCAGAGTTTGGGTTGGTGCCACCAAGAGAGAGAATCTCCGCAGATCCCTCAGCTGGGGTCTAAAATACCAGAGCCCGTCTTGTGAATCAGGCAGGGGAAGTCTGGCTCTACGTGGCGATGCTCACCCACTTTCTTGGCGTGAATGTAAACTTCTTCTTGGGAAGCAGTGCTCAGTGTTTCCATTCCTGCCTCCTGCTTTTGGAGCCAAGGCGCTCCTCTTCGAGCTGCTCACTCAGTGTTCTCAACCACCTCTCTCTCCCAAGCTTCCTCCTTGCCGCTCCTGACACCATAAATCATTTTTTGAAAATAGTCAAAAAACCCTCTCCCTCCTGCTCTCCTGTGATTCTTTTCCATTCTGTGAAAACTCCCTTTAATATAACTCTGAACTCTGAATATGTATAATACACACATATAAAAGTGGGGATTGCAATATTCTTTTTGCTTCTTTGGTCTTAATGTTTACATTTGTGGTAAACCTCATTTCTCTCTTTTTTTTGGTGATGGATGATAATATTTAACATATTCCTCCCTCCAATGGTGTTATCTTGTTTTACTAGCCGTTTGCAGCATACTGCGTCAGTAAGCGTTGAAAAATCTTCCATTCAGATTTTCATTATTTTATGCAGTATCCCGGGTGCTATGATTAATACAACGATAAGGAAATCTTCATTTAAAGTGATAGCAATGACGCAAACTCTCAGGACTGATTCTTGGGTGTGGGGCAGATGGTATGGGGTGGGAGGTAGGGATGCTTTGTTCGTATTTTGTAAGGGCTGTGAGTTTTCTCAGCCATTGGGATGATCTTGAGGGCCATCTCAGAGAATAGAGTTAAAATTTATAGCAAAATCGAAAATCACAAGCAGGTGGAAGGCTCTAGAGGGAAAGGTGAGGGAGGCAGTGAAGAAAGGAGCCTTTGAAGAAAGCTTTACGCGGGGCCTGGGAGGCAGAGGGCATAGGGCTAACTCGAAGGTTCATATAAGGTGAAGTCTAACTAAGCCATTTTTCACGAATGAGACAATTTTTCAAGGTGAAGTGTATTAAAATCAGGCAGCTGAGGAGTTTACAGCTGCTCACACAGACTGCAGGGTGTGTGGAACCAGCTTCCGTTTCTTATACCAGCATGCAGAAGGAACTTCATGCATGCAGACAAACATTTTATTCCCAGATACTGGCCTCTTGTGTGGATGGATAGCTGAGCCAAGTGCGTTCTGAATTTACTCAAAGGAAAGGTGTTTGTCCCACGGCTAACCTACTTACCAGGGACTGACTGAGCAGAACCGCATCTCTCCCGTTTGTAGAAATAACCGCGGTTGTAACTTTGGCGACGGTTGCAGTTTTTACAGTTGATGATACTGTGTGGGAAGGCGCTTGCTAAGGGGTGCTGTGTGCGGGGGGTGGAGGAGGCTGGTGTTGTGACGCACTGGCTGACACAGATAGAAGCCACCTCGACACAGGGAACTGAGCCAAACTCTGGAGATCCAACAGTACCTGCTTCTCATGGGGCTTCCATTCAGTGCTGTGCGTGTGCAGAACCGACCTCGGCAAGCACCTGCTGTTGTAGCTGCAGCTTAAAACAATCCAGTGTTTATGATATTTACTGATAAGTCCCCCTGCTCTTGAAGGTTGGAATGGAAATAAATTGCAAAGGATGTGTAAAGCAGGCATTTGCATTAAGAATGACAGCTTTCGAGGACTGAGGGAGCCTTAGGCATAAGAATGTGTGTGCTTTTTATGTTTACCCAGAGCTTGAGGGTAGGAGGAGAGGAGGACGGAGAGATGGGAGGAAAAGTGAGACAGAGGATGGAAGAGGGCAGAATTCATGCAAGGAGAGTGGATAGGAAGAGAGGAGGGCTGACGCCTTGGCCCTGAGTGACAGGCTCACACTAAGCCTGCTACTTTCAGCACCGTGAGACCCCAGGGTAGTGTTTACTCAGCTCTCTCTTTGTCCCTGTTATGTTCACCTACTTCATCCTCTGATGGTGAAAGAAAAGACCATGTCCTATTCATAGCTGGGTACCTTACACCTAGCTCAGTATCTGACACAAGTGGCAGGCAGTGGATGTTTGCGGAGTGAATGAGTGAATTAATATAATATTCATCTCTGCTTGCCCAGATGTCTTGGTTGCAGGCATGTGTTCCGATGAACAATACACCCTTTGACTGACTGTCTTTTGGGGGCATCTGGAGAAAGCTTGATATTTTTTTCCTTTTCTAATCATGTGCAAAGCAATAGAGATTTGTAGGCAGGCAGTGGAACCATCTCATCTTTTGGTGCAGTGAATTCCACCACTGAGCATGTAGTTAGCTCCTTGCAGGGTCTCTGCTGCACTAAATGTCAAGTGGTTTTAGACATTTGTAACAACAGTGTTTGCACAGGGTCCCAAGAGCCAGACACTCATAAGGAGAGATGGAGGAAGAGTGCAGGAAGAGAGAAAATAAAGCCCAGGAATAGAGAGTGGCCTCTGCCACTTAGCTGTGCAGGCAGCTCTGTTGGTCTTTCCAGTCTACGCAGCAGTAACTGAAGAGCCCGCAGCCTTCCACTCTCAGCAGGAGGAGGCCCTGCTCCTGGACAGCAGAGGGGTTTTTTGTTGATCCAGTGATTGGAATCACAGGGGAGATTTGGGTTGGGGGGCACCTGCGTGAGACTGAAGGGTTGACAAGGAGGCTTGCTGGGTCTAGAGGTGGGGAAAGTGGGATGGAGGGAGGGAAGTTAAGCATTAGAATCATGTTGGCCCATGGCTCTCCTTTGCAGAGGGCCTCAAATTTCAACTTCTGCTGTTATCTCCAAAAGGGTTTATAAATTCAATCCAAGAGATCGCTGACAGAATTGAAAGAGAACAGTGCTCATCACATATCTTTAATCTGGGTCCTGTTGCTAAACCATGTCACTAATATATGTTCCGGCATGAATGCACATTTATATGTATAGACTCAATTTGGCTTTTGGTTAGCACACTTATGTTGTATTGCATGTGAATTACTAAAGTGTTTGTTTCTTTGTTGCAAGCCTTTAAAACATATACCACACCTTTGGTATCCCTGCTTCGGCATTCCTTATTTTAGTGCCTTGGGAGCCTCAAGAAATGGAGGTGGGCCTGCCTCTCTGGAGCTCTGGGAGGCGCCGGCAGTGGCTGAAGATGTGGAAATTTTCCCAGCCTGCCTCCTGTCCATTTTTCCGTCCAGCTCCTCCCTCCCTGCTGCAGAGGTAGCAGCGGCGGGGGCTGTTCCCAGGGGCTCTCCTCACTTCCCAGCCATAGGCTAGACCAGAAGAGCAGGGTCTGAGGGCCGCGATATTACACTCTGAAATTTGGCTGCTGCTCCACCTCTATGAGGGGCGGCTGTGAGGAGCGAGTGATGCGCAAACCATCTAGTGCTGGACTGTCTCAGAGCAGGTGCAGCAGCAGCCGAAATTCAGAGCCTGGAGCAAGCCACCTCCCTGGGCAGGGGACACGAGCCAGCCTCCAGTGTCTCCCTGTTTCTTTGGTTCACCCCAGCAAAGGCTGCTGGCTCACCAGTTCTGGTCTTCTCTCAATGTGGCAATCCTTTAAAAAAAAAAAAAAAAAAAAAAACCCGTCCAAGGCTTCTTCCCCGTTTTTGCGAAACAAATGAGCAAGCAGTGGCAAGTGTGTCCTAGGTGCAGGTCCTCTTTCTTCATCTGTGTTAGCTTGCCCCTGTGTCTGCTTCGGCTACGCCTTTGTATAGGTGATCCTGTCATTGATTTCTTCCTCCTTCAATGTCAAAGCCCATCACTATCTCTTGCAAGATACCTTTCATAGCTGCCCGCTCCCTACCCCCACCCGATTGCTCTCTGCACTTTCCACGCATACACACATCCACACACACAAGTTCTTGTTTTATCTTTTCTACTAAATTATAAGTGCTTTGAAGCCAACACTTGAGTCTTTGTATGTAACCATTCACTACATATCTATGGCTTGAATTGATTGAAAAGCTACATTTAACTAGTACAGGCGTTTTTCTTAGTTGTTCTTTTGGATTTTGAGAGAGCTAGTACCCCTAAAGAATTGGTACCAAGTAAATCTATTGTTTCTCCCCACCTTGAATTATTCTGACTGAAATAAAATTTGTGGTCATTTTTTTTCTTTTCTTTTTTTGAGATGGAGTCTCACTCTGTCACCCAGGCTGGAGTGCAGTGGTACAATCTTGGCTCACTGCAACCTCTGCCTCCCAAATTCAAATGATTCTCCTGCCTCAGCCTCCTGAGTAGGGGGATTACAGGCATGCGCCACCACACCCAGCTAATTTTTGTATTTTTAGTAGAGATTGCGTTTCACCATATTGGCCAGGCTGTTCTCAAACTCTGGGCTTTAGGCGATCCACCTGCTTCGGCCTCCCAAAGTGCTGGGATTATAGGCGTGGGCCATCGCACCCGAACCCGGCCAGTGTTTGTTTGCTTGAGAAAGGCAAATCAGCTTTGCCTGGCTCTCTGTCTCCCTTCCTGGTTCTTGAAAAGCTCAAAGTCCACCTCCTACAGAATGCTAGGCTTGGAGTGGGCTGCCCGGATTCCCGTTTGAGCTCTTACATGTATCAGCTATGCATAAATAAGCCTCTGAATTTCTTCCAGCTTCAGTTTGCTCATCTGTAAAATAGGGATGAGGATCAAATGAGATAATAAATGAGAGTGTGCTTTGTAAAATTTTAAACTCCCATATGTTTAAGGGATTATAATTGATAACAATGATTATTCATAAAGTTATTCTTTCTAATAAATCCTCTACCAGAGTTCATGCCTGTCCTTCCAGTGGCATGGTAAAGCGTTGAGGTTTGCCGAGGAAGGCCAGCTTGTTATTCTCTCGGTATTGGGAAATGAGGAAAGGATACTTTATATCATATCTTCATTTCATTTTCAGGAAAAAATGAATTTTCTATTTGGACAGGGTTTTTTATTGTAGACCTGCTCAGTTATCTGCATGGATTCAGTCGATAACTTCCAGGTGGTCTTGGATACTGGCAAGCTTTATTGAAGTCCTGTGCGGCATCTGTGCTGTCTATCGGAGGGGAACATAAAACGGCTTCCTAACTTTGCTGAGAATCCTATGGCTGTTAGATCCATGGGTGGTCAATCTGGGTGTGAACTATCACAGATAATGGAACGTGTGCTGCCGTGGGGAGACCAGACTCCTCTGGTGGAGACTCTTTGGATCTTAGGTGTACAAAGCACTGCACATTCTCCAAGAAATGAAAACTTGCATTGGAGACACAAAAAGTGAAAGCAAAGACTTAATGGCCAGCCAATTAAAAAAAAGAGAGCACCGTTTTTTTCCTCTCATTTGCTTCCAGTGTGACTGGATGCTTCTCCTCAAAGATTTCCCTGTGTTTTCACTAAGGAAATAGTACCTGTCCAGTTGCTTTTACATCCATTGGCGAGCACTGACAATGATACTTGCCAAAAAAGTTCTTTATCAAGGGAGGTGCCTGCACTTATTGGGGGTCTCTAGTGTTCCACATGCATGACATGCATTGTCACACTCTGTCACCCAATAGGTTGGTAAACCCAGAGCTCGGGCTCCAACCCAGATGCACCTGACTCTAAAGCTTATTCAGAGCCCATGGTACTGGGCTACCTCCCCAGGTGCTGGTTTCACCCTTAGGATATTCAAAGCTCTTCTAGGCACAGAGAGAAGAGTCAAAGCTGAAGATATATTTCCTTCCATCTGGGCGCAGTGGCTCATGCCTGTAATCCCTGCACTTTGGGAGCCAAGACGGGAGGAACACTTGAGGCCAGGTTCAAGACCAGCCTGGGCAACACAGTGAGACCCAGTCTCCACAAAAAAATTTAAAAACTGAAGATGTTTTTCCTTCTTTGAAGGGAAGGACTTACAAATTAGTGGGAAAGCTGCCAGAGGTGGAAGTAACCTTAGGCAGAGGATGGAGAGTGTAGGGCAAAGCCTGTGGCCTCTAGTTCCAGTGGCAACGTGGGTGTCCAAGGTCCCTCTGAATGTCTTGGAGCTGAGGGCCCCATCTGGGCCTCGAGGTTAACATAAGAGTGCAGATGAGGCTGGGTGCGGTGGCTTACGCCTGTAATCCTAGCACTTTGGAAGGCCAAGGTGGGTGAATCACCTGAGGTCAGGAATTCAAGACCAGCCTGGCCATCATGGTGAAACCCCATCTTTAAAAAAATAAAAAATAATAAAAAAAAAGAGTGCAGATGAAACAGCAGGTGAAAATGGAGTCCTGGGGTTTCTGCTTTGTACTGGCTAGCCTGGCTCGTAACAGGTTAACTTTCCCCTTGACTTCAGTTTGGAGATTTGCTGTTTACCATGTCGTCAAGTCAATGTCAACATCTTCTCTATATAATCACTTCATAATGTGCAGAGGCTAGTCAATACGGAGGGATGGCATTTCTGCCATGATTGTCTGTTTTTCCTTGTATCTGGGACTCTAGCTTTTTATGTGGATGCTTCCCAGGCCTGTCCCAGACGGAGCCAGGCGCAGAGATGATGTGATGAGGATGATGTGAATGGATGAGCTCTTGCTCGGCAGCTCTCTCCCGGCTCTTGCAGCTCTATGGTTCTGTCGCCTGCCCCTAAGAAGTTGGGTGATCTGAGTAGTTTCCAATGTGCAATATCACATTTGCATACAAATGTACATATGTAAGTGTGTGTATGGGTGTGTACATATGGTCAGATGCCAACAGGGGCCCCTTCTTGACTTGGCGTTTGGGCAGTTAGTTGGTGCCTTCCATTGAACTTGGGAAAGCGGAGGAGGACGGGTTAGGTGGAAGATAGTGAGTCCTTCTTGGCATGTGGCATAGGTGGCTTCCTGGGGCTCTCGCTTGATAGTGGAAGAGAGCTCATAGAAAACATCCTCAACAGCAGGAGCAGCTGCTGGGCTTGCGGTGGGAGGAGCTGGCAGTTGGCTCAAGTCTGTGCCCTCCAGCAAGGCCCTGGAACATAGAGCTTCTAAGCATTGGCCTTAAGTAAGACACATACACAAAAGCAAGCCGACAGGGTGTTAGGACAGCTAAGGACGCTGATGGCTCCCACTGGCTGGAGGTGGGCTCGGGGAACAGGACCCAGCCACTCTTAAAGACGGGACTTTGGTGCCATCACCCACGTAGTGACATACTCTACATTCACTAAAAACATGCTTACAATGTTTTGAAGAATATACTTTTAATTGAAAATAGGAATATGCTTTAGTTGTTGTGTTATGTTCACTTTCAAATGATACAACATACACTTGTATATAAAATATACATGAAATAGGCCAGGTAGACTCAAGACCAGAGTAGCCAGGTGACATGTTATCAGACAGGGAAATACATACTCTGTGAGCAGTGGTCATCTTTGTCATATGTGTTTCTGGGTGATTAAATTTCTTTTTTATTCTTTTCTGTATTTTTAATAATTGTTCAAAATAAGCTGGGCGCAGTGGCTCACACCTGTAATCCCAGCACTTTAGGAGGCCAAGGCAGGAGGATTGCTTGAGGCCAGGAAGCTCAAGACCAGCCTGGGCAACATAGCGAGACCCAGTCTCTACAAAAACTAAGAAAATTTAAGAAAATAAGCCAGGTGTGGTGGCATGCCTGTTGTCCCACCTACTCAGGTGGCTGAGGCAGGAGATTTGCTTGAGCCCAGGGGAGTTTGAGACTGCAGTGAGCTCTGATGGTGCCACTGCACTCTAGCTTGGGTGACAGAGTGAGACCCTGTCTCTAAAAAGAAAAGGAAAGATAAGAAGAAAAGAAGAAATTGTTAAAAATGAACAAGTTCTTGAGATACAGAAAGAAAAAGCAGAGGATGCCCCGCCTGCCTAAGAGGGTAGCTGCCTGTGTGTCTTCTGGAGATGAAATCTGGAATTTATAGCTGCTGCCACACCCTCAGTAAAGGTTCCAAGGTGCTGTGGACCAGAGCCAAGTAGGTAACGGAATGTGCTGGCTTGAAATGGAGCTGAAGCGTGGCCCCCGGGAGCCTGGGCAGTTGGGTCTTGGCATGTGAAGCCTTCCATTGTAAACCAACTTGAAAATGTATGTGTGTTGGGTCTGATACTCCCTTCTGCAGCCAGGGGGATCTTCCAAAAATGCAAATCAGATCCTGACACTCCCTCCTTTCAATCCTTCAGTGGCTTCCTAATTGTCCTTAGACTGAAGTCCAGGCTGGTTAACAGGACTTCCTCCCTGCCACCCACTAAATCTACTCCCTAGCTGCCTCTCATGTCTTATCGCTGTCTTTCCTGCATCCTGCATTGGGCTGTACACCGATACTTGGAAATATGTGCTTTCACTTGCTTTTAGATCTTCCTGTGTGCCGCATTCTTGGCCTCCAGCATCAACGTCAAGTCCTCCATCAGAACGCAATTGAAACATTGCCTCCTCCCGAGTCCTAGATGAGACTGGGGGCCCCTGTCCCATACTATTCCAGCATGCCTTTGGGCAAGGGGGCCAGAGCATCAGCAGGGCTTAAGCGTGCATTTAGGAGGTCATGTTGAAATCGAGGCAGTAATGAAGAGCTGTGGCCGGTGGAGTGAGATGGAGTCAGGTGTTTACTAGCTGGCTTTGAGCAAGTTGCCTAGTAGTGCTCCCTGAGTCTCAGTTTTGTCATCTTAAAGTGGAGAAAATAATACCCACCCCACAGCCATGCAGGGCTGTTGGGAAGACTGAATGACTTAATATATGGAAAGTACCTGGCATATAGTAAGCACTTGATAAATGCCAGGGCAATGCCTCAGCTCCCACCCATACCCACCTTGGAGCTGCCCATAAAATCCAAGACACGAGCATTAGCAGGCTGTGGACCTGGGGATGGGTGGCAGAGAGAAACACATGTCTGCACCTGAGCCCTGAATGGATAAATAGATAAAGACTTAAAAAACGTGGTCCTTGGAGTTTTCTTCTTTAATCCTGAATGAGACTTAGAAAGTCCCATCCCACTTGGCTAAATTCTCACCTTGTATTTATTAATTTAAAGACAGGCTGGGCGTGGTGGCTCACTCCAGTAATCCCAGCACTTTGGGAGTCCAAGGCGGGCGGATCACAAGGTCAGGAGTTTGAGACCATCCTGGCCAACATGGTGAAACCCTGTCTCTGCTTGAAAAAATACAAACAATTAGCTGGGCGTGGTGGCACATGCCTGTAATCCCAGCTACTTGGGAGGCTAAGGCAGGAGAATCTCTTGAACCCGGGAGGCGGAGGTTGCAGTGAGCAGAGATTGCACCACTGTACTCCAGCCTGGGTGGCAGAGCAAGACTCTGTCTAAAAACAAACAAACAAACAAACAAACAAACAAACAAACCCCAAATAAATACAGTGTTAGCC
>NW_022436961.1:2152366-2455493 GCF_009761245.1 Sapajus apella
TGCCTGGCTAATTTTTTTTTTTTTTTGCATTTTCAGTAGAGATGGGGTTTCTCCATGTTGGCCAGTCTGGTCTCCAACTCCTGACGTCAGGTAATCTGCCCCCCTCGGCCTCCCAAAGTGCTGGGATTACAGGCTGCTGCCAGTTTCTTAAATGAGTTAGTAAAGACTTGGAAGAAATGTGAACCTGATCTGAAACTCAGAGCGAAGAATCAGAACAGCCTAAATCGGGCAAGTTTCAAAGTCTGAAACGTCTGTAGAGTTGCACTGAATTTACGGAGACAGTAGCTTCTCCCGCAGCATAGAGATTTGGGCAATTCATTGTAATGCCATTTGCAAGCGCTGCTTTGGTGTCTGCCATTGACCACACTCTGGAGAGGAGACGGTTTCCCTGCTGATCTCAGGTTGCACAGTGCCGGTGGGCAGGAAAGGCCCTTGTCTAGCCTGGAAAGCCTTGGGCAGGGACGCATGTGACGGATCCAGCCAGCAAGTTTCCTCTGAATCGGCATAAAACACAATGCAAGGGACCCAGTGCCTGTCCGCCCACACGGAGCAACATCTGGAAACTGGGATGTTATTACCAAGTTCTTGAGCTATTAACCTTAACTACAGTATCGGCTTTAGGCACAGCAAACCACAGTCAAACCATTTGTCTTTAAAAAAAAATATAGTCTTCTTGTCAGTCACATGTGTCACTTCATTCTTGAACACATCTACATTTGGACACCTGGACTACAGCCGGTGTGGCTGAATGTCAGCATTTTAAACCCAGATGGTGATACCGCCCCACACAGGACTTACAAGACACAAATGGAAAAAAACGTACTTTATGGTTCTGTGCCGACCACCATCATCAGAGTCTTCAGGAAGAACTTTTAAGGCTAGCTCCAGTGAACTCACCATCCTCATTGCTGCTGGAGTCTACACTGCATCCCTGCCTCCTCCAGTCCCTGCCTCCTTCATCTTGCAGGGACAGCCACCTTTTTTTCAAACACAAATGTGATAGTTGTCACTTTCCTTCCTAAAACCCTTCAGTTGCTTTCCACTGCCTTGAGGGTGAAGTCAGACCCTTACCCACTGCCGACCACTGCACCTCACCCCTCCCCAACCCTCCCCGTGTTCCTAGGATTTTCTGGGCTCCCTCTCCGGAACTCAGCCTAATTCTCACTCATCCTTTGTTTGTTCATTTATTTTTGAGACAAGGTCTCACTCTGTCTCCCAGGCTGGAGTGCAGTGGCATGATCACGATTTACTGTAGCCTTGAACTCCTGGGCTCAAACGATCCTTCCAACACAGCCTCTGAGTAGCTAGGACTACAGACATGTACCACCAAACCTGGGCATTTTTTAAATTTTTTGTAGGGACAATCTCACTTTGGTTCCCGGGCTGGTCTCCAACTCCTGGGCTCAAGTGATCATCCTGCCTCGGCCTTCCAAAGCTCTGGGATTATAGATATGAGCCTCCATACCTGGCCTCTACTCATCCTTTAAGCTTCACCTCCTCCAGGAATCTTCCCTGAGTCTGGGTCTGAGATACTATGGAAGAAGTGACACTGAGGGACACTGGATGCGGTGGTGATCAGATCCCATCCCACTCTGCCACTGTATGTTAGCTGAGGGAGTTTCCCGGGCCCTTTAATGTAATGGCACCTTTATTATTTATTTATTTATTTGAGATGGAGTCTCACTCTGTTGCCCAGGCTGGAGTGCAATGGCGTGCTCTTGGCTCACGGAAACCTCTGCCTCCCAGGTTCAAGTGATTCTTGTGCCTCAGCCCCCCAGGTAGCTGGGACTACCGGCATGCACCACCATGCCTGGCTCATTTCTTATTTTTGTAGAGACAAGATTTCACCATGTTGCCCAGGCTGGTCTTCAACTCCTGGCCTCACATAATCCACTTCCTTCGGCCTCCCAAAGTGCTGGGATTGTAGGGGTGAGCTACCTTGCCCAGCCATAGTGGCGCCTTTAATGAAGTCTAGAACAACTCAGGATATGGACTCCGTGAGGAAATGAAACCAATGCATTCCCTGACATTAATTGAGCCTGAGAACAAACTGAGTCGTAGGAGTTTCTGCCACTCCCTCTGATTCATGGTTATTGACCGTGCTGCCGTGGAAGAAGAGAATCTGCCCTCGGCAGAGAGCTGGGCTGAGTTCCAGTCCTCTTGACTCTCCTGTGTAGTTTTGGACACAGAGGCTCTCCCGCTTCTGAGCCTCTGTTTCTCTGCCTCTAAAATGAAGGATTAAGCTTAGAGGACTCTTAAGACCTTTCTGGGGAGCCAGGTGCTGTAGCTCAAGCCTGTAATCCCAGCTCTTTGGGAGGCCGAGGTGGAAAGATCGCCTCAGCCCAGGAGTTCAAGACCAGCCTGGGCCACATAGGAAGACCCCATCTCTACAAAACATTTAAAAATTATCCAGGTGTGGTGGTGTGTGTCTGTATTCCCAACTACTCAGGAGGTTGAGGTGGGAGGATCGCTTGAACCCAGGAGGTTGAGGCTGCAATGAACTAGGATTGTGCCATGAACTCTTGTCTAGCCTGGGCAACAGAGTGAGACTCTGTCTAAAAAAAAAAAGATGAGGTCCTTCTCAGTGCCTGTTATTCTGTGATTATGTGGGTTTACCAGGCCACAGGACAGAATGGTTCCAGATGCCAACTGGCTTACAAGGCCCAAGGTCGCTTGAAGGGAAATCTGGATGGGCGGTGGCATCAGACTGCAGGCATATGAGTGTGGACAGACATGCGAAAGACCGCTCCCCCATTAGTGCCCCATTCCACCTGGCATCTCATTGCCCCCATGCTGACCCTGTCGTGGGCTGATATGGGGAGGGGATATGCTGATGAAGTGCCTGGGGCCAAATGCGTTGTGGGAGTGTGGGCTGTGCTCTTTGTTATCAGAGCTGGCTTTTTGGATGTGTGCTTTTGAAGACTGCTTTTTGCTGAGCCTGTGTAATCAGGCACCCCTGTGACTCTATAAACCTCTGGCTGAGGCCAGGGAGGAGGTGCCCCTTCCTGTTGGCCACAAAGAGTGACCTTGAGGAGGGCAGACAGCACCTGCCTCAGGTGAGCAGGGCATGCAGGAGGCAGAGTGCTGTCTGTTTTCAGTGCAAGGGGACTGGGCCTGTCACACACCACCAAGTTGCTTTCAAGGTCACGGGCACAGCCAGCCTCCTCTGTGGAGCTTGGAGGAGCGTGGAGGCCCTGACTCCAGAGGGAGAGGGGGCTAAGCAGCCCTGGCTGCCTGTTTTCCTGGAAAGCGTCTCAGGCAATCCCACAGTCCAGAGCACTGGTGACGTTCTGTGGGGTGCACGATACCAGGGTCAGATAGCTCTGGCTTTTCAGAGGCTCGGCTTGTAGTGGTGAATTTGATATTTTTGGTAAATCCCAGCTTCTTCCTTTTCTGTTTCCAAGGAGTCGGGATTCTCAGGGGAGACCAGTCTCCCGGTTCACCCTGGCTGAGGCTCCTTTTCAGTGTCGGTGCCTCCCCAGTGCCCATCTCTCGCACCCTGCGATGCATTCCTCATCGGTTGTCATGGGAGCTCCAGGTGCTGAACACCTTTTGCATTTTCTCCAGCAGCTGCTCAGCTGGGGCTGGGGAGGGGAAACAGGGAACTCACCCAGGAAAGTGATGGCTGGGTTTGAGCTGCTGTTGAGCTGGAACTTCTACCATGGCTGCATGTGTGTGTGGGGAGATGAACCCTGGAAACTCAGGCTTCCAGGAGCCCCAGGGTGGTGAGGCCTGTGCTGCGTGGACAGTGACCCTCAGTGTTACGTGGAGCTCAGTGGCACCAGGCGCTCCCCTGGGCATGATGCCATTGATCTTCCTGCAGCCCCGTGGAGAAGCAGGTATCATGTTTCCCATTTCACATGGGAGAAAACTAAGGCTCAGGAAGATTAAGTGCATTTCACACCACTTCTCAGTGGCAGAGGTGGGGAGAAGGCTTGGACGGTCTCTTTACAAAGTTCCGATTTATAACAAGCAGGCGGTGACAGATATAGGGTTTGTAGTTCGAAATTCATGTCATTTTCTTGTCTATCAACTGCCCACCCAGCTACTAGCAGGAAAAGAACCAATCCCTGCCACCCGTGGCCGAGCTTCTCTCCATGAAAGGAGTTAGAGAAGGCAAGGGCCGTCTGTGAAGGGTGTGCTCCCCACTCAAGTCCACTTGGCCCTCACAAGCCAGGCAGGTGTGTGGGAATGGTGTTTTACAGGCGAGGACCTTGTGAAGTGCCTTGCCCAGGTCGCACGTCTGATGAAGGCTGGAGCTGGGGTTTGTCCAGCTCCTGATTTTAACATCCTTGGCTTACTGCTTTCAGAGCTATTGTAAGGATTAAACAAAATGAAATAAATAAGTACCGAAGAGGAGAAAAGGGAGAGGCAGAAGGCTAAGCAGAAAGAATGTTTTGAAAGCATGTAACGCAGAGCCTAGAGCTTGATGGGAAGGTTCCCTCTATTGTAAGGTAAAATAGCATCCCCACCTTGCATTGACATCCAAACCCCCTGAGTACAGAAGATGTGTATTCCCAAAACAGAACCAATCCCACAGATAGAGATGTGGACATAGACACCCATAGGCATAGATACAGACAGGGGCGTAGGTCTGTACATACCACATGGCAGGATATGGGCAGTGCCTTAGAATGGGGACATTAGAAACTAAAGCTCCTGGTCTTGACTTTGCCTCTCAGGAAGTGGCTGGGTGACCTTGGGAAAATAACTGCACGTCTCTGGGCCTCTGTTTTCTCACCTGTAGAACTGGAAGACATAGCCTCCTGGAAGGGACCTTGGGGATCTCATACCCCATCCCCTTCATGAGGAAACTGCCATCTGGAGAGAGGAAATGGCTTGTCCAGATCACAGAGCTATTTTTAGTGGCAAAGCAAGCACTAGAACCAGATCTCCAGGCCCAACTCTGTATTCTGGCAAGAAATCCCAGCTCTTACGAGCAATGGCTGTTGGAGCACAATAGCTGAGAGGAACTCCGAGAAGACAAGAGGGATGCTGTTCTTTTGTTCCACGTGGAAATGGCCCTTAGCCCTACCAAGTAAGGCAGCAAAGTGCAGAGCCTGCGGTAATGGGAGGGGCCCATCTGCACTGCTGGTGCAGAGTGCTAAATTATTCAAGACCCGCCAGGCGCCTCTGCTGGGGGAGAAGCCTGCCAGGGAGCTTGCGTTTGGATGCAGAAGCCTGAGCCCTCTCTGGGACCTGGTGCAAGGAAATGTGTCCTGGATAGATTATTCCAAACTGCTCCTCGTCCCAGTGCCCTAATTAGTGCTCTTTGTCTGCCTTGCGTAGCTCGGGTGTTTGCAGGGGTTGGTGGATGCCCACACCAGCGCCCCCCTGCAAACATCTGGCCCTAGGGGCACATGCAGTATTGCAGGACAGATCAGTGGGACAGGCCCTTCCTTCAGAGACAACCTGCTCACCCTGCAAGTGAGGAAACAGACCTGGGGTGAGGGCAGTCGCTTCCCTGTGACTCACAGCTGAGCATTGAAGTCCAGAAGAAAAAAAATCACTCCTGGGATGCCTTCCCCAACTTTACTAAACAGAAATAATTGCTCGCTCTTCCATGTTCCATTAACACTGATAATCTCACTCATGGCTTTGTTTCAATCGGAGATTGGCAAACTTTTACCGTGCAGGACCTGGCAGTAAATATTTCAGTCTCTGTTGCAAATACTGAGCTCTGTCGGCGGAGCATGAAAGCAACCACAGGCAATACACAAACAAACGAGCATGGCCATGTTCCAATAAAACTTTATTTATGAACACTGAAACTTGAATTTCACTTAATTTTCACGCATTACAAAATGTTTTTCTTTTTTCTCGTAACCACTTAAAAATGTAAACATCATTCTCAGCTCCCATGCTATGCAAAAAACCAGCGCCGCCTAGACCTGGCCCCTGAGTACAGTTTTGCCATTCCCTGGGTTAAATGCTTGTTGTTCTTGCTAGACTGCACCGAGGCAGCACCTCGGTCCCCTTTATCCCCACAACTTGTTGGTTGAATGAATGAATCTGGGAATTTGCACTAAATGCAGACACATGTAATAATCGTTATCAACTCCTTAAACAATCTTTTGAGCGAGGGAGGCAGAAGAGGCATTATTGCTCCTCTTTTACAGACAGAGCTGAGGCCATAGGACTGGTCCATGGGATGAGCTCCAGGCCTTCTGAATTCCATTCCAGCGAGTGTTGCTGTGACCAAGGTCTGAGCGGGCTGCCCTGGTGGCTGGGAAGCTCCGAAGAGCCGGGCCAGCAGGACGGCTGGATGAAAGAGAATCCGTTCAGCAGCACGTCTTTCAGTTGTGAAAACAGGAAAAATCTGGTGCCTGCCTGGGTAAAAGGCCCATGGCAGAATGGTTTGGTCTCCTTCCTACATCTTTCTGGCATTGCACTCTTTGAATGAGAGGCAGAAGTGTCTGTTCTGTTGAGAGGGATCGTTTCACATAGCTAAAATTAGATGTTTTGTTTGAATTATGTTAATTTGACTTAATTGCTGGGGAATGTCAATGTTCTTGAGAAATCCAGGCGCTCTGGCGGGTCTTGGCGAATAACAGTAATCCCTTATATTGGTATAGCGCCTCCCAACCCAGACGCCACCTTCATTATCTCATTCGATCTCAGACAACAAACTCAGGAGGGCAGCAACCCCAGGAGGTGATCCCTGATTTTCTGGACTGGGAAGCCGGGGTCCTTACTCATCAGCTTATATTCCCTAGGTCACAGCTGTCGGGAGGCAGAGCTGGGACAGGAACACATGTCTGATTTCTCTATGGCTTCTACTCCACTGGGCTATATTTTAAACACATTGTCGCCTTTTTATTTTTTTAATTTTTCAATTTTTATTTTTGAGACTGAGTCTCACTGTGTTGCCCAGGCTGGAGTGCAGTGGCGTGATCTCTGCCCACTGCAACTTCTGCCTCTCAGGTTCAAGTGATTCTCCTGCTTCAGCTTCCTGAGTAGCTGGGATTACAGGTGCCTACCACCATACCCAGCTAATTTTTGTGTTCTTAGTAGAGATGAGGTTTCACCATGTTGGCCAGGCTGGTTTCGAACTTCTGACTTCAAGGAATCTGCCTGCTTCGGCCTCCCAAAGTGCTGGGATTACAGGCATGAGCCACCATGCCTGGCCCCTCTTTCATTTTTTTGACATGTAGGCAAGGCTGGCTTTATCAGTGGACAACCTGTCCAGTTGCATGAGGTGCTGCCCTTAAAAGGGTTCTGTGCTTGTTTCAATGCTCTGTTCTGTGTTAAAATTATTCATTATTTTTTAACAAAGGGTCCCACATTTTCATTTTGTCCTGGGCCATGCAAATTACATAGCCAGTCCTGGCTGTAAGATCATCTTCATGGGCTAGCACTTGTATTTTTCTATCCAGTTAACCTTGAGTGTGATTTGATCTTGACCATGGCTGCTGGGATGTCCAGAGGAGCTTCTTTTTATGAACATCTCCCGCTGAACCTGTCTGAAGGTATAATTCCCATGAAGCTTCTGGTGAGAAGGCCAGGTCAGCCGGCTACTCCTGTTCCATTCACCTTTGCCTCTGGACTTTGTCTCTGTGCAGGCAGGGATGATCTATACATCAGAGCTGAGGCTGAAGATGCAGGGGTGTGTCTGTGCCCTGCCCAGGGCTGGGGCACTAGGCTGGATGCAGAGTAAATCTTTGGGTACTGTCTTCAGGATGGGGTAGCTAGGAAGAGCCACCCCAACTCTCCAGGTCTGGCGCAGACTCAATTCTCTATTAGTTTTTGTTATTGTTGCCAATGACATTTGGGACTGTTTGGTAAGTCGTACAATGGGTTTGAGGAATGGGTGTCTGGTACCGCTGTGGACTCTGCCGCCTTCCAGAATGTCCATGCACGTGCTCTCAGTTGACTGTTTTACAGGAATCGCAATAGCCTGGTCACTGACTTTCTGCTGAGTGTCAGGCTGTGTGTCCAGCGTTATTGCCCAGGCCCATGCCTCCTGTCCCTGTCCTCTCTCTCACATGGCCATGGCCTTACTTGCCTTAGCTCTGTTCCTCAGGCACGCCTACCTGGCTCCTGTCTTCAGGACTTTATGCTTCAGCCTGTCCCTGCCTTATCCGCAGCCACGTGTAAAGCTAGTCCGCTCCTTTTTGTTGTCCTTAGCTCAGATATTGCTTCCTCAGAGAGGACTGCCCAGACAACTGTTCTACAGCGGCTGCATCGCCTCCTTACCCCTCCACCCCACCCACCTGCTCTATTGCATCATTGTGTTTCATTTTCTTCACTATCTGGAATGGTCCTATTTATTTCTGTTTTATTGTCCATCTCTCTCTTCCTGCACTAAAAAATAAATTCTGTGAGAGCAGGGCTTTTTCTGTCTCTTGAACTGGATTTCCAGAGTCTGGAGGAGTGCCTGGCACACAGCCGGAGCTCCGTAAGTGTATATCCAACAAAACGATGGGTCAGCACCACAATCTTGCCGCTGGGGCACTGTGAGCATCACTTCCTAGACGGGGCAGTTCAGACCCCAGAGGAACCCAGCAGCTGGCCCAGGGTCTCAGCTGGTAAGCAGGGCTGTTGTCTGTACCCCCAACACACAACTGCCACCCTCAGCGTCCTGCCGGCCACCACTAGCCTGTTCCCTGCCCCAGCCTGGAGCATGAGGTTGGTGGTTAGGAGGCCACAGTTTGGACTGAGGTGTGTGCTTCTCCAGAGGGCCCCACTCTTCTCACCTGCCCTGTGGGATGGCGATTTCTTTCCCAGAGCCCTTCTCTGACAGTGTGGAAGTTCCATAACGCATTTAAAAAATTATTATTATTGTTTCTAAAGACTGGGTTTCACTATGTGGCCCAGGCTGATTTTGAATTTTCAGCCTCAAGCAATCCTCCTGCCTCGGCCTCCCAAAGCACTGGGATTACAGGTGTGAGCCACTGTGCTCAGCCCATAAAGAGTCTATTTTTTTTTTAAGTCGGTCACAAAAGTTATTCTGTGTAGCAGATTTGAAAATATGAGTCTTTCCATGAAATCTCTTCTGGTTTTACATTGATCAAATGGCCTTTATTGAAACAACCAAATTCTACCAAATCCGTCTGATCCCCTCACACACGGTAAGTATACATGAAATAACGTCTGCAAAACAGCGCTGAAAAGTTAAATGTGGTGCAGCCAGGGGAGGGGTTACCATTCCCCAGCAAACCTTTCAGCTTCATCTCGGTTTCTTAATAAACGTGACACGTGTGATGAGGATCGGATCAGGGGACTTTAGGCCTTCCCTTCCTAGTGCATTCTTCAGCCTTCAGGCTGGAAACCAGCCCTTGAGTGGTGTGAAGGACACGTGTAGGTTTGCGACTTGGACAGGCCTGGCTGGGATCGGCTAGGTACCACATACTGGCTGCGCGAACCTGGAACTACTCACTTAGCGCGGCTTTCTTACCTGTAAGACAGGTCATCAGTCCCTCCTTGGCCTCTCCATGTGCCGTGGGGTTTCAAGGTTACCTTCAATGCACCCAGGCCCCCAGGGGGCACGGTCAGTGTCAGCCCCTCCCCGGATGGGGCCGGTCCCTGGGTGAGGCGCCCCTGCTGAGCAGCCAGAGAACCTGGGTGGAGACAGGGCCTGCTGGCCGGGGCCTGCATGTCTTGGAGAGGGGCGGCCGAGCGGTCGGTGCCAGGGCGCCAGGGTGCCTCGGCTGGAGCGCAGGCAGCACCCCACGTGCTGCAGACAGGGCCATCTAGGCGCCTCGGGAGCCCAGCGAGGGAGGGCGACCGCTGCTCCGAGCTCTAGGACAAGGAAGTCTGTTTCTATATTTGGACAGGAGGATTGAGGTGAGGAGATTGGAGAGGTCGCGGGACCTGCGCGCGGGGCCGGGTTCGGTGTGTGCGCGCGGGCAGGTGCGCCGGTGTGCGGCGCCGGCCTCGTCGGGGAGCCTCTGATGCAGCCCGAGAAATGAAAGCGAAGTGGGTGTGCTCGGTCTCCTTTCTTGTGCCTGCTGCCTCCCAGCCCCTGCGCCGTGTAACACTAGATGATCTACAAAACACTGCCAAAAGGAAAAAAGCAAGATGCGCCCGTCCCGGGAGAAATGGCGCCCACAGTGCAGTGGTGATAAGTGGGAGTCCCTCCTCCCCCTGCAAAGCGTTTTCTCCTAGGAGCAGCAAGGAGGCTTCCCAGCTGCTTGGGAAGAAGGACCGGCTAACCCAGATTCATTCCATCGTCACTGCATCCCTGGCGCAGCAGGAGAAACGAAAGGCCATGGGAAGCGGCCGCTTAATACTGCGCAGATATGCCTGTCTGCCGAGCTTTGCCATTGGAGCTGGGCTGCCCACAGGGAAGAGCCAGGAGTTTGGAGTTGGATGGATCTAGGGTCAAGCCCAGGTTCCATCAGGTATCACCTGGCAGAGTCCCTTGTAGCTCCTCTTGGCAGGCCGGTGGTGACTTTCTCAAGAACTCCTGGAGGCCCAGTGTTGGGTACACCCAACTCCATCCATGCTGGCCCATCCTTTGCCCTGATCCCCTGCCTCCTCCTGCCTCTGGTTCTTCAGCCATGCCTGCTGCTGCCGGCCCCTAAGCTGGGACTTGGTGCTGCTGGCTCCCAGTGCCAAGGGGCCACAGAGTCTTTAGGGTCTCCTGTGAGGGAAAAGAGGTTCAGGAGCCCCTGCATCTGGGTGACCAGGGCTTGGAGGAACAGGACAGGAGGGCTTGGAGTTCAGGAAAAGAAAGGGCAGGGAGAGGGGAACCCGGTCACCTAGACCCTTTCCAGCCCAGCTCTGCTCCCTCCCCTCCCCCATCTCAGCTCCATAAATGGACTGAGGCAGGTGGTCCTGCTGGGACCATCCTCTGTGGACCACCAGAGACCAGCACCCAGTCTCTCCTGAGAGTGCTGCCGCTGGGACAGCACGTCTTGTTCCATAGTCAGACTGTGGGGCTACATTGCAAGTGCCTGGAGAAGTTGCCCAGTGGAGGGTCAGTCGTGATGGTGGAAATGACATTGGGTATTTTTCCAGCTTTGAAATGGGAAGATCAAAAGCAGGAACTCGCTGAGAGGCAGAGGCTGACCGTGAAGGAGAAGCAGTGGGAGACAAGGAGGCCAGAACCCAGAAAGCACAATTCCCAATGGTCATTTTTTTTCTTAGCCAGTGCTGAAGGGCTGGGCTGCTGTGACAGAGGCAGACGAGGGCTTTCCTTGTGACAGATCGACCAGGGCCACAAGGACTCTGGTCACCTCCTTGTTAGCACACCTTTTCTGGAGGTAGAAAGCAAGGTGGAATGAACTCACCTCCACCCTATTCCCCGCTCTCTGACATGCTCTGAAAGAAGTGGATGCTTACTCACCATCGCAGTGCCTGCAGAGGGGCCTGCGGGCAGGTGACCCGGATGTGCAGCCAAGATTTTAAGAAAAGGGGCTTTGCTAAGTGGTTCTCACTCCCAACTCACTGCCTTTCTCCTGGGCCAGTCAACCCTTCAAATTCAATTATGATGGATGTGAGAAAAAACACAAGATCTGCAACAGGGGCCTTCGACATAAGTGGCTGCGGGCCTTGCTCTGAAGGTGGCCACAGGAGGCTGTTTTTGTTGTAGCTGTAGTCCAACGAGAGTGTCCCCGAGACAGTTCAGGGTGCAGGCTCCGTATCTGATCCACCCCTAAGTGCGGCTGCCCGACTCCCTCCCTACCTGCAGGATGTCCAAACATCTGAGTCGTTGCCTTGTCCCGCCCTTCCCTGTTGTGTGTCTACAGATCTCTTAGTACTTAGGAGTCCATGTCAGTGATTGTGTGTGCATGTGTGCTTGTGTGTGTGTGCATTGTGTGTTTGTGTGTGTAGGGGGAGGGTGTTGGTTTGAGCTTGGCTGGATCTGTTTGGCTCCTGGAGTAATTTGTCCAGCCAAGGCTCCAGGTTTTCCAGCCTCCCCATGGTTCAGCATATGAAGCAGTCATGTTGGTGACCAAGTTTCCCCAGCAAAGGCACGAGGCGCTCAGGGAAGCGAAGCTGGGGCTGCAGTGCCCAAGGTCTCTGAGGTCCAGTGCTGTGAGGCTGGCCAGGCCCAGGCTCCACTCCATAGCTGTGCAGTCTGGCAGGAGCCCCTGCTGACCCCTGCAAATACCAGTGAGCCTCAGCCTGACACTTGCCAGCTTGCAGAGGGCTCGGCTGTGGTCTGTGCTGTTTAATTTTCTCCTTGTGGAGGCATCATGATCCCAGTAAGGATTTGGACTAGGCTAGCTTGGATGCAACTCCTGGCTCCGCCGCTTGTAACCACAGGCCAGTTAACCCTTTTCAGCCTCACTTTCTTGTCTGCAAAATGGGGATGCAATTACGAATAGGGCGGCTTATAGGGTCTTGTGAGGATTAGGATGAGGCTGTGAATGGGCTGTGCCCGTTTCACCAGCCATGCTGAGTGTAACTCATTCACCAGTGCTGCTATCACCACCTTCAGTTTGCAAGTGAGGAAAGCGAGGCCCGGGAAGGAGGATCCCTAAGAGAAAGTGGCACCGTCAGGACGCGATGGACCCAATGTGACTTCAAAACCATTCTTATGGGGAGGCACACAAAACACAGAGATGATGACATTGCATGAAGGTTCGGGTGATCGGGAAGAAAACGTAGTCACTTGTTTATAGACTAAATCCATCGAAACTTTTAAATAGAATAGTGGCTTTTTAAGTTTTTTGTTTTGTTTTATTTTGTTTCAAAGAAAATGAATGGTAATGGAGAGAGAGCTCAGGTGGAATGAGCAGGAGATGAGAACAGCTCTTTCCGCATGGCTGGGCTTCAGCCTTCCCTCTGCAGCATGCCCACATGAGAGACTTCTTTTCCCTTGAAGAGGACTGAAGATTTAGTACTGTGTTTTTATAAACTATGTTACCCATGGTTCTGCCTCAAGATCTCTGCCTTTGTCAGCAGAGACATGGACCCTGCAGACTCCCCAGCAGGAAGCCAGGTGGGGGGTGGCTCAAGAGGGTGGCTGTGCTCTACGGCTTGGGCGCGGTGGGAAAGGTCCCCAGCAGACCTCCTGCAGGCAGCTCCAGGGAGAGACCTGGGCATTATTGAGTGTTTCTGAAGGTATCTCCTCTGGGCTTGTTTTAAACCTTAAGGTGTGTTCGTAATCCAGGCTGAGAATTATAAGGTGAGGACTCCCTACTCCCTGCTTGGGGCACACCCTAGGGACAATGGACATGCTCCCCACAGCTCCAAGGCCTCTGACATGAGGCTTCTGCCCTCACTGCACCTTCACCGGGCATGATCTTCCAGAAATGTGGCTTATTTTGTAGGGAGGAGCCAGGGTCCTGGAACTGGGGCTGAACTGCTGAGAGCCCTGGCTGGCCTGCACTGCTCGTGTGGCTCCCGGCACTCTTTGGACTAGGCTTCCTTTTCTCTGACATGAGAAAGAGCAGCACTGGGGGATTGAACGGGAGAGCTGCACAGAGGCCTCGCCTGGGTCCGAAGCAAGTGGAGAGCAGGCCGGGGTGGGCGGCTGGGCAGACGGTGCTGCGTGCGCTCACCGGGCTCAGGCTCCTCAGCCGTGGCAACGCTGCTCTTTGGCCGTGGTTAAGCTCTGAGGCCTCCAGGGGGTCGGCTTCTCTCCTCTGCACAAGATGTTCAACTTGAAGTCATCTTGCAGCATTTTTTTTGGAGGAAGCGTTTTGTATAACTAAGACAACGAATCAGCTTGGGCAATGCTGGCTCGTCTGTTTCTGAAATACTAAACACTCTCCGAAGTGGGTTAGACTGAGCAAAGTGAGGACAGCAGCTAATACATAATAAACACATCCGGGACTGCTGCAGCCCTGTCGTCTGGAGTGTGGGTGCCTGGCCCGGACCCTCCCTTCCACCATCCCAGGGGACTCCAGCTGAGTCTTCCTCTGTTGCCCAGGCTGGAGTGCAGTGGCATAGTCTCAGCGCACTGCAGCCTCCATCTCCCAGGTTCAAGCAATTCTCCCACCTCAGCCTCCTGAGTAGCTGGGATTACGGGGATGCACTGTTAATTTTTATATTTTTAGTAGAGATGGGGTTTCACCATGTTGGTCAGGCTGGTCTTAACCTCCTGGCCTCAGGTAATCCACCCGCCTCAGCCTCCCAAAGTGTTGGGATTATGGGGTCAGCCACTGCGCCCGGCACACACACAGGTTTTCTATCAGGGCTGAGATGCATGGCGTCTTAGCTTGCTAGGGCTGGCGTAACAAAGTCCCACAGACTAGGTGCCCTGACCAGCAGACATTTATTGTCTCACTCTTGTGGAGGCTGGAAGTCCAAGAACAAGGTGTCTGCAGGGTCGGGTCCTTTGGCGAACTGTGGGAGATCATGCACCCAGCCCCCTCCTGGCTCCTGGTGGTCTGCTGGCAATCTTTTACATTTCTTGGCTGGTAGAAACATTGCTCCCCAATCTCCGCCTTCTTCCTCATGTGGTGCTCTCCCTGCGTCTGCCTCTGAGTCCACATTTCCCCCTTTTATACAGACACCATAAGCCAGACACAGCGGCTCACATCTGCAATCCTAGCGCTTTGGGAGGCTGAGATGGGAGGATGACTTGAGCGCAGGAGTTTGACGCTGCAATGAGCTGTGATCATGCTGTTGCCCTCCAGCCTGGGTGACAGAGGGACCCTGTCTCTAAACATAAATAAATAAATAACATCTACTATAGCTCCAGCGGCTGCCTCGATTCTGCGGAGGTTAGGAGGCTGATCAGCAGCCCCGCCCTTCAGCAACTTCTAGTCAGTGGGAGAGAGAAGATGCAGGCTCATAAATGCATCAGAGAATAATGCAGGGGTGATGGGAAGGTGCCCTGGACCTGTGCAGTGTTCCCTCCGGAAGCTCCTGGGTGCTGGTCATGGTAGCAGAGTCCTCTTGGAGCCAAAAGTGTGGCCTGCGAGGGGCAGACAGATGTGCTCCATAGGACCTGGAGGCTGCAGAGGGGGCCAGCCCTGAGGAAGGGACTCGCTGGAGCGTGAGTTGAGATTGTTGAGAGAACAGGATGGGGGGTGGGCAGACAGCCCCTGTGCCCATTCGAGAACCAGGAGGGCTGGGGAGCAGCTCATCCTTGATTCCAGAAGTAGCGTTCTTCAAGCAGAGGCTCCGAACCCATGGCCCCCAGCAACACCACGTGCCCACATGCTCAGCTGCCATGCAGCGCCCGGGTACCATGGCCAGAGTGCTGCCCACAGGAACAAAAGCTTGGTCAGCTAAAGCCAGGGACTCGGCTGACGTGTGTGCCGGTCCCACCCCTTCCACCCGCCTCGTCCAGCTCAGCTTTGAGTGGGCTCACATTTATTTTGTTGGCCTCCTCTGAAACACATGTCAGCCCATCACCCAGGAAGTGTTCCCTCACACTGGCCACATGTTCTCGCCTCCGGCAGCTTTGTCCAGGAACCTTACCTTTCTCATGCCTCTCCTTCCGTGATCCATGGGGCTACAGCCCAGAGAGGCCCCTTGATATTGTGGGATGAAGCATCCACAGTCACAGGGGCTGAGGCCCAGGGAGTGCTTTAGGATGGAGGGATGCTGGTGTCCCTGGAACCTCTCTTGGGGTATGAGTCATGAGTGGAGCTCGGAGCATGTCATCTGAATGAATGAACGCGAGCGAATGATGGAGAAGGTGACTCGGCCTTGTTTTCAGAAGGGACTGAGGGTGGACTTGTATAAAAAGACAGTGCTCATTGAAATCTCATTCTCTCTCTCTCTTTTTTTAAAGCAAAACCTTTAGTCTGGTCATGCTTATTCTCCTCCTCACCTTCACACATAAGCTCAGGGGCATTTGGTAAAGACTGGCGTTCCCTGCTGGATCTCTCAGCCTCCTCATTTCATTCGGGGCACAGAGGTAGGGCCCTCTGTTGGTAGGGCTGCTGGTGGTGTTACTTGCAGAGGGGTCTTTCAACCGCCTGAATCCCTAAAATGGTTTTAGGCCTCTAGGGCACTGGTTAGAATGGCGGGGCCTGCCCTCTCTACCTGCTGAATTGGATTCTCCAGGAGTAGGACTTAAGAATCTGGATCTGAGGTCCTTTCTTCTTAGGACCCTCTTAGTAAGTCATCTGTACACTATAGTTTGAGAACTATTGCACTCAGAGGCCAACATTATTGCAAAATAATTGAGCTTTTGGATGTATAGCAATATTGAAAATATAAGCAAGCCCCAGTTACCATTTTGACTGAACCAGGTCTTCCTATAACCTGGGTCAGCGAATTGCAGTCTGGTGTCGGCTGATGGTGGCCTGTGGAGCGTGCAGATGTCCAGGCGCCCCCAGGCCTCGGTGCAGGCTGCTTTTCCCACAAGGCAGCATTTCTCAGCACAGTCCTGGTCCTGGTCTTCCTTGGTCAGTGTTCAAGGCCCAGGTTTTCCTTTCTTTCTTTCTTATTTTATTTTATTTTAGATGGTCTCGCTCTATCACCCAGGCTGGAATGCAGTTTGTAAGATTATGGCTCACTGCAGCCTCTGCCTCCCAGACTCAAGTGATCCTCCTGCCTCAGCCTCCCAAGTACCTGGGACAACAGGCGTGCACCACCATGCCGGGGTAATTTTCAGGTCCCATCTTTTAAAATGCAGCCTCTGAGTTTTGCCTCAGAACGACTGAATTAAGATCTCAGAGGATGGGGTCCTCAAATCTGCATTTTAAGCAAGATCCCTGATGATTCTTCTGCCCAGTGAACTTCAAGGAGCCTAGCACTCTCCTCCCTGCCTGAGACCCTGAGAAGCGGGAGGGGCTCCAGCCAGTCGCGAATCAGAACAAAAGGGATGGAAGGGAGGGGGCTATCTGGTCCAACCATGCAGTTTTAGGGATTAGGAAGAATTCGTTTTCTGATACCTCCCACTCTGGGTTTTGATTTTTTCCTCCTTTCCCGGCTTTACCTGGGTGCTCAAACCCTGGGTTTTCCCTTTCCTTCTCCCCTGTCTGAGACTCATCTTTCTCATTCCTTTTGCTTTTGTTAAATAGACCTTGGGTGCAGTGTCTCCCATCTGAAAGGTCGAGTGATTGTTATACAATTTGTTCCAGGAACTTTGCTCTCTGCACACCCCCACCCTGAACATTTCTAAGCTCTTTTTTAAAAAGATTTTGAAGGGAACAGTTTTGATGCAGTGATTCCTTGTCCCAGGCTTTAGTGAGCTTTCTAAATTATGTATCAGACCAGGGTCCATAGCTTATGGCAGATGATTTAAGATTCCTACCAGATCTGCTGGAAGAGGTTCCCGGGCACATTTCTTAATTATTCACAAGATATATAAAGTTATAAATCATTTACAAAATGATAATAAATGCCTTGAATATTTCTGATGAGATTTTGTGCATTGTCTGGAAGCTGCATTCAGGCCTTGCACTTTTAGAAGATCTCTGAGAGGACAGACCTGAATAATTGCTCATCATCTTGGTGCAGTGGTTCTGAACTGGGAATGGTTTTGCTCTTGCCCACCCTCCACCCGCCAGGGGACACTGGGCAAAGTCTAGAAACACATAAGATACCACAGCTGGGAGGAAGGGTGCGACCTAGTAGGTAGAGGCCAGAGACACCGAACACCCTTCAATTTGTGGGATGGCCCCTACAGCAAGGAATTATCTGGCCCCAAAGGGCCCCAATAGAGCTGAGACTGAGAAACACTGTCTTAATACTGTTAGCATGCTTTTATCATTAAAACCTGCTTTAGGCTGGGTGCAGTGGCACACACCTGTCATCCTTGCACTTTGGGAGGACAAGGCTGGTGGATCACTTGAAGTCAGGAGTTAAAGACCAGCTTGGCCAACATAGTGAAACGCCGCCACTACTAAAAATGCAAAAATTAGCTGGGTGTGGTGGTGGCTGCCTGTAACCCAGCTACTTGGGAGGCTGAGGCAGGAGAATCGCTTGAACCCAGGAGGCAGAGGTTGCAGTGAGTCAAGATCGCACCACTGCACTCCAGCCTGGAAGATAGAGCGAGATTCTGTCTCAAAAAAAAAAAAAAAAAAAAAAGCTGCTTTAGAAATATTATTTAACTGTCCAAAAATATTTGCAGAGCTTTGACTGTGTGCCTTGTCCTGTACTAGGTATTGGGGATACAGAAATGAGGAACACTGCCATTTCAGTGGGGGAGACAGCTGACACAGAAGGATGATGAGAAAGAAACCCAAGCAGCGTTTCGATGGAGATGTGTGATCTGCTGGAGCAAAAAGGAGGGCATCGGTGTGTGTGCGGGGCTGGGAGTTGCTGTAGGGCGGAAGGATGTGCTGGGCAGAGGGAATGGCATGGGAAAAGGCCTGCAGGGAGCAGGGCTTGACGCTTGGGCACTGCGAGTCGTTTGCTGTGGCTAGAGTGGAGATCACTTGGGCTGTTATCAGGTCCAGGACGCTCCTGTGCAGAAGCTTCATTTCTTAGGCGTTTTAAGAGATTTGTATTAATTTTGATATCAGCCAGGCACTGTGGGAAGCGAGGCATGGGCATCTTTGGCTCATGAGTGTCTTATTCGAGAGCGGATGTTGCCTTCTTTTGCAGAACTTTGCAGCCCCCTCTCAGTTCCCTCCCCCTCCACTCTAGAACTAGCCCATCGCAAGAGGAGAGGAAGAGGGGCGTCATCAGAGATGAAGGTGCTGGCCTGACACTCATCCTTCTTGGGGTCTCCTCCTGAGAGGGTTTTTCTAGGGCCTCCTAATGGAGTCCTAGCAACTTGCACCTTCACTGCTTTTCCTGGTGTTGGAGTCCATCCCTCCCCACACGAAGAACCAATTGGTCAGATGGATGTAAAAACTATACTAGGTTAGATGCAACATGGTAAGGAGGTTCCTCAAAAAATTAAAAATAGAATCACCATAGGATCCAGTAATGCCATTTCTGGGTATATACCCCAAAGGAATTGAAAGCAGCGGCCCAAACAGATATTTGTACAGCCTGTTTGCTGCAGACTTATGAACAACAGCCAAAAGGTGGAATCAACCCTTGTGTGTATCGATGGGTGAGTGGATAAAGAAATGCAATGTAGGCCGAGCGCGGTGGCTCACGCCTGTAATCCCAGCACTTTGGGAAGCCGAGGCAGGTGGATCACAACTCAGGAGTTTGAGACCAGCCTGGCCACCATGGTAAAACCCCATCTCTACTAAAGATACAAAGAATTAGCCAGACGTGGTGGCACGCACCGGTAATTCCAGCTACTTGGGAGCCTGAGGCAGAAGAAAGGCTTGAACCCAGGAGGCAGAGGTTGCAGTGAGCCGAGATCGAGCTGTTGCACTCCAGCAAAAAAGAAAGAAAGAAATGCAATGTAATGTATACATACAATGGAGTGTCATTCAGCCTTCAATAGCAGGAAGGACACTTCTGCACCTGTCACATGGGTGAACCTTGAGGACAATGTGCTGAGTGAAACTAAGCCAGTCACAAAAGGACAAATACTGTATGATTCTCAGAGTAGTCAAATGTGCAGAGACAGAAAGGAGGGTAGTGATTTCCGGTGGGAGAAAACATTGCGGAGTTCGCGTTTAGTGGGTACAGGGTTTCACTTTGCAAGATAAAAAGAGTTCTGTGGGGGGGGTGGTGATGGTAGCACAGCACTGTGAATGTACTTAATGCCCCTGAACTCTATGATTAAAAATGGTTAAGGCATCGAGGTATAGCGGCTCATGCCTGTCATCCCAGCACTTTGGGAGGCCAAGGCAGGAGGATCACTTGAGGCCAGGAGTTCAAGACCAGCCTGGGCAACATAGTGAGGCCCTGTCTCTACAAAAATTAAAAGAAAACATATCAGGCAGGTTTGGTGGTGCACATCTGTGGTCTCAGCTACTCGGGAAGTTCAGATGGGAGAATTGCTTGAGCCTAGCGGATCGAGGCTGTAGTGAGCTGTGACCACGCTATTGCACTCCAGCCTGGGTAACAGAGTGAGACCCTGTCCCCCTAACCATCACCCCTCCAAGAAAAAGTAAGAAAATTACCTTTGGGAAAAGGTGAAGGTGTGATAGCCTAAGACAAAAGAGGAAGCATGTTCTCACTGGTGGCCCCAAGAGAAAGGGGAGTGGACTCCAGATGTCCCGCTGAAGGGGATGTGTGTAGAGTTCCTCCAGGGTTTGGCGGAGGCCAGTGTCGCGGTGGAGAGGCGAGAGCTGGGCATGGAGCTCTGTATTAGCAGGGGCACTCCAGACCCACTAAGTTGGAATGCATCGGCGTGGCACTGTCACATTTGTACCTTGGAGAGATTTTCTGAGCTTACTGTGGATGCTGGCTTTGAAGGCTGGTGCAGGGATAGGAGAGAGAGAGTGGTCGTAAGGGGGTGGAGGTGATTAGAAGGAGAGTCCCAGGGGAAGTCAGGAAAGCAGCAGCAGAAGGATGGGAAGATGGGGATCGAACCTTCCAGAGGCCCTACCTGGGACTGCCGTAGGGAGTAGGGAGAGGAAGAATCTAGGCTGCATCCGGTCCTGGTGAGGTTGGCTGAGTGCATGGTGGTGGGCGCATTGTGTGGAAGGGAGAGGCTTGGAGGAGGGAGGGCGTTAGCAGCTCCCTTTCCCACGTGTGCAGCTTCAGGTGCCACAGGGCCATCTGCCCTGAGCAGGGGGGACCTGTGAATTTGGAGAAGGGCTGGGCCGGAGATGCAGTTCTGGGAGGCCTCAGAGCACAGAGTGGTTGTGAGGAAGCCATGCTTCCTCACCCGGGGAGTATCTACTGAGCCCCAGCTGTGAGTTCAGCCTTGTGTTCGGCATGGTGGGCACCCACGTGTTCATTGAGCTGTGTGTTCAGCTGAGAGCTGCTGTATCTCCTGTGGGAGCCGGGCACCTTGCTAGGAACAGAAACGGGAGGAAGGCCTGGCTCAGCAAATGCAGTTCCTGAAAATGCACTGTTTCAAGAGGACCATGAGCTTTAAACACTTGTTTCAAGTCCCTCCTCGGCCTCGTGCTCATGAATCCAAATTCACAAGATGGGTGAGGCAATGAGAGCTCATGGACCCCAAGCTCTTGGAGCCCTTGGGTGGTCAGGAAGGTCTCAGCCCAGAGGGTCTGTGCAGCGGGTCACACACTGGACACTTGCGGATGCCACCAGCTTGCGATTGGTAGGAATGGGGATGGTCCTCTTCTGGGGCCTCAAGGCTTCTGGAAGGGGTCGCCATATTTGCGGCTGGTCCCCTCTTGCCATTATGTGATTGGGTTGGTCAGTGTTCTGAGCCTGAGACAAATCCACACTGGGGGGAGAAGCTGAGTTCTTTGGTTTGTGAAATGCTTATGAGGAGTTGCTTTCTAAACATTCAGGTGTTTGGCTTCATGTGGATGCGGCTTTGGTCAGGGAGCCGAGGGAGTTGCAGTCAGGTTCTTGGGTCCTGGATGCTCCGCACATGTGCTCTGCCATGGTTCCACAAGCCACGACGGTCAGGTTGGTGAGGGGTGTGAGTTATCCTTTCCCAGGCTGCTTCACCCTCCAAGTGCTCATCTCTCTGCAGGGCTTAGTTTCCCTCCAAATCTTCCATTTATTTTATTTACGATGCAGTAACTGGCAGAAGCAGCTGCGGTTTGCTGTTGCTTACAAAGAAACCAAGTGTGGTTACCAGTCAGTAAATTCTGCGCTTTCAGTTGAGGGGATCTCATGTGCAAGGAGGAGCCAGGGTGAGCAGGGAGAACTCAGCATGCAGCCGGCAGCTCCAGTGGCCGGCAGGAGGTGCACCCACAGGCTGGCTCGCCTCTGCTCCAGTGATCATCCACGGTCCCGCGGGTACAATCAAAAGAGTCTCCCAGGCATTTAAATAAAGAAACGTTCTTACAGAGTTTTCACATATAACCCAATGGGAGAAATAATTTTCCATTTGGCAAGATGTGGCCTCTTGGAGGAAATGGTATCCTCGAATTGAGGAAAGCACAGAACGTTCAGCAGACTCATTCATTGCCCCAATGTCATAGAATTAGAACTCACAAACTGGCCTTTAGCATATGGTAAGTCCCCAGATGCATGGCAACAGCCTGAAGGAAAGCACATTCGCTATTCTGGGAGGTAGGGGCCTCTGTTCTGGGCCCCAGCCCAGAACCTCTAACAACTCGTATGACATTAGTGAGGCAGCTTTCTGGGCCTCGGTTTCTCCCTCTGCAAAATGGGATTCATGAGATCTCACCAGCAAGGGTGATGTGCACAAGGTTTATCAACTAGCCAGCTGAGGCTGTAACCAACCCAAAGCTCAGATCCTATGAGCATGACCAAAGGCAACAATGTTAGATTTCATTGTCTACTACTAATAAGGGGGAAAGTAAGTGACGAGGCATATGGCTTCATTTTAGCCAGAAAATATTTACATGCCAAAGATGCCTAGCAAGGCAACCGCCAAGGTACATACAGTTTTGAAATTACCTTTAGCTGGTGAGATTATGATGATTTTTCTTCTATTTTTCTCTATTGAATATGCTTTCTAATTTCTCTATAATGAAAATGAATTTCTTATAATACATTTTTAATTCACTGCAAAAAAATTCTCTATGTCAAACTTTCTATTTTTAGAGACAGTGTGTCTTTCTGTCATCCAGGCTGGAGTGCAGTGGTGCGATCATGGGTCACTGCAGCCTGGAACTCCTGGGCTCAAGCAATCCGCCTGCCTTACCCTCCTGAGTAGCTGGGACTATTGGCGCAGGCCACCACCGCCAGCCAATTTTTAAAGAATTTTTGTAGAAATGGGGGTCTTGCCATGTTGTCCAGGCTGGTCCTGAACTCCTGGCCTCAAATGATCCTCTTGCCTCAGTCTCCCAAAGTACTGGGGTTATAGGTGGGAGCCACCGCACCTGCCCTGAATTTGGTTTTAATTTTTTCCCCTTTTGAACTTGTTTAGTTTTTTCCATTTTTTTTTGGTCTCAGCCTCCTTTCTCTGCTCCCCTTCCTAATTTTAAAGAATTTTGCTTAAAAATAAACAAACATTTCCCCAGCCTTTGGCTTGAAAAAATTGGATATAAAATATTTCCATTCTTTTAAAAATGTTGGCAGGGCATGGTGGCTCATGCCTGTAATCCCAGCACTTTGGGAGGCTAAGGCAGGTGGATCACCTGAGGTCAGGAGTTTGAGAACAGCCTGACGGATATGATGAAACGCTGTCTCTACTAAAAATACAAAAATTAGTCAGGCGCGGTGGCATGCGCCTGTGATCCCAGCCACTTGGGAGGCTGAGACAGGAGAATTGCTTGGGAATCTCCTTGGGAGATGGAGGTTGTAGTGAGCCGAGATTGCACCATTGTACTCCAGCCTGGGCAACAAGAGCAAAACTCCAACTCAAAAAAAAAAAAAAATGTTGAATGTGTCCTTCACGCCCCAATATAGGTGCTCCTCTGTCTTCTCCAGTCTGACCTGGGAAGATGAACCTGCAGGTTCACCTGGGGCGCAGACTGGGGGTGCGCGGCTTCTTCCGTTTGCTCTCTCTGTTCAGGGCTGTGAGGTGCCCCCTGCCTTCCAATGCACCTGCATTTCCACTCAGCCTCACCCCAGCCTTGAGGCATAGAGTTTCTAGACACCATTTTGTAGATAAGGAAACTAAAGCTTAGAAAGGTTAAATAACTTATCTTCAGACTCCCAGCTAGCAATGACAGAGCTAAGAGCTGCACCCCAGACTAGGCAGTTCGCGTGTATCTATATCTAGCTCTCTTATGTCCCAAGCAGCAATAATGTCCCTGGGAATCAGGCCCTTGGGAGGCCAGAGGGAGAAGGAAGAGGTTACAGACATTTTGCCAATTTCCCCGAAATTTTGTTCCAGTTCCAAGTCACCTAGATTCACCCCGTCTGAGCAGGGCCTGGTGCTATTTGTAAAACTGGCGCATCTGCTTCTGAACTGGAGAGGGACCTCTGGGGATGAGAAGGAAAATGGTGGGTTTAAGGCAGGAGCATGCAAGAGGAGGTGGGTGGAGGTGTGCACTGCAGTATGTGAAAGCGGCCAAGTGTGTTTTCTAAGAAGGTGTGCTCAGAAAGTTCCACGTGAGTCTCCTGTAAGATTTAGCAGGGAACGCAGGGGTGCAGGAGAGGGAGAAGCTCAGAAACTGCCTTTGCCTGGGATCCTCCCAGGTGCCGGTCCTTGGGTGTTTCCACGGAGGGCTTGGGTTCGCTCCTGCGCTCATTTCGGCTGCAGTGCCTGGGGTGGGCGTGGCCGTCTCTGATGGACTTGGTGGCATCCGCTGAGCCCCAGAGCACAGAGCCCTGGAGACGAGTGAGCACAGGCACCGAGTGAGCACTCACCACTGAATCTGCGGCAGAGTGGGTTCTCCCAGGCCAGGGCTGCCGCTTCAGTAGCAGAGTTTTGAAGCGGTGTTCCCAAAGCATGTTCTATGGGGTTCTGCCAGAAAGCAAACCACAGTTCCACGCTCAAACAAGCCGTGCGTTTCTTTCCCGCAGGCCCTTTCAAAGCCTTTATTACTGCAGGTGTTCAGTGGGAGTTCTGTTCTGCAGCGTTCCCAAACACCCTTGACTGAGGAACCCTTTCATTGGGGAGCATGTGGTAGAACTCGCATCCCGGGAACACACTTTGAGAAACGCGACTCTCCAGGAGTGTGCTCCAGACTGTGAAACACTACAAGCTGAAAACACGCTCATCAGGGACCCCTGAATTGGACGGAGGGCTTTATTCAGTGCATAGTGTTGCTTTCCTTGTCCGGAGTCCATTCCGCCAAGAACTGGCATCCACCGGCCTGCCTTTTCCAAGCAGCCATGGCCCAGAGGGGCCTCGTCCTCAGCCACACACAGGCCCTGACTCCTGCTGATGCTTCTGTGAGGCCACAGGTTCAGGTACCTCGGTAGCATTTTGATCACTTGGGCCAGGTTTTCTAGGGTTAAGGCATTTCAGACGTTGTTAAAATGGCCGAGGAGTTTTCTGGAAGCAGCAGTTCTACCCATATACTGCTGGAGAACGTCTGACTGGCTCTCTGCAGGCTTCTGCTGGTAGCAGTGCAGCCTCCATGGTGCTCCAGGCACAGCAGGGGAGGTGCTCGGGCCCTGAGGCCATTGAGGTTTTTCCGTTGGTCCCCACAGCAATCCTCAGGGGGTCACTTCCTGGGAAATGTTCTTATTGACTGGTAAAGTCCTTCATTCATTGCTTTTCCCCATGTTTGGGAGAGAGGCCAACGTGAATAGCATCACTTCCTGCCGGAGGCAGGTTCAACTCTGGGTACCTGCCGGGAGGAATCCTCCCAGCAGCCCATGAGTTAGGTTCGTTCACTATCCTCATGTTTTAGAGGAGGAACCTGAGGTTCAGAGAGGCTAAGTAGCCTGCTCAGGTCACACAGCCTGGAGCAAGGCACTTAGCACCTGGATATCTCCTGAGTGCATTCACAGGTGCTCATAGCTTGGCCTGGTATGTGTTTACCAAGGATGTGAGATCTGGCCTTGACTGTTTCTTGACTGCCCCACTTTGTGGGCAAGGCTGATCGAGCTTTTCTTTATAGTTTGGGGTGCTCTTGCCTGTGGACCCCAGCAGCAGAATCTGTCTAAGCCAAGGTGAAACTTCACTGCTTGCTTGGAGGCCGCATCTGGGCCGAGCAGGACTGTCCAGCGTGGGGCATAAATCTTGAGCTATTCTTAGCCTGCAGATTTTAATGATCTGGCTCCTCTGGGCTTTGGAGACTTAGCGGAATTGTTAAATGTTCATCTAGCACACAGGCTCCCCCTCCAGCCCCCGCCCCAGTGGTTTCCTCTTTTATGCCATAAATGTTTGAGCAGATTCCGTCTGTAGTCTGCCTCGTCTCATTTGCTGACAGTAGGTGTTAGGAGGGCCATGTCCTCGCTCCAGAGCCTTCTCTCTGACAGTGGCCACCTCCCTGTTCCCCTTTCTTTAGTGAGATCAAGCCCTTGGTGGCAGAGGTCAACAGAGGATTGGCAATTTTCTAGAGAATCTGGACTGTGGACATGTCGATTCTTCCAGCTGGGTGGGGCCAGAGTCATCCGTCAAGCTGCCTGTCGTTGCTGCGGCCAGCCCGGAGCCCCTGCTTGGTCTTATAAAGCTCTAGTCCCTCAGAGGCAGGAAGACAGGCAGTTCATAACCCCATGCTTAACAGGCTGCACAAATGGGTTCATTCCTGGCAACGTTAACCAAGGAAGAAGTCAATCAATCAATAAGTATTTATTGAGCACAGTGTCTGTAATTGTCAAAAAAGTAGCCTAACGCTGGGCACGGTGGCTCATGCCTGTAATCCCAGAACTTTGGGATGCTGAGGTAGGCGGATCACCTGAGGTCAGGAGTTCCAGACCAGCCTGGCAAAACCACATCTCTATTAAAAATACAAAAATTAGCCAGGCATGATGGTGAGCACCTGTAATCTCAGCTATTCAGGAGGCTGAAGCAGAACTGCTTCAACCTGGGAGGCGGAGGTTGCAGTGAGTGGAGATCATGTAGCTGCACTACAGCCTGGATGATAGAACAAGACTGTCTCAAAAAAAAAAAAAAAAAAAAAAAACTGGCCACTAAAACAATATGGATTAAAAATACTTGATTTTTTTGGAGGACCAAGCCCAGAGAAAATTCCCATAGGTGCTGTTGGCCCCATCTTCCTCACACCTGCCACCTGCGGGGCTGTTCGTCCTTCCATACTCCTGTTCCTCTGCTGTCCTAAGTTCCCTGCTGCACCATGGGGCCTCGGGGACGCTGTGGGGGGCCTGTGCTCTTTGGGCGGGCGTCCCCAGGATCCTCAGGACCCGTCTCTCTTGTCCCCTGTTCAGCGTCCTGTTCCTGAGGCCCTGCTCTCCTGGGGCACCATGCTGAACCTGGTGGAGTCGGCAACTAATAGCCTGGGGAGGCTGGGGGCCGCCCCCCTGCGCCTGGGTCCGGCCTCCTTCCCCGCAGCCTTCCTGAGCTGAGTCTCTCCATTCTCAGAGCCTGTCATCCACCCTCCTCCAGGGAGCCGCTCCTCAGCCCCGTTCCGCACACAGGTAATGAGAACAGCCTGGATTTATTAAGCTCCCTGCCAGTCACCCTGATGCCAGGCGCTTTACATAAGCATGTCATTTAATCCACACAACAAACTGTGAAGCAGGTTTTATTGTTTCTGGGTTTGGTTTTGTTTCTTCTAGACAAGGAGACTAAGATAAACTTATCCTGGATTTTATAGGCGATCCCATAGAAGGAGCAGAATCCAGGCCTAATCTACCTGACGCCTGAGCCAGGCTCTTGGCCCTTGAGCCCTCCGTGGGCCCCCGGCGTCTGTGCTCACATCCGAGCAGCTCCCTTGGCACGGACTGTCATCAGTCTTCTGTGTTTCTGTTCATTTCTCCAAAGGCCACCAGCTCAGTGCATGGCCCACAGGGCCTCCCCCAGTGTCTCTTATGTGGGAGGAAGGGCCCAGCAGTGCTTAGGCAGATGATTTGGGCATTGCCCTTTTGGCCTATGTGAATTTTCTTTTCTTTCTTTCTTTTTTTTTTGAGGTGGAGTATCACTCTGTCACCCAGGCTGGAGCGTGGTGGTACAATCTTGACTAACTGCAACCTCCGCCTCCCGAGTGTAAGCAATTTTCCTGCCTAAGCCTATTTTTTCTTTTTAGAGGCAGGGTCTTGCTATGTCACCCAGGCTGGAGTGCAGTGGCACAGTCATAGCTCACTGCAGCCTCAAACTCCCGGGCTCAAGCAAGCCTCCAGCTGCAGCCTCCTGAGTAGCTGGGATTAGAGATACATGCTGCCAAGCTTGGATAATTTTTTTTTTTTTTTTAAAGATGAGGTTTCACCATGATGGCCAGGCTGGTCTTGAACTCCTGACCTCAGGTGATCCACCCACCTCGGCCTCCCAAAGTGTTAGGATTACAGGCGTGAGCCACCGCGCCAGCTGGATAATTTAAAAAAATTATTTTGTAGAGATTGGCGGGGGGGCGGGTCTCAATCATGTTGCCCAGGATGGCCTCAAACTCCTACGTTCAAGTGATCCTCCTGCCATGGCCTCCCAAAGTGTTGGAATTACAGGCATGAGCTACTATGCCTGGCCCCCTACGTGGATATTTGTTTATTTATTTATTTATTTATTTATTTTTGAGATGGAGTCTCACTCTGTCACCAGGCTGGGGAGCAGTGGCCCAATCTTGGCTCACTGCAGCCTCCACCTCCTGGGTTCAAGTGATTCTCCTGCCTCAGCCTCTCTAGTAGCTGGGATTACAGATGTGCGCCACCACACCTGGCTAAGTTTTGTATTTTTAGTGGAGATGAGGTTTCACCATGTTGCCCAGGCTGTTCTTGAACTCCTGACTTCAGGTGATCCGCCTGCCTCAGCCTCCCAAACTGCTGGGATTACAGATGTGAGCCACCATGCCCAACCACTAGGTGGATTTTTGACAGAGCCCATTAAAATATATCTTCACATCAAGGAACGAATCAAAGAGGGATTCAAAGTCCTTTAGAGTAAGAGAATGTCTTCAGTTCTCATTAATGGAAAGGGGGAAAAAAAAAGAGGTCAGGAGATAGATCACACGTGTAATCCCAGCACTTTAGGAGGCTGAGGCCAGTGGATCACTTTGAGGTCAGGAGTTTGAGACCAGCCTGACCAACATGGTGAAACTCTGTCTGTACTGAAAATACAAAAATTGGCCAGGCATGGTGGTGCACACCTGTAATCCCAGCTACTTGGGAGGCTAAGGCAAGAGAATCGCCTGAACCCAGGAGTTAGAGGTTGCAGTGAGCTGAGATAGTGCCATGCACTCCAGCCTGGGTGATAGGGTGAGACCTTGTCTCAAAAATAAATAAATAAATAAATAAATAAATAAATAAATAAATGAAATAAAATAAAAAAGAAGAACAGCTACTGAGCACCAAAGCATAAGACTGTTGTGGTTGATAAGGCTGAGTCTTCCTTATCCAGAATGCTTGGGACCAGAAATGTTTTGGATTTCAGGATCTTTTTTTGGATTTTGGAATATTTGCATTATATATTTACCAACTGAGCATCGCTAACCCCAAATCCCCAAATCCGAAATGCTCCAATGAGCGTTGTTTTTTGAGCATCATGTTGGCACTGAAAATGTTCCTAATTTTGGAGCATGTTGGGATTTCAGATTTTTGGATTAGTGTTACTCAGCCTGTAGTCACTTTTCATGCATTATCTGAAAACCCTATGAGGTAGTTTTATTCCCATTTTTCAGAGGAGAAACAGACTCGGAGAGATTGAGTGGCTTTGTTAAGGACACAGCTGTTAAATCAAGGCCTGAAACTCAAATCCAGATTTTCCTGATTGTAATATCCTAGGCAATTTCTGGCCTACATAAAGCCTCTCCTCTCTAATTTCTAGGTCATATTCGGGCAGAGAATTTAAGACAATTTTTGTTGGTGTTAACATTAGTTGAGGTGCAGTCCTGTTTAGAAGACCAGAGCAAAGGCCTAGAGTTTGCATTTCTATCAGGGATTATTAACCTAGAATTTCTGGACCTTAGGGACTCTACAAATAGCTCTTGAGACATTCTCTTGACGTTGAAAGCAAAATGTGCATGTGTGCATTTTCCCTGGGAGAGAGGAGCCATTGCTTTCATCAGTTTCTCAAATGTGGCCATGATTCAAGCAAGGTTGGGGGCTTCCACTTTAGAAGCATAGAAAACAGATTTTTCCCAAAGAGAATTTTGTCCATGGACTTGTGGTGGAGGAGGCTCTGTCCTGGCTTGTTGACATCAGAATTTCCTGTGCTGAGGGCGTCGGGGAGGATCATCTCGCTGTGCCCCTTTGAAGCTCTAGATTCAGAATGTCATGGCTTTAAATCCACAGGGACTGCAGTCTCTAGGCCTGGCCTACACTAGGTGATGAATTGGTTGTGACGGAACTGGATGGTAGGGAGCCAGGAACTGTAGGATTTTCCACTTGGCAAGGGCAGGTTCTGAGTGAAGTCCTGCCCTCTTGGGTTAATGTATTCAGTGTTTTTGCTGATGCCAGGGAAAGGGGAAGGAAGGCTCCAGCCTGCCGAGCACACTCACAGCAGAGTCCCCACGCTCCGATCATCCAAAGCTTGTCATGTCCACTTTTAGAGAAACAGAGTTGGTTATCTGGGGTAGGCAGTGACCTTCTTCCTGACTTTTTTCTCAGAATGATTTGATTTCCAGTGTGGTTGAAAAACAGACACAACAGAGACACTGCAGTGGCTCTGTCGGCTCCTCTCTACAGAGAGCGGCCTCTTTGGTTGACTTGCTCTGTGAAAAATCCTCTCTAAACATGACCCAGTGATCCAAAATGTGGACGGAGGGAGGAGGATGAACTCTGTGCGGTTGCTTTGCGATGTATTTTCCTCCTCTCTAACACCTTCTAACAGGGAGGTCTCGTGTGGGCTTCGCAGCCCTCTTTCTTTAAAACACGGAAAGTGGATGAGTCTGGAGGTCACCGGGATTCCAACTGTTCATATCCTGGTGACTTTTGTCACATAACATTTTTGCGTCCTATCTCTCAATGCATCTCATTTATTTATTCAATTGTTCCTGTACCTATCTATCTACCTGTCAATCATCTGGTCAACTGACATTTCTTGAGTGTCAGCTACTCAAATGACGCTGCAGTTGGCAGCACAGAGAAGAATAAGACATAGTCTGAGCTCTAGGTGCTAGAGCAATGCTTCTCAATGTTTAGATGCACATGAATCACCTGGGAATCTTGGGAAGTGCAGATTCTGAGTCATAGGTCTAGAATAGGGCCTAGCATTCTGCTTTTTTGTTTTGTTTTGTTTTGAGATAGGGTCTCATTCTATCACCCAGGATGAAATGTAGTGGTGCAATCATAGTTCACTGCAGCCTCCACCTTCTGGGCTCAAGCGATCCTCTCACCTCAGCCTCTCGAGTAGCTGGGACTACAGCTGTGCGCCACACCACCTGGTTAATTAAAAAAAAATTCTTGTAGAGATGTGGGTCTCACTGTGTTGCCCAGGTGGGTCTCGAACTCCTGGTCTGAAGTCATCCTCCTATGTTGGCCTCCTGAAGCGCTGGGATTGCAAGTGTGAACCACCATGTCCACCCGCGTTCTGCATTTTAAAAATCCTTCCAGGTGAGGCTGATGCTGCTGGCTAAAACAAGAGCCAGTGGCTGGAAGGCCCTCACTGCCCCGCTCGTCGCCCTCTTCACCCCCCCTCACGGAAGCATTATGGTGAGGTCCCAGTACAGAAAGCATGAAGGCGCTTTAGAAAGCAGGAGGCACGTCTCAGATATGATGCTTGTGCTTGAGTGCATCTTTTCTGGGTCTCCAGACAATTAGGTGAAATAGAGTGTTCCACTGGAATTATTTGGCTCCTTGATTGGCTTGGTGGGATTAAGGACCAAGCTGAGCTGGATGGATACCGGCAGAGTCAGGTTTTAATCTAGATTTGGAGTCACAGCAAGCAGTTACATAAGCTCAGTGCTCTCTCTCCTCTCCTTCCCATTTCCTCATTTCATGGGAGCTGAAACGAGCTGGAACGTTTTATACGAAACATGTTCCTTCTCTCTCTCCTGGGAGTGCCCAGAGCCCTGGCGCAGCCCAGCTGAAGCAGCGACCCGCTGCAGGAAGATGTGGTTTAGCCATTTAACTAATTGGCAAGATTGGAAGCCATAATAAATAGCCAAGTATCTAATCAAAGATTAATTAGTGAATAAATACTATTTAGCCTGATATCAGGAGAAGACATTTCATTACTTCATAGGAAAATGGTCATGTTGTATATTAAGCCAAAATTGAGCAGAGTAGTTCTTCATTAGCCAATAAAATATTAACCCAGGGGGTCAAGTGCAGTGGCTCATGCCTGTAATCTGAGTGCTTTGGGAGACTGAGGTGGGAGGATCACTTGAGCCCAGGAGTTCGAGTCTGCAGTAAGCTATGATCGCACCACTGAACTCTAGCCTGGGTAACGAACGAGACCCTGTTTCTAAAAATAAAATAAATAAAATCCCAAGGGAAGGTGACTTTGTCTCACCAAAGCCCAGCCTCTACAGTTTTCTGTTATGAGGCGGTGGGGGTAGGGACGAAGAGACTGAATTTAGAGAGGAAAAGAAAGTTTATTCTAGCCTCATCTTTTTGCCATCTTTAAGATGTAAAAATTAAAATAAATTTGATTTTTAAAAGGAGCAGTGCATCAATATGGCCTAGAGCAAAATCAATAATAAAATTTCAAGTTGAAAAATTACCCATAGGAAGAAAAACATTAAGTGTTCTGACCCCAGAAGAAAGAAACATCTAAAAGATATTTCATTGATCTTGTCAGAGCATTTTTGAGTGTGCTATTTTTCCCTCCCTCTTTTGCTTTTGTGATGCAGAAATTCTGAAAGTTTATTTCAACACTGCACTGAAAAGACATCGTAAGCAAAGTGGCCAGACATTTTTGTAGAGTAAATCATTTTTCAGCAAACCTTGACTCTCTTTGGCATGTCAGTATCAGGAAGAAAGCCAGGAAAGAGAACTGTTTTGTTCGCTTATAAATTGACAACAGTTGTGTTCCTGAAAAGTTGAGTGTCAAAAGAATTTTTGTCAATTGAGGCTTACTTCTGAATGTACTGGGGGAATCTCATAGGTGTCAAATGAAGATGCCTTTTGGGTAGGTGAATACTTTCCCTTTCTCGCTGTTTTACATGGAAAGGTTTTTTCTAAGTCTGGATTTTTGTATTTTGAGTCTGTTTAAAGCAGCTACCACATATGGACAGAGAAGAAAGGATAATTTGTCCCCATCACAGCCTGTGAGGGTCAGGCTAACCTCTGGGGACATGTCCTTGAGCCAGGTCAAACGTGGCAGAGGCTCAGACAAGCCTTTCTTGTGGAAGACATCCAGGCCTTGGGCAAACCCAGACACTTAATTGCCAGGGCACAGAGCGGGTGGGGGAGAGGATCACCTTGAGGCCAGACAGACCTGGGTGTGCTCCTGACTCCATCACCCACCAGCGGTGTTGTCCTCGATAAATCATTGGACCGTGGGGAGCTGCAGCTCCTCGGCTCTGTGACCGGGAGAAGGGTGTTTCCCTTAGAAGGTGCTTAAGGGATGAAGTGAGATCATGCCTAGTAAATAGCAGGTGCTCAATAAGTGGTAGCCATAGTTGGTAAGGGGGCCGGAGGTCTTTGGCTGCAGAGCTCCTCTGCCAAGCCGTGGCCTCCTGAGGTCTCTCCCAGCCTCTTCCTCTATATGCCCCCGATTCGTGCGCACTCTGTGCTGTGCTTCCTCTCAGTGAGCAGCGTGGGAGGCGCCTGGGTCATCAGCAGAGCCTCTCGCAAGTGCAGGAGAGGCAAGCGGTGGCAGCAAGAGGTCTCAGCAGCCTCCTGGTTTTCACACCCTGCTTCGGCCCTTGTGGTCCCCTGAAGCTCTCAGGCAGGGGCTGCGTCTTAGGTCGGGCCGGACCCTCCATGAGCCAGTGTCTGCTCCATGGCTAAGGGCCCCTGAGTACTCATCCTGCCTTCCTCCCCACCAGATGCCTTCCCAAGGCATCGCCGTGCCCTCCTCCTCGCCCTCCGAGGCCCAGAACCCCTAACTGCTCTCCTTCTATCTTAATACTCCCTCCTAGGGAGGCATCCCAGGGTCAGCCATCCACGACTAGCCGTGTGTGATTTCAACATACTATTTTTCTTCCTAAAGCTTCAGTTTCCTTAGCTGTAAAATGGGCATGGTGATGTCTGAAGATGCAGGCTAATATACAGAAAGGCCCTGAAGAGGGTTACGAATATGAACTTGCCTGTGCTCAGGACTGGGGGCCGATGGTGGAGGAATGTCCTAGCTGAGCCAGTTAACACACTTGTGCTTAGCCGGGCCTTAAAAAAAGAATTAATAGAGACAGAGCCTGGCTCTGTCACCCAGGCTGTAGTGCAGTGGCACGATCACGGCTTACTGCAGCCTCAGCCTCCTGGGCTCAAGCGATCCTCCCACTTCTGCCTCCTGAGGACCTAGGACTACAGGCTCATGCCACTGCTTTGACTACTGTTTTTTAAAAAAATGTTTTGTAGATGGGGTCTTGCTGTGTTGTCCAGGTTGGTCTCAAACTCCTGGCCTCCAGCAATCCTCCCCTCTCAGCCTCCCAAGGCGCTGGGATTACAGGTGTGAGCCACCCATCCGGCTGAGGCTTTGAATACTTAGGTGTAAAGGAGCAGCCTTCAGAGGTGGAGTGGTGCTGTGGGAAGTGAGGCCCAGCAGGCAGGATGGCAGGAGGCAGTCAGCACCACCTGTGCTTGCCCTGTGCCTCCCATGAAGCTAGGCGTTTGGCCTCATTCGAGCCCTAGGTCTAGACCCAGTGGATTCAGATCTCGTTGGGAGGAGGGTGGGACCCTGGCTTTTCTATGGGCCTGCAATGCCCGCTGCCTCATTGCAGGAGTGTTCTCTGTCGTCCTTGGGGGTCCTGGTGAAGCTTCAAGGGAGGAAGAGAAAGCAAAGACAAAGATAGAAGACGCTGAGTAAGCTGATGTCCATGCTGTGCCGTTAATATTGATCACGATTTGATCAATTTCATTCTGTGAACTCTGCAGCTCCAGTATTGATCTCTAATCACTAAAATTGAATAGGGAGGCATCTTACTGTCAAAGGTCAGGTCAGAGCTGGAGCAAGTTTTGATTGAAAAGACACAGGTAAGATTTCTGGGGAGGTGCCTTCTTTTCCAGAGACCACCAAAATCTCAACCAGTCTCCTCTTTACCAGACGCCCACCTGGTGTTGACTCACCCTGCCTCCCTTAGAAAGAAGCTGGGCAGCCTGTGTGGTGAAATGCACAAGAGCTTTGCTGTGAGACTCACCTGGACGTCGCTCCCATTCAGCCACTTACTAACTGAGGCCTTAGGCATATTGCTTAAGCTCTTCATTCATTTGTTTTTCCTTTGACAATTAGTTATTGTGGGCCAGGCATGGTAGCTCATCATGGTAGCTCATGCGTGTAATCCCAGCACTTTGGTAGGCCAAGGCAGGAGGATGGCTTGAGGCCAGGAGTTTGAGACCAGCCTGGGCAACATAATGAGACCCTATTTCTACAAAAATATAAAAAATGATCTGGGTGTGGTGGCTTATACCTATAGTCCCAGCTACTTGGGAGGCTAAGGCGGGAGGATCACTTGGGCCCAGGAGGTCGAGGTTGTAGTGACCTACGATTGCACCAGTGCACTCCAGCTTGGGTGACAAAGCAAGACTCTGTCTCTAAAAGATAAACAAATTCATAAATACAGATTAAAAATCCCTATTTATTGGACATCTACTATATATCGGGTGCTCAGAATATGCCAGCGCGTTAGTTAGACCTGGTACTGTTTTGGTCATGGTTTTTTCCCTTCTTGAGGAGACAATTTTTGATTTTAAATTTTTATTATGAAAAATGTCAACTATGCTCAGGTGACACCATTAGCGCCACTTAACCACCATTTAGTTTCAGCAGTTACTAGGCATTCAGGCGGAACTTTTAGCCCAGGGGTTCAATGATGGCTGCACTGGAACCAGAGTGAAAGGAAATTGCCGGGACCCCTCCCCACTGAAGCCTCAGTTTCTCCATCTGCAAAATGGAAAAACTGTACTTACATGGGGTGACGCGAGTGACTTCACGAAGCGTGCTGAGCTTGGCGCTGGCAGGAGGGTGAGGGCCTCATGTGTGGGAGCAGCCGCAGGGCTGTGGGGAGGTGGCAGTGAGGGACTGTCTGAGAGCCGCTGCCAGAGCGCTGATGGGGTGATCATAGGAAGGCGATGAAGGTTTGTGGAGATTCCTGTGGCGATGCTGTCTGCTCATAGTACGGCACCTGGCCAATCGCAGGCGCTCCACAGATAATGGAGAAGATGAAAAGGGTGATGGAGTAAGTTTTCTCAAACTTCAGCATGGTTGGTGAAAAAGAGGTAAGAGGAAGCGAGAAAATTGTGAGTGACGTGCTGATGAATGGAGTTGAGAGATCACGTAGAAAAGACATCATCCTGTTAGGTGAAATGACATTAACTATTAAAGAATGAAAACACCGAAGTGATGGAAAGTGTCTCGTGTGTGAAGCACCTTCCCTGCGTGGCAGTGGGATCTGAGGGAATCGTTGTCATGCTCAGGATCCCGCCTTTGCCTTCAAGGGGGTCACCCTCTATTTAGGGACATAGGACAGAAACACCTGATAAATGACTACAATTTTTTTTTTCTTTTGAGACTGAGTCTCCCTCTATTGTCCAGGCTGGAGTGCAGTGGCGCCATCTCAGCTCACTGCAACCTCCGCCTCCCGCGTTCAAGTGATTCTCCTGCCTCAGCCTCCCAAGTAGCTGGGATTACAGGCACTTGCCACCATGCCCGGGTAGTTTTTGTGTTTTTAGTAGAGATGGGGTTTCACCACAGCCCAAGGCCAACGAAGAGCCGCCATGGGGTGAGGCTGATGAACTGGCCTATTACTTATACAGACAGTAAGTGCTCTCGAGTTCAGAAGAGCCCAGGTCCCTTCCAGCAGAGACATCAGGGCAGCCTTATCCAGAAGGTTCTGTTAGGCCTTTGACAACGAGCAGGGGATTTGAAGTGAGCCCCTCCAAATGTGGTTCAGAGGTCCCTAAAATAATGTTGAAGCTTGGTTCCAAGTTCACACAGTTTAGTGATTTTTAAATTCTCTTTGGCTTTGATTCTAGTCCCTGGTGCCCTGTCTGGCCCTGGAGGGTAGAAACTTCGATCAGTAAAGCTCCAGGTGGACAGAGGCAGGTCAAGCTCCGGTGGACAGGGGCTGGTCGCACCGGGAGTGGTGGTCACAGGCCTGGAGACTGGGTCTGGCCCAGGGCCCCTGAAGCAACGTTCCCTGCAGTGGGGAGTGGACTTTGCAGTATAGCCTCAGGCCATCTACTCCCTGCCTTGGACTTGATGTGTCCAGTTGTAAAATGCGGATAGCAGGCTGTCAGCACAGTTATGGGAGGATTGCATGAGATCACCTTAGGGGCAGTAAGTTCAGCTGTCCAGACCTGGGGCTATTTTCAAGCTGGTGTAGTCTGGTCTCTCTTTCAAAAAGGATGAGATCTTTTTCTTCACCTTCAAGGGATCCATTTATCCCCCAACTCCCAGTGTTCTAGGCAATTTGACGAGAGACAGAGTCTCAGGGCACAGAAAACAGCGCCCCCAAACCAGGCCAGGGGCTTAGGGCTGGCCACTGGGGAAGAGCGTCTCCACAGCGTGAGTCCTGTGCCTGGTCTCCCTGGGTGTGGCTCTGCAGTGACCAGTGGTGCTGTGCGCAGGTGTGAGTGAGTGTTAATGCTTCATGCTTCCCCCTTCCTCTGTGAGGTCTTCGCATTTTAGCCAAGAACCTTCTAGAGTCTATACCTTGGTCCAAAGGGATTACTCACTCTATGGTGGAAAGTTGGGAGCCTATGTGATCTAGTAGAAAAATATCCCCAGGTGTTTTATGCAGAGGAATGTGCTAGATATTTGTTGCATAATAATGTATTTTTTTTTTTTTGAGACTGAGTCTTATTGTATCGCCCAGGTTGGAGTGCAGTGGCGTGATCTCGGCTCACTGCAACATCCGCCTCCCAGTTTCAAATGATTTTTGTGCTTGAGTCTCCCAAGTAGCTGAGATTACAGGTGCATGCCATCACACCCAGCTACTTTTGAGTACTGACAGGGTTTCACCATGTTGGTCTCGAACTCCTAACGTCAAGTGATCTGCCCACTTTGGCCTCCCAAAGTGCTGGGATTATAGGTGTGAGCCACAGTGCCTGGCCCACAGTTCTGTTTTTTAAAGAAAATGATAAATCAATCGGATAATCATATGAGCACATGCATATAAATGCACATACAAAGAGATTCAGGACACACATCACACTGTCATCTCTGGTGAATTTGGGGGTGTGTGTGGGGAATCCAGGATAAAGGGCAAGGTGGCCAAGAAGGCAGCTCTGTAATGTTTTAATTTTGCACAAGAAGAATATATTCCTATGTCAGAGCAGGATCTTGGAGTCAGATGGCTTGATCTCTGAATCTCTGCATGTGTAAAATGAAGATGAGTAATCCTTCATGAGCTGTCATGGAGATTGAATGAGATGATGCTTATATAGCTCCTATCACAATACTTGGGTTATAGGGTTCCGTCAATAAAAGTCAGTGTCATTATCACCTCTGTAGCAGGTGTAGTCGTGGATGCTCACCTGTCATTTCCTCTTCTGGTCCCCCATGAAGAACGGATTCCCCAGCCTCCCTTGCAGTCAGCAATCATGCGACTGGTTCAGGCCAGTGAAATGTGTGCAGATGAGATGTGTGTTATTTCAGGCCTGGCCATAAATTCACCTGCACCATATTCCTCGTGTTCACCTCCTGAGGCAAACCTTAGAACTAAAGGTGTCATCCCTAAGTGCCCACTTGGACAGCAGCCGCCTGGAAAGCCAGCTGGTTCCCATTAGACTGATATGAGCAAGCAGTGAACTCCTGGTGTTAAGCCACTGAGATTGTGGGGTCATCTGCTGTCGGTGCTGGGTATATTAAATCCCCCTACTTTCTTTGCTGCCAGGGTTCTGAGTTTGTGATTCTGTTCTGCTGCCTAAATCTCAGTATCTTCGCCGGAAGGTGAGAAAGTCACATTTTTTTGCTTTTGTTTCTGGCCCCGAGGACTGTGTGTGAAAACCCCATGAAAGGCAGATGGTAATGCCGCTCTGTGAACGTTGCAGGGAGTAGCAGGCGGAGGTGCTCAGGTTGTGGCTGGAGCTGGGCTTTCTCCAGGCCCCCAGGCCAGGTGGAACAGGACAGGTGGGGTGGGCTGTATGTTTGAGGCTCCTAATGAGGAGGGCCTTGCTGCAGACCATCTTCAGAGCAGGGTGGGTGGGTATGGGGAGAAAGGGGCCCAGATGAGAGCCATCAGGTATCCTCAAGCTGTGAGAACAGCCTGTGGCCAGGGGTGGTGGCTGCAGCTTCTTTAGTTACAGTAGAATCCGTGGATAAGGCAAGGATCAATTCCCAGGATCAGTTAACTGCAGGCTGATAAGAGACTCACTATGTTTTGGGGGATTGGCTATTGCCCAGGCCAAAGCAAAAACTTGCATTGTAAGCAGTAATTAAGAAGCGATTTGCCCTTGGCCCCTGTTCCTGGGACGAATGCCAGTCCCTGAGAGCCTTCAGAGCTGCCTGCCTCAGGAGTCAGCTCAGATGGGGCAGGTGACACACGTCTGCATGAGCTGCAGCCCACGCAGGCCTTGGCAGTGCTCTGCCTTTGTTGCTCCAGGCCCGGCTCATCTGCTGCTCTGTTCTGTGGATGAAGATGGCTGGAAACGGCCTTTAAGGGCACAGAGGTGAGTCTGCCCATTCGGCCAGTGCCAGCATAACCGGGCAGTGTGGATCCCTGGACTCTGCTCAGCACTTTGTCTTGGTCTGTAATAAGCTTTGTAAATCCAGTCACACCACAGCCATGCTCCAGGCCTGCTTTGTCCCTCATAAAATGGCCAAAGGCGTCTTGTTTGTCCAATCATAGACCCTGGAGGCACAGCGCAGTGCGGCCAGCATCCCTGAGTTTATGGAGCTCCATGCTGGTCCATCATTGCCCTGTTGGCTCAAGAATTCTCAGCTTCCATGCGTGCTGAATGCTGAAATCTGAAGCATTCTGTTTTGCAGAGAAAATGGTAGAAATGAATTTGGAGAGAAGGTAGGGAGAGAAAGATGGAAGAAAGCAGGACTTCTGGTGACCCTGAGATATCAACATTCTGCAAATCTCTGTGTAATACATGCACCAACGTGTACTTTCTGCATGAGAAGCTGAAAACGGTTTTGGTATGTTTACAGAAGTGGCAGGAGGGGAAGGAGAAAAACAGATGGAGAAGGGGAACAGAAGAACACATGCCCATTTGCTTTTACTCATGCTCAGATCATTCTGTGAGGAGGCATAATTTATGCACGTCTATGCAAATGAGCCAGTTTCCTAGAGTTAATCATTTCTCCCTTCTTCACTAAGAGTGTGTGCAACTGCAGCAGGAAGGGAGTGAGTCACTGTTTCATGATCCAGACGCCCCCCAGCCCCAGCCCCTTCTCCCCAAAGGCACGTACCACCACCGCGCCTCGAGAATGGGAAACCTGGCTGTGCCCAGTGAGGCCACTGCAAGCAGGAGAAATGAGAAGAGAACACATGCAGAAATTGCCAGCCAATTGGTTCATGAATTCACATCTTTTTTTTTTTTTTTAGATGGAATCTTGCTCTGTAGCGCAGGCAGGAGTGCAGTGGTGCGATCTCAGGCTCACTGCAACCTCCACCTCCCAGGTGGGTTCAAGCAATTCTCTTGCCTCAACCTCCTGAGTAGCTGGGACTGCAGGTGCATGTCACCACGCCCGGCTAATTTTTTGTATTTTAGTAGAGACAGGGTTTCACCATGTTGCCCAGGTTGGTCTCAACTCCTGAGCTCAGGCAATCCACTTGCTTCAGCCTTCCAAAATACTGGGATGACAGGCATGAGCCACCGCACCCGGCCTGGAATTCACATCTTTGTGTGACATGACTGGCTGCCAGTTGCTTTGAGGGATAGAGTGTCTCTTTCAAAATAAACAGGAACTTGGTCTATCTGCTGAGTAGACTCAGCTCTTTCGCTCCTTGCAACCCTGCGGCTGGTGCAGTTTCCATCTCTGGCCAGTGGGTGTGCACCGGGGTCGTGTTGTGGGGGCGGGGACGGCTCCTGCTCGTCTGTCCTCCTCTCCTGGCTCTTCTTCCTCCCTGGCTCTCCCTCACTCACCCTCTTCTAACTTCCTTGGACTAAGACATCACGTCTTCTGGGGTCCAACGAAGAAGGGACCATTTCATTAAGAAAAAAACCAGCTTACTTGATAAGCTGACTCGCAGTTTAGAAAGCTCTTTAGAGACATTTTATTTCTATTTGTTGGTTACCATGTCTCTTTGGAGGCAGATCTGTACTCAGAGCTGTGGAAGCCGAGGCTCAGGGAGATTCCGGGGCACCCGAGATCTTGTTAGAGATGGGTGGTGGGCGACGCTGGGGCCCCGAGCCTGCGACTCCGGCTCCTGTGCTGCCCCCACCCCCACCGTGGCACTGCATGTGTGTGGGGTATGTGGTGGGTGTGTCTGTAGGGGGTGTGTGCCTGTTGTGTATGGCTGGTAGGGAGGCTGGGGCATGGGCAATGGAGGTGGGGAAGGGTGACCTCTGTACTTGTTTGTCATGGGCCGAGAGGTGCAATGGGTCTCTGTTCCCATCTACCCACTTTTCTGGATCTACCCATTGGCTACACCTCCAATGTGGCTCTCTCTGACAGTCCTTATTGGACAAGATCACACCCATGATTCACCTATAGACTTTCCTGAGGGGATACCAAGGTCTGCCAGAGTGAGGGGTTGGATGAGGGCAGGGCACAGATGCCCTCCCCTCAAAAGGCAGGGACAGGCCAGGTGAACTGGCTCACACTTATAATCCCAACTCTTTGGGAAGCTGAGGTGGAAGGATTGCTTGAGGCCAGGAGTTTGAGACCAGCCTGGGCAACATAGTAAGACCCCATCTCTACAAAAAATACAAAAGTACCTGGGTGTGGTGATACATGCCTGTAGTCCCAGCTGCTAGGGAGGCTGAGGCAGGAGGATCACTTGAGCCCAGGAGTTGGGGACTGCAGTGAGCCATGATCGTACCACTGCACTTTAGCCTGGGGGCCAGAACAAGACCTCCGTGGCTTCCCTCAGAGACACACGTGTGATTTCATGGCAGAAGATTTATGGAGACCCGTCCTGACCTATCTCTCTATGATTCCTGCCTGCACCGTACGTGTCTTGGGTTAACAGGATCCGTACATGTATAAGCTGCTGCAGATCTGTCCTACAATTGCCTTGAAGGAGAGCTGCTCTCTGGCATTGTGGGGTTTGGTGAATGAGTTAGTGTCTGCCAGTCCCTCTCATGAGACTTTTCTAGATTCCTATCAGCACTCTCCCTTTGCTCTTTCCAGGAAGACCCAGGCAAGGCCTCCAGCAGCGGAATGAATCTTCTGATCACCCCTAGCTGCCCCGTCTGCTCTGTGTGCTGGACCAGGGTGGGGGTCACCTTTAAACACGTATCCAGAAAGAGATAACACTGCGAGCGGTGTGGGGCGGGCGGGGAGAATGAAGAGAAGTAGGTGAAAGGGCACAAATGCAAGTAAGATGGAGCAGAGTCAATGTGTGATCACAGAGCAGGGTGACTGTACCAGGTATTATGCTTGGGTGAGGGACACCGGAATACCTGACTTGATCACTACACGTTATATGTGTAACAAAATCTCATGTACTCCATGAATTTGCACAAATTAAAAATTTAAGGCAGTGTAAGCATACTTCATTTAAAAAATATATATCGGCTCTATAATCCCAGCACTTTGGGAGGCCGAGGTGGGCAGATCACCTGAGGTCAAGAGTTCGAGATCAACCTGGCCAACGTGGTGAAACCCCCTCTACTAAAAATACAAAAATTAGCCGGGTGTGGTGGCGTGCACCTGTAATCCCAGCTACTCAGGAGGCTGAGGCAGGAGAATCGCTTAAACTGGGGAGGTAGAGGTTGTAGTGAGCTGAGATCACGCCTCTGCACTCCAGCCTGGGCAACCGAGGGAGACTCTGTCTCAAAAACAAAACAAAACAAAATAAAAACAAAACAAAACAAAAAAAAAAACACAAAAAAAATGTGTACAGTTATTTTATCCAAATAATCTGAATATAGATTCACACGGTTCAGTGGAAGTAGCATTCCCCCACCCCACACCTTCCAAAGCCTGGCCCCAGCCCCAGACAAAGCCCCCTTAACTGTTTCTGTGCCTAGTTCCCCAAGAGGCCCCTCCACATCTGTGTTAATATCCGCTCTCCTGTAACCTCCACTGCAATCACGTGAGGCGGGCGTTCCTAGAGTCTCTGGCTCACAGATGAAGAAACTGAGGCTCACAGGGATATGTGGTTTGCTCAGGGCTGCTTGTGCTGGGAACAGGCAGAGCCGGGGCTTCATTCCAGATCTTTTTTTTCTTTTTTGAGACCAGGTCTTGCACTTTTGCCCAGGCTGGAGTGCAATGGCGAGATCTCAGCTCACTGCAACCTCCACCTCCTGGGTTCAAACAATTCTCCTGCCTTAGTCTCTTGAGTAGCTGGGATTACAGGTGCCCACAACCATGCCTGGCTAATTTTTTGTATTTTTAGTAGAGATGGGGTTTTATTATGTTGGCCAGGCTGGTCTCGAACTCCTGACCTTAGGTGATCCACCCACATTGGCATCCTATAGTGCTGGGATTACAGGTGCTAGCCACTGCACCCAGCCTCATTCCAGATCTTTACTTGAAAGCCACATCGGTGGGTAGGGAGCAACGCCTTACTTCCTGCCCTGTCCACCCGGGTGCCTCCTGGGCTGCTGCCTCCTTCAGAGTGGCCTGGGTCAAAGTCAGAGCAGCGCCTTCTCACTTCCAACCAAGGTGTCTCTACAGCTGTTCCTGCCATGGAGGCTGTCCTAGCTTATCTCATCCTTGTCAAGTGTGTGGATTTGAACACACGATGCCACTGTGACTCCAGCAACAGGAGCGATAGCAGGATAGAGCTGCACTGGCTGGGAGAGTCCCCACGGCAGGTGACGTGAGCTGCTCCTCTGCCCCAGGAGGTGCCTCAGAGTCCTGGCCACAGGGGGTTTCTGGTTAGGACCACATCTCCGGTTTACCCTTTGGGGAGGAAACAGAGAGAGGGGCAGGGGTCTTGACGTGTGGCAGGAAGGGTCATTTTTATCCTTTTTCTTTTTCAGTTTTATTGACATGTAATTGATATATTTAGAAAACCGTGTGTATTTGATGTATACATTTGATGTATACATTTGATGAGTTTGGACATCTGCACACACCTGTGAAACCATGCCTATCATCATGGTCATAGCTACACACATTACTCCTAAAAGTGTCCTCGTATGCCATTGTTTTCTGTTTATTTGTCTACTTTTGTGGTAAGAACACTTAGCCGGGGGTCATCCTTCTAACACATGCTTCAGTGCATGGTGCGCTGTTGCTTACTGTAGGTACCATGTTGGCCAGTGGATAGCTAGAACTCATTCATCTTGCGTAATGGAAACTTATGTCCACTGAGCAGCAAATCCCCAGCTCGCCCTCCCCCTAGCAACCACCATTCCAGTCTCTGCCTCTGTGGGGTTGACTATTTTAGTCCCTCATTGAAGTGGAATCGTGCAGCGTTTGTCCCTGTAGGCCTGGCTTATTTCACTAGGTGTAACATCCTCCAAGTTCCCAGTAGGATTTCCCTCATTTTCAAGGCTGAATAATATTCTGCAGTGTGGATAGACCACATTTTCTCTATCCATTCATTTGACATTGGATATGGGGGACATCTTGGCTGCTGTGAATATTGCCGCAGTGAACGTGGGGCTGCAGGTATCTCCTGGAAATTCTGATTTTCGTTCTTTTGATGAATTCTTTGAAGTGGGACTGCTAATGGTACACGGTAGATTCACTGTAGTTGCGGAAAGACACTCCACATGTTCTCCATAGCAGCGGCACCATTTTCCGTTCCCCAGCGATGGGGCAGTCCTCCGGTGTCTCTATGACCCACCCAGCACTCCTTGTTTGTTTCCATGTGGCCATCCGAACAGGTGTGAGGTGAAAGGAAGGATTACTGCCGTTTCAAGCACACCACTCTTTTTGGCATTGATATGCTCTTATGGAATTCCATTGTATTATGGGTTGCATGTTCAGGTCCCGGCTCCCAATCCATACGTTGAAGCTCTAGCTTCCAGTGTGGCGGTCTTTGGAGACCCCACCTTTGGGAGGTAATTGGGCTATTAAGGTAGAGCTCCCATGATGGGACTCGTTAGAAGTTGAAGGGTCACCAGAGCTTCCCCTCTCAGCCATGTGAGGGCACAGAGAGACACCCACTGCCAGCAAGCCAGGGCAAGAGCCCTCACCCAGAACCAAATCTGCTGGCACCCGGGCCTCTGACACCCAGCCTCCAGCACTGTGAGGAATAAAGGTCTGCTGTATAAGCCATCAGATCTATGGCATTCTGTTATAGCACTCAGAGCTAAGACAAATTGAAATGTGAAAAATAAGAGGTAGCTATAAAATGAAGTAGTATCATCAATGAGTATGTCATTTTTATAATGGTTTATTTTTAAAAAGTGTGCCTTTCATCCCAGGTACTCTGGAGGCTGAGGCTGGAGGATCGCTTGAGTGCAGGAGATCTGGGCTGTGGTGTGCTGTGCCAATCAGGTGCCCACACGAAGTTCAGCATCAATATGGTGACATCCCGGGAGCAGGGGACCAGCAGGTTGCCTAAGGAGGGGTGAACCAGCCAAGGCTGGCAATGGAGCAGGTCGAAACTCCCCTGCTGATCAGTAGTGGGATGGTGCTTGTGAACAGCCACTGCGCTGTAGCTGGGGCAACACAGTGAGACCCCATCTCCTTAAAAAATACAAATAATTTTAAAAGTTAAAAACCAATTTAAATCTAGAGAAAAATTGCAAAACTAGTACAGAGAGCTCCCATAAGCCCCACACTCAGTTTCTCTATTGGCAGCATCTTCCATGAGTTTGCTTCATTTGTTATAATGAATGAACCACTATTGCTAACAGTTTTATTAACCAGACGTCCATACTTCCTCAGATTTCCTTATATGTTTCCTCATGTCCTTTTGCTGTCCTAGGATCCCATCCAGAGGCCACATGAAGTTTAGACGTCGTGTCTCTTTAGGCTCCTTTTGGCTGTGATGGCCACCTTGACAGATGCCCCCTGGTTTTCTGGAATGGCATTTTGGCTGAGGTGGTTGTCATAAGTCATTGGTGAAGGGGATGAAGTCCCACCATGGGACTGGGATTTGGGGCTGAATATACTTTCCTGGGCAATGTTTCTGGCAAAGGAATTTTTATCCCACCCATCCGTGCCTTCCAGAGATATGAAAATCATCTCTAGGGCCCAGGGGAGGCCACGCTGTCCTCTGCTAAACACTGTTTGTTTCACAGGTGTCTGGGGACAAAGGGGTCTGCTGTGTCTGCTTTACAATGGCCCCCGAGCCCCGCTGCAGCTCAGGCAGGTGTAACGAGTGGGCAGAGAGTGGGTTTATATCTGAACTCTGCCACTGACAGCCGTGGAACCTGGCCAAGTGAACGGGTTTCCTCATCTAAGAGGAAGGATAACAGTGAAGATAACAGTTGGGCCCATCTTAGTTAATGTGTACAGAGGGCTCAGAGCATGCCTGGCACAGGGTCAGCCCTGTCTACCTGACTCCCATCATTATTATATAAAAGCACCACGTCTAACCGTGGAAGTTACTGACACATGGAGGAGACAGGTGAATTTATCTTTCTGCAGCACGACTGCTAACTGGTGCAGGTGGTATGGTCATCGTTGCATGTTTTTTTTTTTTGAAACAGAGTCTTGCTTTGTTGCCCAGGCTGGAGCGCGATGGTGTGATCTCTGCTCACTGCAACCTCCACCTCCTGTGTTCAAGTGATTCTCCTGCCTCAGCCTCCTGAGTAGCTGGGATTATAGGCATGCACTACCATGCCCAGCTAATTTTTGTATTCTTAGTAGAGACGGGTTTCACCATGTTGGCCAGGCTGGTCTTGAACTCCTGACCTCAGGTGATTCACGCCCCCCACTCACTGCCCAAGCCTCCCAAAGTGCTGGGATTACAGGCATGAGCCACCACGCCCAGCCCATTGTTGCATATTTAACAATCACTTTAAGACATAGTACAGGAGTCTGGGGCACACCATAAGTGATTACTAGTAATAAATGTTAACTTTGCCAGTAGAGCATGTTTTACAAATATCCTGGACTCCTGGCCATCCAGGTTATTCAGGTACTACAGCCTGGAAACCGTTAACCTCAGATGCACTTGCATGGGCTAGCCTTCAAATCCTGGCTGCACTCACACCAGCTGTGTGATCTTGGGCAATTCACGAAACCCTTCTGTGCCCTCCTTTCCCATCTGCAAAAGGGAGTAACAATAGTACTGGCTGGGCATGGTGGCTCACGCCTGTAATCCCAGCACTTTGGAGGGCCGAGGCGGGCAGATCATGAAGTCAAGAGATCAAGACCATCCTGGCCAACGTGGTGAAACCTCATCTCTACTAAAAAATACAAAAATTAGCTGGGCGCCTATAGTCCCAGCTACTCGGGAGGCTGAGGCAGGAGAACTGCTTGAACCCGGGAGGCAGAGGTTGCAGTGAGCCGTGATCGCGCTCTTGCACTCCAGCCTGGCACCTAGCAACAGAGCGAGACTCTGTCTCAAAAAAAACCCAATAGTACCTCCAGTATCCTCAGTGTGAGGATAAAGGGAGGGGATGGGTGCATGCAGTATGTAAAGTGCTCAGTAAACAGTGCCAATTTATGTTATTAACACGTCTGTGAGCACTGTCTTTGTAGGCGCTGGTAGGGGGCCAGGGAGGTACCACAAATGGCAGGAGAAGTTGGATGTGTGGAGGAGATGATGTTTGAGGTCCAGTTTCCCCTCCCTGAGAACTCAGGGTGGCCGGAGCCTGCCCTGCAGTCTTGGTCATTCAGGTGAATGCACTTACGCCTCATGGTGTTCACCAGGTGTCAAACCATTAATTTAACCTTTTTTTTTTTTTTGAGGAGAGTCTTGTTCTGTTACCCAGGCTGGAGTGCAATGGTGCGAACTTGTCTCAGCTCGCTGCAACCTCTACTTCCTGGGTTCAAGTGATTCTCCTGCCTCAGCCTCCTGAGTAGCTGGAATTACAGGCAAGCACCACCACGCCCTGCTGATTTTTGTATTTTCAGTAGAGATGGGGTTTCACCATGTTGGCCAGGCTGGTCTTCAACTCCTGACCTCAAGTGATCCTCCCACCTCAGCCTCCCAAAGTGTTGGGATTACAGGTGTGAGCTATTGTGCCCGGTCTAAATTAACAGTTTTTAAGCTCTGCTGTGTGCATGGATTGGCTAAATGCATTCATACATATTATTTTATTTAATTTTCACAAACACGATCCCATTTGACAGGTGGAGAGATGAAGGTTCAAATAACCATCCTCAGATCAGGAGGCCACTAACGTTGGACTAGAAAGCCCATCTATCAGTGCATTTCCACCCCCAGCTCCTGAGCAGAAGGACCACGGGCTTGAGTGGTAGCAAACATCCCACCTTTCATGATGAAGACTAGACTGAAATCTACACCAGGGCAGGGACTGTTTCTGTCTTGTTCACTTTTGTCCTGAAACTGAGTCTGCGAGTGGTATCTAGGAAGTGCTGGATGGAGGCGTAACTATAGCTACGCCCCACAAAGCTCTCCAGTATCCTTTGTCTCACCTGAGCCTTAACATTACTTTGTGAGAAAGGGGTTGATGCTATTATCTCCATTTTACCAGTCAAGGAAATGTACGGGAAAGACACATTGATGGAGGGTCTTCTCTCAATGGACGTCTTGCCAGTTTTATCTCCTTTAACCAGTGCACACTTCCCTTGGGTGGACGTCACACAACTGCTGACCACAGGCTAGGACCAAGACCTCTGGATCCAGACCCCAGGCCCATGCTCTGCCCACTGCCTTGGAAACCTCTTATCCTCACTTTTCTTTTCAGAGGCAGCTTCTCACTCTGTTGCCCAGGCTGGAGTGCAGTGGTGCGATCATAGCTCACTGCAGCCTCCCATTCCTGGGCTCCAGTGATCTTCCTGCCTCAGCTCCCGAGTGGCTGGAATTACAGGTGTATGCCACTGTGCCTGGGTAATTAAAACAATTTTTTTTTTTTGTAAAGACAGGAGTCTCACTATGTTGCCCAGGCTGGTGTTGAACTCCTGGCCTCAACCAAAGCCTCCTAAAGTGCTGGATTACAGGTACGAGCCACTGCATCCACCTCTTACCCTCCTTTTGAGAGGTCCCTGCCCTCGCAGCTCTTAGCCTGGGCTGCGTTTTTGCTGGTTGGAAGCCAGGACACTGAAGAATGGAACTTGGTCTGGGAGCCCACCACCACACAGAGGAGGCGGACCTGACATCATTGCGGGGTGGTGCCAGGGAAGGACCCAGCGCGGCTGTGCTGCCAGCAGGGTGCCTACCTCATGATGAGTTCCTGAGAAATCACGGGAGGATAGAAATCTCGCTCCCTGAATGCATGAGACGAATGACTTCCTTTCCCCTCAGAAACAGCAAGAATGGAGGGTGTCTTCTCTGGGCTGTGAATGAGAATACTGAGCTGTCAGCAGCATTTTGTTGTGACGGCATCTGCAGCAAGAAGGAGGCCACTCTGCTGGTCCCCGGAGATGCTGTGGGTTCTGGGGGACTTCCGGCCCAGTCGGAGCCTCCCAGAGTGGCTGAAGCATCTTGCTGGGTCCTCTGACAGCTGTGTCTGTCGCCCCTGAGAGTTCCAGAGGAAGCATCGCCACCCTGACCTGAACATCCATGCTGGGCACGGCCCAGAGAGAGGCTTGCAGACCAGCAGATCAGACCTGAGCCGTGATCCTTCCGCTCCTCTTCCTATCCCCCTGCCCTCTCCCCTCCCTGGCGGAGCCTATGGGGGATTTGGGGAGCTTGTGCTGGGCATGAGGGTCCCCTGGGGTGGGGGAACACTGCAGGCTTCTCCGTGACAGTGTGCCTGACTCTGTACAACCATCTCAGGTGACAGAGGCCTGGGCCCTCGTGTAGGCCAGGAGGCAGCATGCTTCCACCAAGGACCAGATAGTAAATATTTTAGACTCTGAGGACCACATGTTCTAGGTCACATCTGTTCTTCCGTCTTTGAATTTTTTTCCAACTGTTTAAAAATGTAAAAACCATTCTTGGTGCAGGCTACACAGAGCTGCCCTGCAGCCAATGTTGCCTCTGCTAGCTGCAGCGTCCCCTGCTCCCTGCTCCGCCCCTGCCCCTCAGAACCTGGATCTTTTCTGCGGAATCCCCTGTAACAAGGCGACTGCGCAGCGTCGGCCCAAAGGTCTTCACAGAATATATGCCCACTAACTTCTTTTTTTAAATTTAATTTAATTTTTAATTTTTATTTTTGAGACGCAGTCTTGCTTTGTTGCCCAGGCTGGTGTGCAATGGGGCCAACTTGGCTCACTGCAACTTGGCTCATCCGCCTCCAGGGTTCAAGTGATTCTCCAGCCTCAGCCTCCGGAATAGCTGGGATTTCAGGCATGCGCCATCATGCCTGGCTAATTTTTGTATTTTCGGTAGAAATGGGGTTTCACTATATTGGCCAGGCTGGTCTCGAACTCCTAACCTCAGGTGATCCACCTGCCTTGGCCTCCCAAAGTGTTGGGATTACAGGAGGGAGCCACCATGCCCTGCTTACACCTGCTAACTTCTGCAAAGTTACCCCCCGCCCTCCAATAACCAGAACACCTGCTTGCTTCTAGCCCTGCTCTCCTTGTAGCTGCTCTGACCTAATTCCTAAGCGCCATCTCCCTGCCTTCAAATTAAACAGTATGTTGCAGGGAAGCCTTGTGAGGCTCTTTAGCTGCCATCCTGGGTCAGGACCCTGCCCATCCAGCTCCTCCCAGGCAGAGGGGATGATCTCCATACTAAGTGTGTAATGGCAAGAGGTAAGCAGTAGGGGGAAGCACTGAGCCATATTTGCTGAGTTCTATTCTCAAGGGGATCCAGAGCTTGGACCCAGTAGGATGTGGCCTTTGCATGCTCATCCCTGGACAGACAGCGATCCTGAGCCCCAGCGTGGGAGCAGTTGCTCCGGAATCCCTCCCAGAGCCCCATCTACTGCCTGGCCTCCGCTAAGACCGGGCTGTATTCCTGTATTTCCTGTGGCCTCTTAGATACCTTCAGGATCTCACCACGGTGACCACCTAAGGCCACCTCCGGACCCTGAGAACCTCCCTCGGCAGGTCCAGGTCCAGCCACACCTGTGCAACTGTGGCTGAAATGCTGCGGAGAGGCCGGGCCAGGCTGAGACCACAGGGCAGCATCTGTGGTGACTTGTGTCCTGGCTTTGGGGATGGGTTTGACTGGCCGGGGCAGGTCTTGGGTATGAGCCAGGGCTTTGCAATACAAAAGCTTCCCCCGACGTGGGTGCTGAGTCATTTGTCTGCTCCTGGCTGGCTGGTGCTGGGAACCTGAAGCTCACCTTCTCCTGCCTCTTCCTCACCTTCCACCTCATCCGTTATTCTCCTGAGTCTGCTGGCATTGCCTCCAGGTTTCCTCGATCCTACCCCTGCTGTCTGCCCCGTGGCCATGGCCTGGTAGAGGCCGCGGCAGCCCGAGCCTGGACAGCCTCCTAACCAGACACCCTCCTCCTGCCAGAGTGACCTTTCCGAATGCATGGAGAACCCTGTGGCTCTGACCTGCTGGGAGTCCTCCGGCTGCTTGGGACAGCGGGAAACCCTCCGATGATCATGCCAGGCCCCCTTCTCATGCCCTCTCCCCCTCTGATGTCACGCCCAAGCCACACCATGTTTGCCACACACTCCAGCCATTTCTCACCTCCATGTCTGTATCCGCGCAGGGCCCTCTGCCTGGAGCCCCGTCCCTCCACAGCCTCTTCCTGGCTGACTTCTGCTTTTCCCTTCATACCAGGGTCAGGCATGGCCTGGAAGCACTCAGTCCAATCCTGCAGCTCCTCAGCACTGCAGGATTCCTGGACTCTGCCGTATGTTTGCCCATTGTGGTGGTGGCTGTCCCCTAGAACGCGACCTCCTTGAGTGCCAGGATTGCTTTGTACACACCTTAGCAGCCACAGCACCAGCACAGAGCCCAGAGCACAGTGGTGCCTAAAAACTGTCTGTTCACTGATGAACGGATAGCGCCCTTCCTCAGGCAAACTCTACCCACCTTTGGGACACCCAGGGACAGGAGACATCCCAGTCTTGTGCAGTGACCATTCCCATCTTCAGCTGTCTTTCTCTTCACCACCCCCTTTCCCATGTCTAAGCTAACCCAAATCCCCGCGCTTCCCTTTATCCTTGTTCCATCAACCTTGCAGATGGAGGCCAGCTGCTTAGCATCTGCCAGAGCTTTTTAATATAAATTCTGGACAGATTTTTCCTTTGCTAATGGCAAAATAAAAAGCCCCAGAAAAGAAGCACCACCCCCTTCCCTACATTGCAGGGACCTGTGAGTCTCACCACCCCCATACACCTGCTATCACCACGGGGCACTTGGAAGGTATAGAAAGCCTTGTGGGCTACCTGGGGTGACTGGGGGAGACCTGGGAGGCTGGGCTGGTTGCAGAGTCTATCTGGGGGTCTCAGGGGTGATCCCTGTGTCCTTTGAGAGGGTCCGATGGGTGCTGGAGGGAGGCCTGGGATGGACCTGGGGCTTCCCTCCCCCAGTCTGCTCAGGAAGAGGTGTTTAGGCTGCGTGCCTTTCCCTCCCACGCCACGCACATCTGGCCTTGGGACCCAGCTTCTGGTAGGGGAGGGAGTTGGAGAGGGCATGCTATTCGCCTTTTCTGCCCCTCGGGACCCCAGGTTGTTTTGGGGCCAAGTGTCTTGAGAGTTTGCCTAACAGATCTAGTTTTCTAATTCCTAGGAGATGAGCCAAGAAGCAAATTACGTGGGTGTATGTCTCTAGAGTTACTGAGGTGTAATAACGGATTACCTTCTGGTGTGGTGACTGCAGCCACGCCCCTGTGGGTGGGGACAGAGTTGCCAGATCTAGCAAATAAAAACACATGCAAATACTTCATAGGACAGGCTTGTACCAGAACACTTTTTATTGTTTATCTGAAATTCAAATGTATCAAGTGTCCTGTATTTTCTCTGGGAACTCTGGCAGAGGAGAAATCTCCCTTGCAGGGAGGGGGCACTCCCGGTGTCTGTGTCGCAAGAAGAGCGGGCTCCTCCCCAGCTACAGGGGACTGGCCGCTGGCCCTGGTATCAGGGTCACTCCTCTTGGCTCTGCTTTCTTGGGTCTTCAAGGCTTTGGGCCAGCCTGGGGCTGGGAGAGTGGCCTCTGCTTCACGGGCACTGGCTAGGAGGTGGGCTGAGCATGGAAGAGGGGGGTGTCAGTGTCTGGTTTGTTTCCACCTTGCTGGCTCTAAACCTCTAGTCAAGTGAGGGGATGCATTCTGACCTAACATCTGCTGGGCTGTGAGCCGCGAAGGGAAGGGCTTAGATGGTGCCTGAGGCTGGTGGGAAGTGGCAGTGGGGAGGGAGGTGGGTCCCAGGGAACGTGGGTTAACTTTGGGGACACTTCTCTTTCCCTGTCTCTCCCCTTCTGGTGGGGAGCCATCATGTCTTGCAGGATCTGGGCTTGATTTTTAAAATACTTTCTAGTGTTTATTTTAAAAATTCACATGCAGTAAAATTAACTTCTCTTTTCATTCAGTCCTGTGAGTTCTGACAAATGCACAATCGTGTACCATCACTAAGGTCAAGATATGGACATATCCATCGCCCCGAAAAATTCTCTTGTGCTGCCCTTCAGTGGGCAGGTCCTCCCCCTTTTCCCACCCCTGCCACCATACATCTGCTCTTCACCCTGGATTTTTCCTTTTCCTGACTGTCTCCTAAATGGGATCATATAGTGTGAAGGCCTTGCATGCGCGTAGCAGCATGCCTTTGGGATGAGCCGGTGTTGCTGTGCTCCATTGTACACACCCCATTGTACGGATGTGCTGTGGTTAGTTTATTCATTCACGCACTGAGGATGTGTGGGTTGACTCCAGTCTGGGGCGGTGATACATAAAATAAAGCTGTTCTACACATTAGGCTACAGGTTTTTGTACTAACCTTCCTAACGGTTTCCTCCCTCCCTCCCTCCTTCCCTTCTTTCCTTCCTTACGATGGAGCCTTGCTCTATCCCCCAGCCAGGAGTGTAATGGCACAATCTCAGCTCACTGCAACCTCCACCTCCTGGGTTCAAGCAATTCTCCTGCCTCAGCCCCCTGAGTAGCTGGGACTACAGCATGTGCCACCATGCCCCACTAATTTTTATATTTTTAGTAGAGATGGGGTTTCACCATATTGTCCAGGCTGGTCTCGAACTTTTGACCTCAAGTGATCTGCCGGCCTTGCGCTCCCAGAATGCTGGGCTTACAGGTGTGAGCCACCGTGCCCAGCCCACACAGGTTTTCATTTATCGGGTAAACACCCGGGATTGAGATTGCCGGGTCACATGCAAAGTACGTTACCGTTAGAAGAAGAAACTCGTGGCGCTCGAGCTATAAGCACCCACAGCTGCCCACACTTTTCAAACGGTAGCCCCAGATGGCTGAGGGGCTTTCAGTTTTACAGATGGGGAAACGGAGGCCTCGAGAGGTCAGAGGAAGAGCCCAGAGTTTTAAGGAAGGCCATCGTCAGGGTCCAGGTGGAGCTTTGTCGCCTGTCTCCCAGGCCGCGGTGCTTTCGTCTGTATCCCTCAGTTCCCTTCATCATTGTCTGTTGCTGCAACCTTATTCTCATGGGATCTGCTTGTGGGACACATTGGGCCACCACCAACGAGCTTCTCCATGCACTGATAAGGAATGTGACCAAAAAGATTAATCCATTTGGTGAAGTGACCAAGTGACTATGTAAACAGCCGTGTTGATGAACAGAATCTGTCTTCAAAGGTTATGACAATATTATACACACAGCCCTCATGCTGGGCGTTTGGTTGATGGAGCTGTCTACCAAATTATTCTTCTGAGATCTTTTCAAGCAGAACCGACGCGGAATTGGTGTCTGCCCTTCTTTGGCACTGGGTAGGTAGGAGCTGTTTGCTTTTCTTATTCGATTCTGACTCCCTTCGCCTTGGGATTTGGGGCCTATCCCCGAAAGCCCTAGTCCCAGACAACCTTTTCTTTCTGTGCTTCAAGCTTAGAATCAAACGAGCGGTCCCTAACACTCCCTGGGAATCTTGGCTTTACCACAATTCCAGCTTTTGAACATTTCAATGGAGGATTAATTGTTATTCATGCTGTCTTTGTTATGTAGGTCACTTTTTCTTTGGAGCAAGTTGATGGGATTTTATTATCTGTGGAAAGCAGCCATATACCAGAATGAAGAATAATTTTGATTGATGATTTAGCTTAAAAATAGTTTCCTATTTTAATAAGCCTCATTCGGGAACAAATGACCCCAGAGGGGAATGCGTGCTTATCTGGTAGCCTATGTAGAGAATTTCTAGAAATGTGTGTATTTTGAAGAAAAGAAGAGGTTGGCTATTTGGTCCTGGAGATGGGTCTAGGAGCCTGGGGTGGGGGCATCTATTGGTTTCTCCTAGCTGAACCGTACCCAGAGAACTGCAGTGCCCCTCACGCAGATGCTGGAGTAGCTGAGTGAGTGTTTCTAGTTGGGTTACTTTGGGCTCAACATTAGACTAACCAAATCGTTATTTAGTACTTGCTCTGTGCTGGGCAAAACGTGCTAGGTACTTTCATTGATGTTATCAGGGGAATATCTAGGCAAAGAGAGGAGACCTCACTTATGAAAACTAAAGACCTTGCCAAGTCAGATTTCTTTTTAAAAGGCAGTTAGGGACGGCAGTCTGAAACAGCGAGGTCCCCTAGTGCCCTTCCAATGGTGAAACACAAAAAGCGTCTCAATTTTGGAAGACTATTGACCGCATCTGGGGAGCTGTAAATGCAGGCAGGGTCTGATAGGCTGAGAGGGATAGGAGAAGGCAACGCAGTGACGACTGGATGCTGGGGTCAGTTGCCTGGGAACGAATTCAGCTCCACTCCCTGCTGTGGCCTTGAGCAAGCAGCACTTAACTTCTCTGAGCTTGTTTCTGTATCTGAAAAGTGAGATTGGTCATGACCCCACTCATAAGGTTGTGATGGATGCGTGGCCCCTGAGAAACATCAGAAAGATGGCAAGGTGGCTGAGACGCTGTTCCTCGGGTTTTGTTCCAACAACGAAAGCTAAGTTCATCAAGCCACGAGAAACTTCAGATTTTATTTTTTCCTAGGAAATGTGAAAATTGAGGGTGTCCTTTGAAGCCTTGTGGCAGAAGCTTCTTTTAGAAGCCGACTCACCCGCACAGTGCTGTCCCAAACTCCAATGATGTGCAAACAGTGGCCCCCATCCCGGTGGGGGGCCAGGACCGGACAGCAGAGACTGTAGCAGGGTGTCCCGTGAGCGGGGGACCCTCACGGACGGGTCTAAACGCGTGTCAGACTAGGATTTGTTTATTAATTCATTCAACAGCGGCGGTGGACTCAGGACGGCCTAGAGGGCGCCAGGGGGCGCTCTGGAGAGGACGGGCGGGCGGTCCGAGTGGGCCCCTGGGACCCAAGAGGGGAGGGCGGCGCCCCCGGGTCACCCGCGGCTTTTGCGGAACCCGCCTTTGCCGCGCAGTTTTCGGGATTCGCGGGAGGAGGCGCAGCCTCCAAGGACAAATTCTCTCCCCCGCACTTTCGCGTGGAAAATCTTCAGGAAAATGAAAAGTAGCTCGCCGTCCTCCCGCTCCCCGCAGATGGGAAGGACTCCGGAGCAGGCGCGAGGAGCAGTTCCCGTTTTCCTTACGAGCGCCCCCTCCCTACCCGGTCCTTGTAGTGCCAACGAGAATAGTCCAATTAACGTAAGCACTCAGGAGGCTTTTCGTGCTGCTGTTCCGGGCACTGAAGAGGCCTCGGTGTGGGAATCCCCACAGAGTAATAAACAGCACGTGGCTGAAGCGCAGAGGAGGAGACTCGCTCCGCCTGGCGGTGGTGATGTGACGGTAAGGCAGGGAGGCTTCCCGGAGGAGATGGCAGGACACAGGCTGGCGGCCGCAGACGGGATCTATAATTCAGTGCCCGCCGTCACGCACCTCGGCCTGCCCCTGTGCAGCCTGGAAGCTGGAGACGGAGAAGGTGGAGAACAAGAGCTCAGGGATGCCCGGCCTGAGCTGAAGGAGGCGGTGCTGCGCGCACAGACGGGGGAAGGTGGGGTGGAGGCCACAGCCCAGCGAGTGGGGGCGAGAGGATGGGCGGGAACCGCGCTGGGCGTTCCTGCTTCCTCCTCCTCAAGCTCGCAGCCTTTCGTTGGAAATTAAGCATTCAGCACGAGGCGATGGAGGACTCACTAGTAACTCCAGCCTGGTGCCCAGGGCCTGGAATCAAAATCCCCGGGCGCCCGCGGCCCTGGGGCGGCGCTGAACCTGAATGATCTTAGTCTGTTTAACGGGAGGACTGCAAACAGCGGGGGCTTCCTCTTTATTGCTCAGGCCAGGGTGTGTGTGTGTATGTACGTATGTGTGTGTGGAGTGTGAGTGGGTGTGTGTATGTATGTGTGTGTGTGTATGGGTGTGTGTGTGTGTGTGTGTGTGTGAGGGTGTATGTGTGTGTATGTATGTGGGGGATGTGTGTGTGGAGGTGGATATTAGGGTGTGTAAGAATGTGTGTGTATGTGTGTGTGTGTGCGTGTGTGCGTGTGGTTTGGGAGAAGAAATAGCCTTTGTAAAATGAGATCAAAAATACCTTTTATTACTTTAATGTTAGAAAATAACTAGTTAACTTACAATCCTGTCTAACCTACATTTCCTTTTAAAGGCCCTTTTATTTTATTTTAAAGCCGTGAAGATAGTATGTGAAGGAGAGTTTGCATCTCATTTTTTCTTCCTTTGATGCTTGACTAATTCAGGCCCTAACTTCCCACTCGGAGAGGAGAGCAGTCCAAGACTGGTGGTGCCGTGTGGGTGCGCCTTGGCCAGCGCCTCTGACGGAGGCATACATCTCATTCACACCAGCAAGGGGAAGGGCTGGATTAGGAAAACGCAAGGTGGGAGTCCTCTACTTTTCTAGGACACACCTTACGAGTATTGCTCCATTAGACGGGTGTTTATTCCTGGCTCTTGACGACCTTGCCTGAGGATTTTCGCTTTTGCGTAGAAACAAAAAGGGGCAGGGGAATATGGAACTCCAATAACATGAAGCAGTCTGAAAATCAGCACCTATTACTACGTGGGAGAAGGTTGCTGATTGTTAGGGGTGTGTATTATTACCAGCAACAGAAAACCAATTCTCAAAGTCATTAGCAAAGACAATAGCTGAAGCAGTGAATTCTGCGATCTGTGTAGCAAAGCCCGAACATATTGACAGGAACAGAATCAGCAGAGATCAGAATTATTAGGCCAGGCTTTTCAGGTCAGAGAATTAATGGCAGGAAAAGATTTAGATGGATGGAGGGGAGGAGAGGGGAATTGGAAAACTCACATGGAGATACAAGAATAAGAGCAGAATGTTTATTGTTACAGCGAGGCTAGAAAAAAATGCAGGATACAAAATATTATGCATGGTATAATTCCAGTTTTGGAAGAATATGTATTATTCATGTGCAAAGAAAAAAGACTAAGCAAATGCATCCAAATGTAAATCGTGTTTAGGGCGTGATAGAGAGATTATGGGTGATTTTTAGTTTCCTCTTTTTACTTTTTGGTATTTTCTATTTTCAATGAAATGACTTATTCTTATTACTAGAAAAGAAAATGTTTCTTATTTGGAGAGGGACTGGCTCAGGTGCTGGTGGGACAGTGGAACGCTCGGCACACAGTGGGTTTGGGGTGCAGGGGAATCCAGAGGCCCAGGCAGCAGGGGCAGAGGGCAGGGGATGGTGCTGAGCTGGGGAGTGGGTGGTGCAGACTGTGTTGGAGACCTGGGCAGCAGGAGTGACCATCTTTCCTAAAGCCCCAGCCTGCTTTATCTGGGACAGTTACAGTGAGTAACTTAGACCCCATGGGGTCACAGACAATCAGCAATGGGCCAGAAAAGCCTTTTCTAGAAAAATAGGGCAATTGCACAGGCAGAAAAAGGAGGATTAGGAATCTCACAGCTGGCAGGTTGGGGGCACCGGAGACCCCTCCCATCTGTAGGATTGGCTGCTAGGGGCTTACATTTCCTAGTGCTGATATTCCCAAATGGTCACGCCTTTTTGCATTAGGACTAAAGGCTTGTTGATTGCCTACAAAAAGTCACTAGTGGGCAGGACCAAGGGTGTATTATTGTGTCCTCATGCCATTAATAAAGACATACCCGAGACTTGGTCATTTATTAAGAAAAAGAGGTTTAATGGACTCACAGTTCCACGTGGCTGGGGAGGCCTTACAATCATGGTAGAAGGCAAAGGAGGAGCAAAGTCACATCTTACATGGCAGCAGGCAGGAGAGTGTGTGCAGAGGACCTCCCCTTCGTAAAACCATCAGATCTCGTAAGATTTATTTACTATCAGAAGAGCATGGGAAAGAGCCACCCCCATGATTCAATGACCTCCCACCGGTCTCTCCCACAACATGTGGCAATTATGGGAACTACAGTTCAAGATGAGATTTGGGTGGGGACAGAGCCGAACCATATCAAAGGGTGAGGTGAAATCCCACCATGCTATGCAAAGTCTCCGCTAGGAGATAATGGGCTCGTTTCGAGCTGTGAGCTGAGGCCTGGTGGTTCACTGAGAAACTCAGCTTGGTCAACAGGACAGAGTCAGAGGCAGTTACCACACAGACACCTGGCAAAACACTGAACTGTCAGAGGCCGAAACGACTTCTGACTACGGTGGATGGGAGAGGCCAGAGTGTGATTAAAGTGAAAATGTCACCCAAGGCCACTTCTAGAGGGGACAGAGCTGGAGAGGTTTTGCAGCTCACTAATGATTGTGATGAAAGATTAATGGAGTATTGATCATTTACCTTCATAGAAGTACATTTCTTTACCTAATCCACAGGACAGGAACATCATGAACACAAAGTCTTTTTAGCTAGAAGCCTGTGTCGTAGGAAACTAGAATGGAAGTGCATTTGGAGGAGCACAGAGGTCCTAGTCGGGCGAACTGTGGCTGCAGCATTGGCTCTGGGTCCTGAGCAGAATGCCGCCAGAGCTCCTGCTTCTGCCTGGAGGCACCGGGCTGAGCCCCAAGCACTTCCGTCCTGTTGTAGCCTCCATGCTCAGGGGCCACTGAAGGGTCGTCTTTGGGTTATTCTGCTGGCAACATGTGACATTTGGGTTCAGTTTTTTGCTCCAGCCACTTGAGACCAGTGGAAGGCAAGAAACGGGGGCCCTTCACCCTCTAGTGGCCCCCACCACTGGAACCTTGAGAAGGGACCCAGGCCCTGCAGCCACCAGCCTCAGCTCCATAGCCAGCCCTCCACACCCCCGTGCCTGCAGGCTCTGTGAGCTTGGGCACAACCAGCAGGGCTAGTGAGTCTTTCACCTACACTCCTGAGCAGATGCCTTGGATGAGATTCAAGAGAATCCCACACTATGCTGAATTCTGCTGTCTAGAAAATGAGAGTGGTGAAGGTGGGATCCGGGCAGAACTCTGCCTTTCCTAGAACCCCAGCCTGCTTTCTCTGGGGACAGCTCCTTTAGAATTCATGACCCATCTTTATGCAGAATAGAATGCACCCCCCCGATTCATGATATCCACCACTGTATCGCCTAATCACGGAACAGTGGGTATTCTGTGGAAATAGAGCTTCTGTTTCCATAGGCATGGTGACATGAAAGCAGAGAGAATTTGCAAAGTCTGAAAATGAATTTGCAGAGGAATCATTTGTCACGGAGTTTGTGCTGACATGTTTCTAGGACTTCAAAGTGAAGGGATTTTTTTGTTATGATTACTCGTGGCACAACAAACATAGTATGTGCTTTATAAACATGTGTTGCATGAGTGAGTTAATGACCCCAAAGTCATAATAATTCTAAGACTTTTGGCTGGTGTGGTGGCTCATGTCTGTAATCCCGGCACTTTGGAGGGCCGAGGTGGGCAGATCACCTGAGGTGGGGAGTCCAAGACCAGCCTGACAAACATAGAGAAACCCCATATCTACTAAAAATACAAAAATACCCGGGCAAGGTGGCACATAGCTGTAATCCCAGCTACACAGGAGGCTGAGGCAGGAGAATTGCTTGAACCCGGGGGGCGAAGGTTGCAGTGAGCCTAGATCACACCACTGCACTCCAGCCTGGGTGACAGAGCAAGCCTCTGTCTCAAAAAAAAAAAAAAAAAAGACTTTTTTAAGTTTAAAAATACTCAAAAAGGGTGGGGCACAGTGGCTTACACCTGTAATCCCACCACTTTGGGAGGCCAAGACAATTGGATCGTCCGAGGTCATCTGAGACCAGCCTGTCCAACATGGTGAAACCCCATCCCATCTGTACTAAAAATACAAAAATTAGCCAGATGTGGTGGCGCGTGCCTGTAATCCCAGCTACTTGGGAGGCTGAGGCAGGAGAATCCCTTGAATCTGGGAGGTGGAGGCTGCAGTGAGCCGAGATCGCGCCGCTGCACTCCAGCCTGGGTGACAGAGTGAGACTCTCATCTCAAAAATAAAACAAGACAAAACAAACCAAAAGATAGTATTTGCTACTTGGGGATACATATGTATGTTGTAAAAGTATACAAAAGTGTGTTGCATGATAAATACCAAATTAATAATATGGGTTAGGAGAGAGGTGATGGAGAAGGTTCAGAGAGTGGACTTCACTGTATAGACAGTGTTTTATTTTTAAAATTTATTTTGAGACAGGGTCTCACTCTGTTGCCCAGGCTGGAATACAGTGGCACAATCGTAGCTCACTGCAGCCTTGAACTCCTGGGGTTAAGCGATCCTTCCACCTCAACTTCTGGAGTAGCTGGAACTACAGGCGCATGCCACCATGCCTGGCTATTTTTTTTAATTTTTGTAGGCACAGGTTCTTGCTGTGTTGCCCAGGCTGGTCTCAAACTCCTGGACTTGATGGATCCTCCCCACTTGGCCTCCCAAAGTGCTGTTTCTTGAGCTGAGTAGTGGATACCTGTGTTTATTTTTCTTTAATCATTTTTGTATGTCTTCAACATTGCATAGCACATTAAAAAATACAACTACATTGAAACGGTATCTCTAATATAAAGATTACTTCACTGGAGAGAAGGTAGAGGGTGGGAAGTTGAGTAAATATGTCTGTTTCTTCCCCAGGTTGGGCGTTTTTTTTTTCTAATATGCGTTCACTCCCACTCCCTTTCTTATCTACACTAACCACTTCTCTCCCCCTAGACGGTCTCTTGCAGTGTTTCCAAGTAATTCTATCTTCAGCTACCGGCTAGAAGGAAAATGCTCCCGTGTGTCAGTATGGACACTCTTCATGAGAGCTGAGCAACTTTATTTCTTACAGACACCACCTAATAAATAAAAAGGTCAGGCGCATGTATGAGAGGAGACAGAGATTTGTGAGCACCCCCTCTGCGCGTATCGCAGGAGTTTACCCTTCCTGCCTCGGCTCAGGCTCGGAGCAGCCTGTCATGTAGGCGTTAGCTTTCCTGTTTCACAGGTCGGCAAGGCAGGCCCAGCGATGCGCACCGACTGCCCAGAATAAGGCGCACATGGAGCGCCCCAGATCAGCCTGGGATAAAACTGGGCTGACTGCCAAGTCGCCCTTCACCGCCAGTGCTCTCACGCTGTGCTTCGCCTACAGGGGTGCAGATCCAGCCTCATTGCTGGCTCTTGACCTTGTGACCAGCGACCCCTGTTGGTGGGATGATTACAGGGTCAAGGATCCGAGGCGTCGCTCCGGACGCCGTGACCCTCTGTGGCCTTGGGGGATTAGCTTATTATACTCATTGCAGGCTCAAGTCCTGCACTCTCCTGGGTCCTTGTACCCAGCAGTATACCTGGTACAAGGGTGCAGGAGGAAGTCATTAGAGCTTCTACGTATCCAGATTTTTAAAATCTCACCTTTTTAAAATTTCTATTTTGTTATGTGTTTTCTATGGTACATCATCTGTTGGTACACGGTAATACAGATATTTGATTTTAAAATATGCAAATATGCATATATTGAAGATATCTGCTCAAAAATATTTTTATTGATAGAAGTGTGAAGTTTTAAAAGTTTAGAGACTGTATTCCGCCAAACCGATCCACCTCATTCCCGATCAGCGCTCAGCACGTGAGCGTTACATGAGAGCCTGTCTTCCAGTGCAGAGCCACGCAGTCCTGGTGCTGAGTGAGCTTGGGCATGTATGTGGTCGCAGTGATGCTCTTGGAGATATTAGTGAAATCATGACGAATTAGAGAGGTCAACTGGAGACAGGGAGATGTCTCACTTTTCTTTCTTTCTTTTTTTTTTTTTTTTTTGGAGATGGAGTCTCACTCTGTGGCCCAGGCTGGAGTGCAGCGGTGCGATCTTGGCTCACTGTAACCTTTGCCTCCTGGGTTCAAGCGATTCTCTTGCCTCAGCCTCCTGCGTAGCTGAGATTACAGGCATGCGCCACCACGCCTGGCTAAGTTTTTGTATTTTTAGTAGAGAAGAGGTTTCAGGACCGGGCGCGGTGGCTCACGCCTGTAATCCCAGCACTGTGGGAGGCCAAGGCGGGTGGATCACGAGGTCAAGAGATCAAGACCATCCTGGTCAACATGGTGAAACCCCGTCTCTACTAAAAATACAAAAAATTAGCTGGGCGTGGTGGCGCGTGCCTGTAATCCCAGGGACTCAGGAGGCTGGGGCAGGAGAATTGCCTGAACCCGGGAGGCGGAGGTTGCGGTGAGCCGAGATCGCGCCATTGCACTCCAGCCTGGGTAACAAGAGCGAAACTCCGTCTCAAAAAAAAAAAAAAAGAAGAGATTTCACTATGTTAGCCAGGCTGGTCTCCAACTCCCGACCTCAGGTGATCTGCTCACCTCGGCCTCCCAAAGTGCTGGGATTGTAGGCGTGAGCCACTGTGCCTGGCCAATGGCTGGCTTTTCAAGACAGCAGATTTCATAAGGCCAAATTCCTGAAACAATGTTAGAATTGATTTTTTTTTCCATTTATTTATTTTATTGCATTTTAGGTTTTGGGGTACATGTGAAGAACATGCAAGATTGTTGGTTTATCACCGATTAGGGGAAAAGCAGTGTTCTCTGGCAGCTAGCAAGGTTCACCAGGAGGAAGTCATGGCCGACTAAACTCATTTCCTTTACAATACTCAACAGTAGCTTATTGGGAGAAGTCATTCATTCGTTTGGTCTTTCACACCTGCATGCACTCAGGGTCCACTTGGCAGGTAATTACTGAGCACTTATTTTGTTTAAAGCCCTTTGGTTGGATGACATCTAGTGATAAATATATTGCAATCCCTGCCCTCTAAAGAGCTTTCTTTTTAATGAAGGAGACAACCACCTACACAGATGACTATAGTGCAATAAAGTACTCGCTGTGTGCCACAAAGTGATATAAACAAATAGACCATCCTTTTTAGCAAGGAATGAAAATGTTACAACTCCTATATATATATTTTTAATCTCATCTTTCAAATTTTTATCTATTTTGTGTATGTTTTATATTGGCAAAGTCTTTCATGATCTTGTGGACTGATGGGGCTCAGGACATATCGCCCCAAAATATGACCTAAGGAGACCAGAATATGCCACCCCAAAATATACTTCTGTGGCATATTTCGAGCTGGTTATTCTGAGAAACTGCAGACACAGGCGTAGCACTGAAAAGCTGTCCTTTGTTAAAGAAATTTGCATCTGTAAAGGAAATCTACGTTAGTAAAAGTGTCTATGTCAGGGAGAGAGTTGCTCCAGACAACTTTTATTGCCCAAGGGACTTTTTATCTGCACAGCAAGACAGCTTTTGTTCATCATATATTTCCTTCCCTCGCCCTTCCACTGGTGGTCACCACTTCCCCGCAGCCCTGGCTCCTCTTTCTTTGTGTAGCTCAGGACGCTGTATCAGCTTTAATGATTTGACCCTTCATTGAGTCTCATATTCTGTGGGACTCTCATGTGTACATATGCAATTACACATGGTTTTTCTCCTGTTAATCTGGTTTATGTCAAATTAATTCATAGTCCAGCCGAAGGACCTAGAAGGTGGAGGGAGCCCTGTTTTACTTCCTTACAGTTGGTGCCCAGTGTAGGTCATCTCTGTCTGGGACCGGCTTGCTCTGGGACTGCTGCAGCTATAGGATCCTGGGATCCCTGAGAAAACACCGGCCACAGGTAACATATTGTACCAAATTAGGCTCCTGGATCTGTGCCTGTAGAGTCTGGTCAGAATGAGAGCAGTGGCTGGGTTTGGGGGCTCGTGCCTGTAATCCCAGTGCTTTGGGAGACCCAGGTGGGAGGATTGCTTGAGACTAGGTGTTTGAGACCAGCCTAAGCAACATATGGAGGCCACGTCTCCACTCACACACACACAAATTTAGCTGGATGTGGTGGTGCATACCTGCAGTCTCAGCTACTTGGGAGGCTGAGGCAGGAGGATCGCTTGAGTCCAGGAGTTTGAGGCTGCAGTGAGCAATGATTGCACCACTGCATTCCAGCCTGGATGACAGAGAGAGAGAGGCCCCATCTCAAAAAAAAAAAAAAAATGAAATCTAAATTTAGATTAGCAGGAGAAAACGTGTGAATTAGTTCCTGTGGAGCAACTCTGATGTTTGAGGGGAGTATGAGTATTTTTATTTTCTGACCCCCACCCTCCAGAGATGGTCATTGCTTTCCTGCCTGTGTCTTTTGTGTCGTGTGTCACAAGAAGGAGACCCCAGGGTGGGGTCAGTGGCATGGTCCCTACATAAGCCAGTGGGTTTTGCTGGCCTCGTAGGATGCTGAGTTCATGTTTCTCACCATATGGGTGTCTGTTTAGATGAACTTTGATGTGTGTCCCTGAGACAGAAGAAACTGGATGAGATTCTTCTTCCAGCTTGTTTTATGTTGTGAGATCTTGGTTTTTTGACTAGTGAGAATACTCTCTGGTCTCTGCCAGGCCAGAGCGCATGTGTCAGCTTGTGCTAGGCAGCCAGCGAAGTAGGCTGGGAGCCCCACTCACAAGCCATAGGCAGCGTTCTCTCTGTGACTGCGCCTGCTCTCAGGGGAGTTTGTCTTCAGAGGTCCCAGTCCTTAAGGGCCTTTGTCATCTTAATCTTTGATGGCTTGGTTAGTGCTGGGAAAGTCCAATCCCAGTAGGTTCTGCCTGGCATCATAGATTAACAGGCTGGTGCCTGGAGGTTCCCCATGTGTCCGAGGGAGACTGGAGGCACCATTTTCACAAATGCTATCCCTTCCACCTGTGGCAATGAACTTCTCAGCTTTCTTAGTCTGTCTGTGGGAGTGAACTCTTCAATCATGGGGGCTGCGTCTTCTGTACTCACTTTCGAAACCTGCAAGTTACCTCTGTGTCTTTCTATGAAAAGACTTATTGGAGCTGAGTGGGGTGGTCCAACCTGTAATCCTAGTGTTACAGTCTTGCTAATGCACCACAGTGTAGCAGTCTCCCTTTGCAGGGGGTAATACCTGAAGTCCTTTGCCTCCCAACCGAGAAAATTAAGGAATGTGGACACCAAGGGTGAGGTTGGAGCAAAAGTTTAATAAATGAAAGAAGAAAGCTCTTTGCTCTGAAAAGGGGACCCAGAAGAAGGTTGCCATTTTTACAGTTGAATGCAAAGGTTTTTATAAGAAACCAGTGAAGGCTGGGCATCAATGAGGCTGGTGGCTCCACCCTGTTCTTCTAGTGCACATGAGGGCACTTAGCCTGAGTTATTCCACATTGCTTTGTTCCACTTATTGCGCATGTGTTAGGCATTGCTGGCATGTCTGGGCAAGTTACCTGTGTAGCCTTTCTTTTTTGTTTTTTTTTTTTTTTTTTTTGAGACGGAGTTTCGCTCTCGTTACCCAGGCTGGAGTGCAATGGCGCGGTCTCGGCTCACCGCAACCTCCGCCTCCTGGGTTCAGGCAATTCTCCTGCCTCAGCCTCCTGAGTAGCTGAGATTACAGGCACGTGCCACCATGCCCAGCTGATTTTTTGTATTTTTAGTAGAGACAGGGTTTCACCATGTTGACCAGGATGGTCTCGATCTCTTGACCTTGTGATCCACCCGCCTCGGCCTCCCAAGCCTTTCTTATCTGTGTAGCTGTGGGCATGTCTTAGGCAAGCCCCATTGTGCAAGATCCCTCATCTGTACCTGCAGGGTGTTCTTTTGTTTGAAAGATTCAGCCGAGGACCCACTCTAACTGCCTGCCTGACCAAGTTTTTTCCATTCTCCTTTCTCACTAGCATTTAGGGAGGCAGAGGCAGGAGGATCACTTGAATCTACAAGTTTAAGACCAGCCTGGGAAATACAGTGAGAGAGAAAAATAAATAAATAAAAGACCTATTGGTTTGAGTCACTACCTCTGGGATAAATAAACTGGCTATATTTGAAAACAATTTTAGAGACCTTGCATCCTCAACAACTGTCTTACTGATACCATGGGCTAATCCACCAAAAAGAAGACACAATGGGTTTAATGATTAGTCTTAGGGACCCGCTTAGCAGGATTAAAAGCAGAAATCAAGTTTAGAACCAAGTTAAATTTCTTTAAATTGACCTAAATTTCTCTTCTCTGCTCTCTTATATCCACAACTCCCTGGTCCTGATCTTCTGGAAGATCTTTGGAGCTCTGGGCTCCTGATTTAAAAGTTCCCTCCTCCAAATCCCACTCCCATTTTCTTTAATTCCTTTAGCTCACGAGGGAAGCATTTGCAGGAAGCGTGTTTGAATTGAATCCTGATGTTGGGGTACCCATTAGTTATTAACCCTTTCCCTCCCATGGATATCTATCTCTTTCCTATAGTCTTTTTTTTTTTTCTTCCCCAAGAACTTTGACTTTCCGACCAGGGGGGACACATGGGTTATTGGGTGTGTGTGTGCAGGTGGCCAACCAAAAGGTGGGAAACCTCCAAGAATGTGTCCGGACAGAAACATGGGTGCAGCCCATTGCCAGCTGGCATGCCAACGGTTGCCAGCTCAGGGCGTTGTCTCAGGCTTTCTTTCCATGGCTGTCTTTGGGAGTGGCCCTGGATTGTGAAGGGGCTGCATCTTTTTTTGTCTGTCTTTGGAGACGCCTCACGCATCCATGCCATGGTTCAGCGGTGAAAAGCATGTTTGTTTTGGTCTTGAGTCACTTGCTAGGTATATCTCCGGTTTAGAGCTTTGCTTTATATAGCGCATGATAGGAACTTTTTCTTTAGCCCTTCCCTCCTGAGCTAAAGCGGAACTGCGTACTCAGAAAGAAAATAGTTAATTAAAATCTTTCCAACAGCTCTAAATCTAGAACAGAGGAATATTTTGATTTCCATCCTAGTTGGAAATCTGCTTCCTGTTATAAAGGAGCAAACCAAAGATAATTCATTCGGATGGACTGGTTAGCTCCGTGACATTCAGGCTGCACCCCAGTTCTTAAGAGAGTTAAAAACAACTGTCCTTGTCTTACACATTGAGGCTTTATCACAACAGGATGTCCCACTAGAAGCAACTCAAAGCCCACCTAGCCTTCTTACCAGTTCCCAAACCTCACCTGTTCATCTCAAGATGCTTGCAGAAACTTCAACAAATCAGAACACTGGAAACAAAACTGTCTGGCATTTACGAAAAAGAAGGAAAAAATTTAAATAGTAATTATCCTAGACTTCTGGTAATAGGCAAATATGCCCCCCCAAAACTCCTCCCTGTTGAAAACTTGAATTCTTTCTCTGTGCTTTTGAGAGGTACATTTTCTAACCTGTCTTATCTAAGAACCATCCTTTCTGAAGTGCAAACTTCAGGGAAATGATTCTCAGGTTTAAAAAAAAAAAAAAAGAAAAGAAAAGGAACTATTTGGAATCTGGTAAATGAAAAGTCTTGAATGCAAAGTATGAGCCACCTGAACAGGGAAACTTCACTGGTCCTGTTTGCCAGATTCAGCTATTCCCCTTTAAGTGAGTCTTTTGAATTATTGTATCTGGCACATGGTTAAAATTTAGTAAGATCTGTTTCTGTCTGTATGTTTATGTATGTCTCTATATGTATATATGTCATGTAATGTGGTATTTTCTATCTCTGGATGAGGTCTATTTAGTTAGCTTAAAGAAAAATAAGTGCTTATAAAATGATTCTCTTGGAAAAAAAGAAACTAACCAAAATGCTTTTCAATTTCATGTAACTGATAAAATTTGGCAAATAAGAATATTATTGACCAGACATGGTGGCTCATGCCTGTAATCCCAGCACTTTGGGAGGCTGAGGTGGGAGGATTGCTAGAGGTCAGGAGGGCAAGACCAGCCTGGGCAACATAGCAAGACCCCTGTTTCTACAAAAACTTAAAAAATAAAAAATTAGTTGGATGTGCTGATGTATGCCTATAGTCTCAGCTACTTTGGAGGCTGAGGTGGGAGGATCCCTTAAGCCCAGGAGTTCGAGGCTGCGGTGAGCTATGATTGCACCACTGCATTCCAGCCTGGGTGACAGAGCAAGACCTTATCTCTAAAAAAGAAAAAAAATATTATTTGTTTAATTAAAACAGGCATGTCTTCATAATTATTAGCATTAAATATAATGCAAACAAATTTTATCTCTTAAATGTTTAAAATCATAAGACCATGGGTTCAACCTAAGAGCAACTGTGCAAGTAAAACCGCAGTGTCCATTACTGTGTATGTCAAGCACAGCAGTAAGACAAAAATCCAATTATTTAGCTTTTTATGTTCTTGCTTTTGTGACTCTCGTAACATGCAGGTGCTGTGAAAATAGTTAACAGAAATAGCATGAAATGGTGGCTAGCTTTATCTAATGTCTTATTTAATTTTTATAACATGACTTTAAAAAGGTTTCCCTATCTCTTTGGTAACTATACCCTTAGATATCTTCATTGAATGTCTAGTTTATTTCCAAGTAAGATAAAATATTGAAACATTAACTGCTGAACATAAATTTAAGTTTATTTACCTTTGGGTTCTTAAATTTTGTAAAAAGACAAAATATATTTGGGTTTGTGTTAGTAAATATGTCCTGTTCCACATTGAAAAAGTATTCTGTGAGGAAGCATATGTTTCTAGAAATGATGAAATAAGTTGTCATCAAATGTTAGGTGCCAGTTCAAAATTGCTTGCTTCCTAGGTTTTCACTGGAAATTAGGGTTACCAAGTCCTAAAATTCTAATATATACTTAAAACTACTATAAATGATAAGAAAAACAATTCTGTATGGAAAGCATACAAGGAAAGTAAGTTGTTACAAGATATAAGAATTTTTTTGTTGTTGAGGGAAAATAACTTTGTCTAGTTTAGAGGTTATTAAAAGGTTGTTTCAAAATGAAGGAAGGAAAGATGGGGGAAAACTGAATGGATATGAAGTTGGGAAGAAAGAGAGCAAGAGGGAATCTTATGTGGTCAAACTGACTAAAATGGAATACATTTATTATAATGGCTTTTAAAAATGAGCCTTAATATCAAAAGTACACCGATGCAAAACTAGAATTTATTCTTCTCTTCTAACGACAAGAGTGTTTTGTAGTCTTAGTAAGAAATAGTGAAATATTTTTTCCACCTTTTGAGTGATCTACCTTAAACAAAAAAAGAGGATTCTGTGTTTTATCAAAATAATTTCCTGTGTTTCATGTTTTCATTATTAGGTCTTTGATTACTTAAGAAAACGGAGTCTTCTCAATATTAAAAGAGTTAAGGATTTTTATGATTATGTAAGCTTTTAATATTTGCCTTTAAGATCTCTTGCCATTTTGGTTTTACTTCATAATAACCCGTGATTCTGTTTAATCAAGTGTTTAAACCTTTCGGTATTGGCAGTTTCTAAAATTAAATTCGAAGCCATATCCTTTTGACCTTGAAATAACTGGAATTTTTCATATGGGCCCCTGGAACTTTTCAAAAGAAAATTGTTCTCTCTTCTTGTAAAGCATGCCTATTAAGCTATTTAGGCTTATTTTATGTTACATTTGCATGGAAAGTATTGTCAAGTAGGAAACGATGTTTAACCTTCTTTGAGTTATGTGGGTATATACCACTGCATGCAACTCCTAGAAATCTGCTAAGCTCTGATAAATCAGTCATGATTCTGGTTATTATTTTAAGATGTTGTTTGCCATGGCAATAAAATGAATGATAAAAATAAATAGCAAAATAAATTAAAAAAAAATAAAAATATAATATAAATAAAAAGTTGCTTCTCAGGTGCATCATTATGATAATGAACTGTCATCCGATCTTTAACCATGGCCATTTAAGTCTTTGTCATCCATTTATTGTTTTACTTTAATTCTCTAAAAGCTTCTTTAAGGAGGTTCATAGAAAACACTCTGACAAATACTTTGGAATACAGGTTTCTGATAACTTTAAGATCATACCAGCAGACTGCATAGTAATCTCCAGAACTCTGATAAGGAAACTGACAGATTCTTGAAACTGCTAATAACATCAAGCAGAATAAGAACGAATTACATGCAACTGAATGAGCCCAGGAGGATGCTTTTTAAATAACTTTTTGTTTGAAACGTTGCTGGCTCTTTAAATATTTTCTTTTCCAGAGCTAAGAAAACTTTTTTAAAAAGCTGCTTATAGCTTACAGCAATTTGGTATAGTTTTGTGAACAAAAATGGAAACATTTACTTTTTCTCCTTATCTGCTCCCTCCAGAATTCCAACACTATCTGTGAATTTTTTAAAAGATGGCAATACAGTTATTTGCATAAGTTTAATAAGAATCTATTCTTGTAACAGGACACAATAGGAAACACTGATGATGTCACCAAGGCTTTGATTGGAATGTCACATTTTATAATGTGCCAGACAACTTTAAGTAACCAAGGTTGACTTTATGGGGTTAATGAAGCCCTTGGAAAAACAAACAACTGTTGTGGTACCTTGAGTGCATGGTCCATATGGTTATGTTAAAGATGGGTAAGGAATGTCACTTGGCAGGCCTAGAAACCTCAGGATATTTTAGGGATTTCGAAAGGGGAGGAATTCACCGCAATCTACAGATATTACAGACAAAGTTTGATGGTGAGTCCTTTGCTTGGCTTCCTAGCCTTAATAGGATTTTAAAAGTCCATTCTGAGATTCCTTATTAACAGCTCCAGCAAAACAGACTTAAAAGAGCTTATAGGATCTATCACTATTCTTGCTGTACTTTTGTAAATACTCAGGCCAAGTTTAAAGAGACTACAGTTCATTTGCAAATATATTAGTCTTACTGTAATTGTCTTTGGTAAAATTGGGGGTGACTGTAGAGAGAAAATCCGTGTTTCAATAGAAACTATAATGTACCTGTTATTATATTCTGGCCTGTATGTTGTTTGAGATTTTTATCTACCTCTAAACTGGACCGGAACCTGAATTCCCTTAATATCTGGCTATGACTCTACAAGCTAATATTTCAGAATTTCTCCCACCTTTCTGACTTGGAATCACTAAAAACAAAAACTGCTCTTTTCTGGAAGCCCTGCAAGCTGAAGCCAGATGACCTTATATGAACTTTGGAGAAATCACCATAATATCTTGTGTATGGATAACCTTTGTGCCTATTGCCCTATGGGCCACTTAGATCACCAGAGACATTCAAAGTGAAAAGATGCTTCTAACCTACAATCTAGTCATTTTCTCAACTGACTGTCCTTCAGACGCAGAAATTCGGCTTATTCTCTGCTCCAGTCATTAACTTACATTCTTCTTTCGTTGCCATAGAAGTGCCTCTTTCGTGGGCTATTGGACATTCTACCAACTCAGTTTCTGGACTGTAAAACTTCTTGGGAAAGTTTCAGCCTTGTCTGGGACCTGTGAGGACCCGGGCCGCACAGCAGGAGGTGAGCGGTGAGCGAACAAGCATTGCTGCCTGAGCTCCGTCCGCCTCCTGTCAGAGCAGCGAGTACATCAGATTCTCACAGGAGCGTGAGCCCTATTGTGAACTGTGCATGAGACGGATCTAGCTTGTGCACTCCTTACGAGAATCTAACTAATGTCTGATGGTCTGAGATGGAACAATTTATCCTGAAACCATCCCCCCGCCTCCGGCCCATGGAAATGTTGTCTTCCACAAAACTGGTCCCTGGTGCCAAAAAGGTTGGGACTGCTCTTCTGTGGCATGTTTCATGCTGGTTACTTGAAGAAACTACAGATGCAAGAGTAGCTGTAAGAAGCTGTCCTTTTGTAAAAGAAATCTACATCTACTAAGAAACCTACATTAATGAAAGTGTCTTTATCAGGAAGATACTTATCTAGTTCCTCTAGACAATATTTACTTTTTATTTGCGTAGCAGGACAGCCTTTGCTGGCCATGCATTTCCTCCCGTTGACCTTCCATGGCTGGTCACTGCCTCCTCCTGGAGGCCCCGGGCCCTTCTTCCTTTCTACAGCTTAGGACACTCTATCAGCTTCAAACATCCGACCCTTCTTTGAGTCTCATATTTTGTGGGACTCCCATGTGTAAATAGTATGTAATCATGTCTTTCTTCCTGTTCATCTGTATTATGTCAACTTAATTTGTAGCCCAGCCAAAGAACCTAGGACAGTGGAGAGAAGCCATTTTTGTTCCCCTGCAGACAAAATGAAGGCAAGTGAAGATATTTGGGTTGGATGATAATAATGAAGTGATTTGGAACTTGTGGAACAACTATACATGAAGTGGGTTACTTAATGAATTAGCATCAGCCCTAAGGGAGAGCTTTAGTGATGTGCTGCTGGGCCCTGTCCCTGGCCGTGTACTGATTAACATTCCAGTTTACAGTTGCCTGCAGACGCAGCAAGCGGCTGTATTTGACTCTCAGAGAGCTGGACCATTAAATGTATGCAGATGAGTGGAGGCCATCATTGCTCTCTGTCTTGCGTTAGGACATATACAGGCATGTCATCACCACCGCTGAAAGACCTTGGGAAACATGGACAAACTAAAAGTATAGTCAGATAAATTCATAATCATAGTAACAGTAGCTGCATGCACTGAGCACATACCACCTGTGGGCACTGTGCTGAGCGTTGCACTGGCATGACCTCACGGCGTCCTCACAGCAGCCCTGTGCGGTGGACACTTGTCAGTCCCACTGTGCAATTGGACACCCTGAGGTTTGGGAGGTCCCCTAGGCCTGATGGCCTTGCCTCTGCAGCACAAAGACGGATGGAGGGACTGTCCTGTAGCCTGGAGGGGGCAGGCTGAGCCCGGGAGGGCAGTGCTGTCCTCTGTCCTCCGTGTGGATGAAGGCTGAGGGGAAGGTGGTGGGTTTATTAGGAAAGGTGCTGATGGGCAGAAGCAGGACCAGAAGGTGGGAGTCACGTGGTGACGGCAGCTCCCATGTGACGAGGGACTTCCGAGTCTTCTGAAACAGCCTTTGCAAGATTGTAAGTAATGAGAAGCAGCTAACGTGACTGACTCCACCTTGCTTTAATCTCACAGGCTAACTTGTTTCTTGTTTTGTTTTTTGCTTATTCTGGCACGGAAGTCAAGATAGCTATGAGAGGAATTTATGGTAAACTTTGAGGCAAGGACAATGGAAACCCCGCTCCCTTGCTCAGAGATTGAGCTGCATTCATTCAATAAGGTTTGAATTATGGTGGGGCTTGAGCTTTGCTAGCGGATAGGCGGAGTTAAACAATGAGCTGCCACGCTTAGCTTGTTTTTCTGTAAATTGTGTGCTGACTGCCCAGAGTCATGTAACCAGGGTAGGCAAGATTTATAACTTCTCCGACTGTCCCTAGAGATAACATCATTACTGTGAAACTGAAAGAATGGGCTTTTGAGCTATTTTTTAGATTTAGCATTTCCGCAGACCAAGAGCCGCCACCTGGTCCTGAGACACGCACCGGGGAACAGAGGCACCTGGTGAAGATGGTTTTAGACACCTCTTTGACGTCATCCCTTGTTTCCATTTCCCAGCCCCCTGCCTGCCAAAGTACCTTTAAAACACATGGCCTTTGAATCCCGGGGAGACAGGTGTGAGAAGTTTCTCCGAGCTCATGAGGCCCTTTCTTTGGGCAGTGCCTGTTCTCGGTGCATTTGGCTTTCTGGGCAGCGGACAAGATAAATCCATCGGGCTGTTATGCTTGGGTGGCACGTTGCTCTGGAAGACCACGTGGAGGTGGCGCAGCTCCCTGTCAGGGACGCCAGAAGAGGGGCTCCACCCTAGATGACTCAGAGGTGCTCTGCTCCCATGTGGCCCAGTGGACCCACAGCCACTGCTTACAGACAGTGGGTTTGCCAGCCACTAAAGAGTCTTTGCACGGCTTCAGGCCAGCTTCAGCAGAGGGGCCACCGATGGCTTCACCATGGAAACACGTTCCTTCTGGGGAGTCAGATCCATGGCCTGAGGGGTGTGGGAAACAAGCTGGAGTGGCCATTGCCTGAGCTTTCCCTTTTTTAGGGGGAAACAAAAAATAGCCTCCAACCTTTATACCTCCTGACAGGAAACCGCAGACTCGCTGATTCTTCAGCTAATTTGTGCACATTCAGCATTTGTCAGTCTGAGGGACCTTCTTCCCCCAGCGCCACCTGGATTTAGGAAATGCCAGGCTGTGAATAATCAGGCAGACCTTGTCCAGAGCTGAGAGCAGAAATGGAAGCATTTGGTATCTAAATGCCCTTCAGGTTGGAGAATGACCCTTCAGCAGATGTTTAACATTTTAAAATTTATAATCAGCAGATCAGGGCTAAAGATGGAATTTAGGGGAACCTGAAGCTAAATTCTCTTTCAATCTCTCTCTCACCTCCACCCCCCCCCCCCCGGCCTGCATATAACACGCTCTCCCAACGTTTGTGGACCCCCGTGTCTCAGGTAACACAATAGTGGGGGAGCACCAGCCATCAGTCAACCTCAGACAACAGGCCTGATTATTTTCACAGAGTAGGAGAGGCAGAGCGTCTAAGGTTTAGTCAGAAGAATGGATTCCAGCCTCAGTCAGTAATTAGCTATAGGATCACGGGCAGTGCAGTTTGATGTTCTGACTTTCAATTCTTCCCTATTTTTATTTTTTATTTTTTGGAGTTGGGGTCTCTGTCACCCAAGTTGAAGTGTAGTGGCATAATCATAGCTCACTACAGCCTGATCTCCTGGGCTTAAGTGGTCTTCCTGCCTCAGCCTCTTGAGTAGTTGGGGCTACAGGGATGTGCCCCCATGCCTGGCTAATTTTACAATTTTTTTGTAGAGGTGGGGTCTTGCTATGTTGCCCAGGCCAGTCTTGAACTTCTGGGCTAAAGTGATCCTCCTACCTTGGCTCCCAAAGTAGCTGGGATGACAGGCGTGAGCCACCATGCCCAGCCCCAATTCCTTCCTTTGTAAAACGGCACAATAACAATTTTTAACGATAATTGAAACTCCAGGATGGTTTTGAGTATCACACAGCACAGTGCGTGTTGACGCATTTGCTAATTGCTCTACATTGTTTCTATAATGATTGTAAGATGGAAACCTCCTGCTGGCTTGGAAGTTTTCACATCGCTGCGTATTTGGTGTGGATGTCGTGTTTGTTTTTCGGATCCTCAAAGGATTGGGATAATTAGCTAAATAAATCTTGGCTAAGCCAGCATGTGTAAGGTGGTCATGCACTGAATTCAGTAACATGTACAAAAAGAACCGTAAGGCAAGAGATCAAAGTGGGGATGAAGAACAACTCCCCAGTTGAGAGTCACCTGGGACTGTGAGCCCTGGACAGACCACATTTGTGTGGTCACCTGGGCCTGGCCATCCACAGGCAAGACCAAGACTTACAGGGCAGTCATGCAGCTTGGTGACCAGTGGAGATGATAATCCTATAGCAGAAAGTTGAAAAATAATAATAACAGATACCCATTGCCAGCAAGGTGCAGGAAAACACTCATTTTCTGGTTGGAAAATCTACAGTGCCCACTAAGGCCTCAGAAATGTTCATAAACTTTGACTTTAGCCAGTCTAGAAAATTATCTGTGAAAGATATTAAGGAAATAGTCACATTCAAGAGCAAAAAATCTTAACTGTAACATTGTTTAAGTTAGCAAAAATAATTAGGAAGTACCTATGTGCAGCAGTAGGGGGTGGGTTAAATGAAACAGCAAACATTCTTGTTTTTATTTTTATTTATTATTATTATTTTTTGAGACAGAGTCTCGCTCTGTCACCCAGGCTGGAGTGCAGTGGGTGTGATATTGTCTCACTGCAACCTCTGCCTCCTGGGTTCACTCAATTATTCTGCCTCAGTCTCCCCAGTAGCTGGGATTACAGGCACCTGTCACCATGCCCGGCTGATTTTTGTATTTTTAATAGAGACGGGGTTTCACTATGTTGATCAGGCTGGTCTTGAACTCCTGACCTCAAGTGATCCATCCTCTTTGACCTCCCAAAGTGCTGGGATTACAGGCATGAGCCACCACGCCTTATTTACAATGGGTAAGTGGCATGTCCCAGGTTCCATGGCCTAAGTTACAAAGGCTCACCCAGGACTGAGACCATCTGACTCCAGTGCTTTTCTCTAGACAACGAGCTGTCAGGAAAAGTTACTCTGGAATTGAAACAACCCCGTGGGAGCTTGGGTGGGATCAGAAGTTGCCTGGTGGGTCTGCAGTGGTGGGCCTGCAGTGGTGGGCCTGCAGTGGTGGGCCAGAGCTGTCCGAGTTGGTGCAGCAGGTAGCCATGGGAGCTACACTCATAGAGGAGGTGGGGTGTCCCAGGCCCTGGCATGCTCTCCAGAGAAGACCCTTTCTGGGTCTGGCCTTAGAGCGGAGGGCTGCTGACCTTGGGGCTGGCCAGGCACGGTCCCCAGAAGGAATCCTTCTCTTCCTTTTCCTCTTTCATCATGATCTCCTCTACCTCCTCCTCCTCCCCCTCTTCTTCTCTCCTGTCCTCTTTCTTTCCCCTTCTTCTCTCCCCCTTCCTCTCCTCTGTCTTTCCTCTTCCTCCTCTTGGTAGAGAGAAACCCAGTCCTCCTTCCCACTCCCTTCTTCGGCTCCCCCTTGTAGACGCTTAGAGAGAGGGAAGTTTGGAGACATAATCTGGCTTTCTTCAGCTAGGGTCGTTTGAACGCTAGTATTTTACTCTCAGATTTAAAAACAAGAGAGAAGAAGTCAGTGCTCTAAGATTTCAAATATTATCTCAGGACCTCTTAGAGGGGATCAGAGATTTTATGTGATACTGCCCAGCCTCATCAGCATCCTCTTCATCATGACCACTGCCACCATCAGCACCGCAAGATCCATCCAAGACACCACCCCTCTGCAACACCATTTCCTGTCACTTCCTAGAGATAGTCCTGCTCGCAGATACAAGTTGCAACGTTGGGCTAGCTATTCACAGAAAGTAGGTGAAAGGGCCATGACAGACAGGCAGTACGGACTCTCTATTTTCCATGCTGAACTTGAAGGGGGTATAAATTAACATAAATAAACTAGGAGTGACTCAAAGCCCCGTTAGAGTCTCATCTGCGAGGCAATATAGCGTCGTGGTTAAGGGAAACCACCTGAACGCGAGACTTGGATTGAAGTCTCCATTTCTCACTGGTCCTGTGACCTTGGTAAGCACATTTCCTGCCTCGGTCGTTTGATCAGTAACGTGGGGATTATCACAGTGCCTGTCCCATCAGATTGCTGGAGTCATGAGTGAATAACAATGCAAAACTCTAGACCGCATCTGCTTTCTTTACCCATTGCATACCTAGTACTATGGCTGGCTTGGCAAATAGGTGCTTGGCAAATATTACAAGAAAGGCAGATGAGTGAATAAATGAATGATGAACAAATGAATGAATGAGAACATAGTAAGTGCTTAATAAATGTTAATTATTAGCATGATTGTGAAGTAACTAATTCTTCCATCCCTCCTCTTATAAGGAGAAGAAGTATAGTTATATGGGTTTGTTTTTTCCTTTCTTTTTCTCACATCTATGAATGGTAAAACTGTTAGCAGCAAGAGCAGGGTCCAACGCAGGCATAACCAGGGACTTCCGAGGACAGGATGGGCCGGAGACATCTGTAAACTGGATGATCATCATGGGAAACCATCAAGAGCGGAGTTTGTCACAATCTGCTCTCTTACAACATTGTGTTGCTTTTTTTCTTTTGAGACAGAGTCTAGCTCTGTTGTGGAGGCTGGAGTGCAATTTCTTACAGGTTGGTTACAGTGCAGTGGTGCCATCATAACCATCACACCCAGGTAATTTTTGTATTTTTAGTAGAGATGGGGTTTCACCATGTTGCCCAGGCTGGTCTTGAACTCATGACCTCAAATGATCTTCCCTCCTCGGCCTCTGAAAGTGCTGGGATTGAACCACTGCACCTAGCCTGTGCTGCTTTTATATTGTCTTTCGCTCTTTTTTTTTCCTTTATCTTGCTCCTTTTTATACACAATAGTGGAAAGAACAGGGGATGCATGAACTCTGCTCTGCAAAGATCCTGGACAAATCATGTTATCTCCCTGGGCTGCCATTTCATTCTCAAAATGAGGACACAGGCGCGGTCACTCTCTGAGTTCTTGTCCAGTCTATGATACTCCGGTTCTGTGATTTTAAAAAATAGCTTAATGTCAAGGAGGTATATTTGCGTGCCTGAGCTTGCAGTTTCAAAGTGTAGTCTGGGGACCCAGGGAGCTCCCCAAAGACCATTTCAAGGGGTTCTAGGGTCAAAATTCTTCATAATATGGCAACTTTCACTCTCCCTCTCTTGTAAGTGTAAAGGACATGAAAAGCTCATTAGTATTCTTTGTGATTCCACACTGTAACCAACCTTTAAGAAATTGCCACTTGTTGAGTTGTTATGTAGTGTACAAGGATTTCACAATTAACTGAAAAGGCTATTAAAATACTCCTCCTTCTCGCAACAACATATGCAGGTGAAGCCAGATCTTCGTAAACTTCACCCGGCACAACATACTCCACCACGGTGATGTAGATGGCAATATGGGGACGTATCTGTTTTTTCTTCAGCCAGACATTAAACAGATTTGCAAAAATGGAAAGCAGTGACCCTCTTTGCACTGATTTTGTTTTGTTTTGTTTTGGAAAATATAGTTATTTTTCAGAAAAATATGTTGCCTATGTTAATGTGAAATTGGTTCATTATGCTATGTTCAAATGAATTAATATATACATAGTTTTAGAAACTCTCAGTTTTAATTTCTGATATAGTAAATATTGCTAGATACAACTCTATGGGGCTGGGTGCAGTGGCTCATGCTTGTAATCTCAGCACTTGGGCAGGCTGAATCGGGAGGATTGCTTGAGCCCCGGAGTTCAAGACTAGTCTGGGCAACATTGTGAGCTTCTGTTTCTACAAAAAATAAATTTAAAAAATTAGCCGGGCACAGTGGCACAAGCCTGTAGTCCCAGCTACTTGGGAGGCTGAGATAAGAGGATTACTTGAGCTCAGGAGTTCAAGACCGTAGCGAGCTGAGATTGTGACAATGCGCCTCCTACCTGGGTGACAGAGCAAGAATCTGAGATTGAGAGAGAGAAAAAGAACGAAGAGAGAGAGAGAGAGAGGAGAGAGAGAAAGAGCTCTATGACACACACACACACACACACACCCCCCACACACACCACACACCACACACACACGCACACACCCCACACACACCACACACCACACACACACACACACACAGACACACACACACACACACACACACACACACAGAGCTCTATGGGGTCCTTAATTTGTTTACTGTAAAGCAGCCCTGAGATCAAAAAGGTCGAGTTCCATTCGACACTATTCTAAGTTTACCGGAATGACTGGGAGTTTGGTCTTGAATTTTTTTTTAACTAACTAAGCATCTGTTGTGTAACCTCCTTAACTTTTTAGTTCCCCTACTCTTCATACTGACTTTTTAAAATGAGTGAGGTCACTTTTCTGTTTGCATCATGTTTTGCCTGAATGTAGGAATTTCACAGCACTCTAAGCCGGTGCTGAGCAGATGGAGATGTGTAAGGTTTAAGTGAATGAGAGTCAAGTTTTCAGAGTCTGGAATATGTTCTAAAAATATTGATCTCTTAAACTCGTAGCCTGAGCAAACATTTAACATGAAGTAAAGTAAATCAGTAATCTCCCTCCCATAGTTATCCTCTCATTGGAAAAGACCAGATTATTATTATCATTATTATTATTATTATTTTTTTTTTTTGAGACGGAGTTTCACCCTTGTTACCCAGGCTGGAGTGCAATGGCGCAATCTCGGCTCACCGCGACCTCCGCGTCCTGGGTTCAGGCAATTCTCCTGCCTCAGCCTCCTGAGTAGCTGGGATTATAGGCATGCGCCACCGTGCCCAGCTGATTTTTTGTATTTTTAGTAGAGACGGGGTTTCACCATGTTGACCAGGATGGTCTCGATCTCTTGACCTTGTGATCCACCCGCCTCGGCCTCCCAAAGTGCTGGGATTACAGGCTTGAGCCACCGCGCCCGGCCAAGACCAGATTATTTTGCAGGCAATTCATTAGTCTCTCTCACAGACAAGGAGAAAAACCAGCCAACTTACTTTCTGAGTTTAGTATGGCATAACACTGAGACTGAAGACAATATAGGAAAAGAAAATGACAGGGCAATGTGGGGGGTTTTAAATGTGTACACATTCTTTGATATACTTCCCTTTGACAATTCCCCTGCCATTGAGGGTGGGCTGGTTTAGTGATTTGCTTCTAGCAAATAGAATGTGGCAGGAGTGATGATATGTGATGTCTAGACTAGGACATGAAAGCCCCGTGGCTTCTGCCTTCTCTCTTGGGTCACTCTGGGAGAAGCCAGCTGCAGTATAAGAGGATGCTTGGCAGCCCTATGGGAGGTCCATGTGGTGAGGAGCTGAGAGCTTCTGCCAACAGCCATCTGAGGATCTTGGAAATGAATCGCCAGCCCCAGTTGGGCCTTCAGATGACTGTATCCCCAGCTGACATCTTGGCAGCAACTTCTTGAGAGACACTAAGCCAGAACCACCCAGATGAGCTGCGCCTGAATTCCCGACCCACAGAAAGTGAAATACAAAATGTATGTATTTTAAATCAGCAAAATTGGGGGCTAATTTGTTATGCAGCAGTAGCAAATTAAAATAACCAATATAACTGATGAATATATAGGTGCAAAAATCCTATAGAAAATTCCACATATTACAAGTAATTCATTATGACCATGAAGGGTTTAACCCAGAAATGGAAGGATAGTTTAGCATTAGAAAAATCTATTAATGCAATGTACCACCTTCATAAAAAGGAGAAAAAATTTTTGGATTTCAACATTCATTCATGATTAAAAACTTTAATAAACTAAGACTGTAAGCTAACTTCCGTAACTAATAAAAAGATATCCACAAAAATCGTACCTAAATATTATACTCAATGGTAAAACTTTAAAAGCAGCTGCGTTTAAGTTAGCAACTAGATAAATAGACTATCAGTTTCCATTTGACAATATACTGGATATCTTACCCAAGGTAATAGAGCAAGAAAAGCAAAGAAAGGGTACAAAAACTGTAAAAGAAGAGAACAAAAAGTCCTGATGCATGAATAGTAACTGTCTACAGAGAAAAATCAAAGAGAATCACAGTCAGTTTTTTTGAAGGCTAGTCAAGTGAAGCAGTGGGAATGGAGAAGGAGCAAATTCATCTGTAGGTGACTGTGACCAATTAGTTGTAAACATCACTGCACTCGGACCAGCCAGGAACAGACTATTAGACATCATGAAAGAGCTCAACCAGATTTCTGGCTACAGACTCACGATACAAAAGTTCATATATCTACAGAGTGTAACAACCCAATAAAATATAATCAAACGAGGGTAAAGGACCAAGAGAAGCTCTGATGCTTTTTTTTTTCACTCTCACTCCCCCGTTTATTTCTTCATTTTTTTTTTTTTTTTTGAGATAGGATCTCATTCTTGTTACCCAGGCTGGAGTGCTGTGGTGTGATCATCGCTCACTGTAGCCTCAACGACTTCCTGGACTCAGGTGATGCTCCCACCTCAGCCTCCCAAGTCTACAGCCGTGAGCCGCCACGCCCAGCTACTGTTTTCTATTTTTAGTAGAGATGGGGTTTCGTCATGTTGCCCAGGCTGATCTTGAACTCCTGGGCTCAAGTATCGGCCTCCCAGAGTGCTGGGATGACAGGCCACTGTGCCCGGCCACCTGGATGCTTTTCTAGAGGAATGAAGCAAGGTTGCTTTCTCACCAATATGAAGACTTATTACAAACAATATTAAAGCTTACTATAAAACGTATTATTAGTTGTAGTAGCAATGAGGACAGTATGGCGTCGGTACTGAGATAGACTTAGAGGCCAGTGGATCATAGGAGAGAGTCCCCCTCTCCAACAGACTCGTGCACATGTAGACTTAACATACGACGAACATGACACTGCAGTTTCGTGGGAGAGGATGGGCTATTCAATAACTGGTGCAGGGATATTTCATCATCCACATGGTAAAAATCGGATCTCAACTCACATACACAAAATAAGTCAAGTGGATTTAAAGATCTAAATAGGACAAGTAAAACGATAGGCTGGGTGTGGTGGCTCACGCCTGTAATCCCAGCACTTTGGGAGGCCTAGGCAGGTGGATCACTTGAGATCAGGAGTTCGAAACCAGCCTGACCAACATGGTGAAATCCCGTCTCTACTAAAAATGCAAAAATAAGCCAGGCATGGTGGCACACGCCTGCAGTCCCAGCTACTCAGGAGGCTGAGGCAGGAGAATCGCTTGAACCTAGGAGGTGGAGGTTGCAGTGAGCTGAGATGGTGTCACCACACTCCAGCCTGGTCAACAGAGCAACACTCTATCTCAAAAAAAGAAAAAGAAAAGAAAAGACAATAAAATAAATATAATACAGAAAAAAATTGTATAAGCTCAGGGTAGAAGTGTACTTCTTAAACAAGACAAAAGAAACACAAACCGTGAAGAAAATGATTGTATATTTGACACAGAAAATTGACATTGGCCCATCAAAAGATGCCATTTTCAAAAGTGGAAAGAACCACACGCTGGTAGAAGATATGTTCAATGCACATAACTGAAAAATGATTCGTATTCAGACTGCAGTGAACTCCTCCACCTCAATAAGAAAAAGACAAACAACATAACAGAAAAATGGGCAAAGGGCTTGAATAGTAATTTCATAGAAAAGGAAAAGTGAATGGCCCATAAACACGTGAAAATATGCTCAACCTCATTAGTAATCATGGAAATGCAAATAAAAAGCACCACGCCGTGCCATTTTATGCCAACCAGATTGACAAAACTGTTAAAGTCTGACAATACCAAATGGTGTTGAACTTGCAGGGCAACCACATAGGCCTGCCATTGACAGTGTAAATTGGAAGAGCCAGTTTCAAAAACAAGTCAGTGTTATCCAATAAGATTGAAGATATACATATGACACAAGTCAGTAATTCTCCTGCTAGCATACACACTAGAAAGATCTTTCATACATGCGCTGGGAAGCTTTTATAAGAATGTTCATAGCAATAACGTTTCAATAGGAAAAAGTTGAAAACAGCTGAAATTTCATTAGCAGTAAAATGGATAAATATTTGTGGTCCCAGCAACTCAGGAGGCTGAGACAGGAGGATCACTTGAGCCCAGAATTCAAGGCTGCGGTGAATCACGATAGGATCACTCGACTCCAAACCTGGGCGACAGAGTGAGATCCCATCTCGAAAATAAATAAGTACTGTGTACTATTTGCCTACAATGGAATATAACACAGCAGTGAAAAGGATTAAATGACTCCTGGATGAATTTCAGAAATATCATGTTGCATCAAAAATGCAAATAGCAGAAGAAGCCACACAGCATAATTCTATTTATTCAGTCAGAAAACATGGCTAAACCAAACAAGACTTTGTTTAAAAATTATAGAGAGAAGCAAGGGGTGATAAACACAAAATTCAGGATATTTACCTCTGTGGGGAGCAGGGCGTGAGGTAGATGGAATCCCATGAAAAATTGGGGCATTGGAGCCCAGAGCGTCTTTGTTAGCTGGGTCATGGGCATACAACACTATCTTTCTTGATGCCTTCCAGATGGGTATAGATATAGATGGGGAACGTGTATTGGCTAACTGTGAACTGAATTTAAGTGTTAATCTAATGCAAAATGGTGCACATGGCCTCCAGACCCTAGATCCAAGTGGCCTGGGTAGAAAGCTGGTGCCATGTCTTCTTGAGTAGCTCTCTTCATCCCCCCAGGCCTCCGTTTCTTCGCCAATGACTGGATCTGACGACAGTGAATTACAGAGTAATTATAAGCTTTATACCTATGACTTAATGTTTTGTCAAGTGCTCAAAGCAGTGTCTGGTACCAGGAAAGCACTATGTATATGTTTGTTAAACAAAGGGTGGGGCTTGTGAAGGGTTCTGGGGAAGTGGAGGGGAGGACTGAATTTTCAAGGTGTTCTCATAATCCGGGAGCAAAACCTGAAAGGCCTGGCCCTGCACTTCCAGCGTGGGGACAGCTTTTGTGGCCCCCTTTCAAAGCCTGGGGGGAGATAAGATATTCTATGGCAGAGAACTTGGGGAGCCCTTGGGGCGGTCTGTTGATGAAGGGAGGGACAAATGTCACTCCGATTCACAGTCCATGATATGCCTGTCCTTAGCTTCTTACCATGGGGGGAGCTGCTGCTGGGAGTGAGTTTGGGGGTCTCAAGCACATTGTCAGCCCGCTCCCCAAAACCAAGCTGCGTGAGTAACCAGCTCAGCTCCCTTTCACCTGGGGGTTGGTTTGCCCCTGAGCATGCCTGGCCTTTTCCTCCACTTCATGTTATCTGCTGGAGAACAGCCTTAGGTTGCCGGGGCGGGGGCTGGGGGGAGCTGGTTCTGGGGTTAAATTCTGAAGTCACCAGGTTCCCAGAGAGACCGTGCTCGCCCATCTCAGGCCTGTGGGACCGCAGAGGCACTGTGTTGCCACCGGAAGCACCGCACAGGGAAGGAGCAGGATCTGATGCTTGGAATTAAACTCACTACTTACAGGGCGTTTCCTATGTCAGGGGACACTCTGTGTTGGTAGGCTGGTGTTTTCTCTTCAGAGTCTGGGAACTCCAAAGAGAAAAATATTGTTCCTCCTCTTCCCTGGATGGTGAAACGGCTTCTTGCTTTCATCACTCGTGCTGGTGACAACCACGGGTTCGTTCCAGAAGCCCTTACTGAGCCCTTGCTATGTTTGGAGTCTATTTCGGCCTCATTCTTGCCCCTGAGTGGGGTGCACGCCATGCTGTCCCCTCATGAGCCTGGCCCAGTGTGTGTAGCAAGTGAGACCATCTGTCCTGCAGTGAGGCTGTCTGAAGTCATGTCTAACGACCTGCTTCTTTTACATTTTTTAACTTTCTGGCTCCCCAAAAAAAACCATTGTTTTGAGTCCAAGAGCTTCAAAGGCTCCTGCTTAGGGACTGTGCTGTGGTGGCCATGGCGGTTCCTTCTAGTCCACATGTGGCCCAGAACGCCGTCAGGCAGCAGTCCCGGGGGAGATGGCCCAGCCCCTGTGGGGTGTGCTCCAGCCGATGTGGAAAACAGACGCTCATGAAGCCGATCTCAGTGGCATCTTTCCGCAGCAGCAGTGCCCTCATGACAGTTTGGTGCTGCAGGAAAGCTCTAAAGCCAGATGGCAGCCTTGTCAGGGGACCTGGACCAGCAGGAGGCCAAGCCTGAAGTGAGGAGGGCTGGAGAGACCCTTCTCAGGGAGGACTGACCACCCTAGAGAGGAAACCATGGAGAGAGCCAGCCCCCACCTAATGGCACCACCCCCAGCCCCTAGCCCCGCAGCTCAGCTCCTCGGGGTCACCTGTTCTCTCTGCCACATACCAACTGCCATTCCAGGGCGTGGTGTTCTCACCGATAAAGCCACACTGGGCAGGTGAAACCTCATCCCATTGTTGGACGGGCAGATGTTGCAAAGGACGGCTTCCTAGGCCAGGCTTGGAAGAGCTTGGCCTGGAATGGCAGCCTGGTTCGCGGGCAGCCCCGACCTTCTGGCAGCCGCGGGACGGCCTGGGACCCCCGCCCTCCTGGCCGCTGTTTGTGATGACTCACCTCTGGTTCCCAGGAACATTGTTATTTTTGGCCCTGGTGTTATTAAGATTGTGCCCAGATTCCCTGCAAATCGGCCACTAACCAGCATGGACCCTAGTGAAAGGACGCGAAAAACAGAGGGCCCAGGGCTGCAGGGCGGCGCGCTCCGCTCCGGGAGGCTCCCGGCCTTGGAGGGCTCCAGCCTCCCCGGGGGCCCAGCACGGAGGACTCCTCGGCTCCACACCCGCAGCCCCGACGGGGCGTGCGCCCTGGCTCAGCTCTCCCCTGCTGCTCCGGACACCCCGGGGCACCCAGGGGTCCGCGCCAGCCGACGGCTGGGGAGCGGGGCCGCCTGGGGTTGGGGGAGGAGGTGCTCATGTAATCTGCTGTCCCCAGGCGGGTGCCGCCCCTCCGCCCGCGCGTGCCGGGAGCGCCCGCCAGATAGCTCGCGCCTCTGGGGCCGATAAGGCCTTCGGGGGACCGGCCCGCAGGTCCCAGGCCCGGCAGAGGCTGCGGTGCGTCGGGCAGCCCTAGCTGCTCCTCCTCAAGCCCCGACAGCCCCTCAGCAGGCCCCTGCTGAGGGACCAGCATGCCCTGGCCGATGGGCTTCTGCAAAGTGAGTACTGGGCGGCTGGTGGGGCGACGGGGTGCGGGGGCGGTAGGGGTTGTCGTGGGGGGCACTCAGGCCGCGCCACTGGGCAGCCCACGGACACGGGCAGCTTTGCACCGCCCCCCACGGGCTCCCTGCCTTAGCATAGCGGCACGTCGGCCCTGTGGCTGAAGGGAGCAGGTGGCCTCTGCCCTACAATCTGAATGAAGCCAGTTCATATTTTTTAGCTCCAGAAATTTGCTGTCAAATTGGGTTCCAACTACCTGGGTCTCTGAATTACGTGCTGTCAGCAACAGCGCAGGGGAGGGATGGTTTTTGAGTTATCCTCCAAATCTATGGAGATCCCAGAAGCTTTCCTTTGAGTCTGCTAAACTGCGTTTCGTGGGTGTGTCCTTACGGACTGCGGGACGGGAGGCCCGGCTAGGGGCTGTCACCGTCATTTGGAAGGGGCCTTTGGCTTGTTTTCTCCAAGAGCCACGGAGGCCGGTGATCCCGTGATCACACCTGCTCGGTGCTTTGGATTTATGCTGTTAACTCATGGAGGGAAAGGCGGCTAGGAAGGAAGGGAAAGAGCCGCAGCGTGGCCCTGGGAGATAGGGTCTCATGGGGGGATAGTTTTCAAGTGATAATGGCGCCTTAGCGAGGTCGCCCCAGCCTTCTCGTTCTTGCTGTGTAGATAGGGTCTGTCCTATCTCTGCCTGGCAGTGCGGCCGGCCTGCGCCGTGTCTCAGTGTCCTGTGCTGCTTCTTAGTTTGGTGATGGGTTCAGAGCCCAGAGTGGGACATCAGGCCACACGCTGAGAGGATAATAAATGAAAGGGACTCTGGTTTAGTAGCCGGCAGAGCATCTCTTCTGCTTGTCTAAAAGTCGCTGGGTGCAGGGGAAGCAATATTAAGCAGGAATTTCTTTCTAGTGGCATCTGCACAATTTGCCTTTCTTGGTTGATTTTTGTTTTCCCCTAAGGAGAGGGAGGCTCTGTAGAGGAAGCATGGGCTTCCCACTTTAGTCCCACAAGCCGCAAGCACTTAAGGTTAAGTTTGCAGAGGCCACCTACGCAGAGGTTCAGAGTGAGGCTTGAAGACCCGCTTGTAGCCAACCTCAGAAGGAGGCAGGTGACTGCAGGTGTTCTGTGCAATGTGTGAACTATCTTCAGACTCAAACGCAAGTGTTTTGCAGGAATAAGGAGTGGCCGATAGAAAAATTAAAATTAGCCTCTTTTCACCACCCAAGTAACAGCCTTGAGCCTCTTTTCTCTGTGTCTCAGTTTTATTGTCTGGGAAATGGTTCTGCTGTGAGGCTGAAGTGAGGAGCTCGGTTATGAAAACACTAGCAAAGGGGACAGAGGCTTGAAAGCGGTTATTGTAACCAGGATCCATAGACTCAGCTCACCCTTAACTTGATGGCTTAATTATAATTAGTTTCTTCTCTGTTATTGATATATAATAATTTACATCTTCGTGGGATACATGTGAGTGTTTCACGCATAGGATGTGACCAAGACAGGGTGTTTGGGGTGTCCATGGCCTTGAATGTTTATTATTTTTATGTGTTCGTATCATTTCAAGTCCTCTCTTCTGGTCACTTTGAAATGTACACGGTGTTGTTGCTTTTGTAGTAGGGTCATCCTATTCTGCCATCAAACAACAGAGCTTATTCCTTCTATCTAACTGGATGTTTGTACTCATAACCAATCTCTCTTCATTCCCTTTGCCCCCCACCCACCCTTCCTCCTCTCTGGTATCTATTGTTGTATTCTCTAGGTCCAAGAAATCAACTTTTTTTAGATTCCATGTATGACTGAGAACATTCTGTATTTGTCTTTCTGTGCCTAGCTTATTTCACTTAACATAATGACCTCGAGTTCCATCCATGTTGCTACAAATGACATGATTTCATTCTTTTTCATGGCTCAATGGTATTCTGTTAGGCAACTGTAATAAGTTTATTTATTTTTTTATTTTTTGAGACAGAGTCTCGCTCCGTTGCCCCGGCTGGAGTGCAGTGGTGCTATCTTGGCTCATTGCAACCTGTGACTCCCGTGTTCAAGCAATCCTCTTGCCTCAGCCCCCTGAGAAGCTAGGACTACAGATGTGTACCACCATGCCTGGCTGATTTTCATATTTTTAGTAGAGACGGGGTTTTGTCATGTTGGCCAGGCTGGTCTTGAACTCCTGACTTCAGGTGTTCAAGGAGGCCACCCACTTTGGCCTCCCAAGGTGCTGGGATTACAGGTGTGAGCCACCACGCCCGGCCTGTGATAGTTTTTAAACCCAGGTTGCCACCTCTCACCCCAAAATGGTTCTGCTAGTGTCTCTGCAAAACCGGCTAACTTATTTTGAGATTAATCAAACTGAAATATATTTAGAAAAGCAGGGCTTCAGTGTTGTTGTTTGCAGACAAACAGAGAAAATAGAGCGTTTTTTAAAGGTAATGTGACTAAAAACCTTTGTCCTCAAGGTCTGTTTAACAAGCTTTAGCAAACGTTTGTGAAGCACCTGTTGTGTATCAGGTTCTGTTGGGGCACTGGGAATATGGCGGTGAATAAAACTGACAAAAACTCTGTCCTCGCAGACCTTATCTCCTGGCAGGGGAAGGAAACAGACTAAACACAAAGGCATCAAGTACATTCTGTAGAAAGGTGAAAAGTCAGTCCTGTTATTGAGGAAGAGGGAAGCAGGCAAGGGAAATAGGATGTACGGAGAGTTACAAAATTGAAACAGGGTGCTCTGAGACAGCCTCAGTGAAGTCCCATTGGACAAAGAGGTGAAGGAGACAGCCAGGCCCAACTCCAGAGGAAACAGCATGTGCAAAGGTCCTGGGGCAGGTGTGTGTCATGGGAATAACTGGGAGGCCAGCATGGCTGCAGTAGAGTGAGGTGGGAGGAGCAGGAGGAGGTGAGGTTGCAGAGACTGGGAAGGGGGCACAGGGGCAGAAAATGCAGGGCTTTGTACTTTGATACAGGGATTTTACTTTTTGCCTCAAGCGAGATGAGAAGCATTAGACAGTTTTGATATGAGACAAATGGCACCATTTGACTTCTACCTATGCCTGTGACTTCCTAATGCCTTTGGAACCAGGGATTCACGTTTTGTAGGGATACCAAATTAAACCACCTGATATAGTGTGGCAAATGGCATGATCATGCAATTCTAGTGCAGCTGTTCTCAACTTGCTTCCCTCTGGGATACATGGGTCTGGTGGGTGACGCAGTTCCGTGTGACATATTTCATGGCCATATCTGGGTATTAATAATCCTCCTCTCTCCTGCACTTTCCTGTTTAATGAGAACATAGCGTCATAGATGTTCCTTACTTAAACATTTACCACTGGTAATATTTAAAAGGAGATGGGAAAATGGGAGCCACTGTAAAATCACAATTCTTATGTGATGTATAATCACAGCTGCAGAAGCTCCTTCACGGTCTTCTTGGGACCTTGGTATGGATAAAGCGGAGCAAGGCTCTGGAGCATGAGCTGTCAAGAAAGCATGGGTGTAGGCGCGCGAGAGCAGCACTGTGGTAGAGGGGCTCCTTGAACGTGCTCTAAGTTTCAAAAAGTAGCAGTGGTCTTCCTATAGGTGATCTCGCTCCCTCGAATCCATTCTTCACACACAACCAAGGTGCGTTTTAGAAGGGCAAATCTTACCACTTCACCTTCTTGCTTTAAATCTTCAGCAGCTTCACCGCGTTCTTAGGACAGAGTCTAGACTCCTTCCTGAGATGCCTCCTGTCCTGATCCTGCACTGTTTTATTTGTTTGTTTGAGACAGGGTCTCCCTGTGTCCCAGGCTGGAGTGCAGTAGCGCGAGCATAGCTCACTGCAGCCTCCAACTCCCGGGCTCAAGTGATCCTCCCTCCTCAGCCTCCAGATTAGCTGGGACTGCAGGCGTATGCACCTCCACGTTCAGCTAATTTTTGTATTTTTTGTAGAGACAGGGTTCTCGCTATGTTGCCCAGGCTAGTCTCAAACTCCTGGCCTCAAGTGATCTTCCCTTTTTGGCTTCCCAAAGCACAAGGGTTGCAGGCACGAGCCACCGTGCCTGGCCCTGCACTACTTATTCAGCACTCCCACGGTAATTGCTCCAGGATACTGTCAGTTCCTTGGACAGGCTGCACTTGGAAATTTTTATGTGATATTCAGAAACTCCACATGGGTGGGACTTGGGCTGGTCTTGTTCACTGCTGTGTCCTTGACACTTAGCACAGTGCCTGCCACATGGTAGATGCCCATTAAATGTTGGTTGCATTCATGAATGAACAGTAAGTTGTTTGCAGAACACCTCGTGGTTGATGACTGCTTAGCAGTTTGCGCACAAACCTGTGATTGAAAATTATTGCTCTAGAGGTTTGCATGGACGACTTTTCAGAGACTCTGCTCTTGGGATTTTTAAAAATTCATAAAATAGTTTCTCCTTCCTGTGAACTCTCATTGCACTTTATCAGAACGTCCCTCAGGGCTCCCTCATTTTCCACACCTCCCTGCTTATTTATATATATGTCATCTCTCCTCCACGCTGGGGCCGGGCGGGAGGAGGGCAGCAACTCTGTCTGACTCATCTTTGACTCACTTCCTTTTATTTTTTCTGGCTTCAACCAAGGTCTTGAACTTGGAGCTGAAAAATAGATTTGTTAAATGAATTAATTGGAAGTCCATGAATGAGTCTGAGCTCCTGATTCTCCTTTGCTTGCCCAGATCGTGAGCACTGGCTATTAGGAAAATGTTGGCCAATTGATGTCGGGAAGCTTTGGAAAATAAATTTGCAAGCTGGCCCGTGCCGGATAGGTGGTCACAGCCTGATGGCCCCGCTGGCCAAGGGTTCTCGGCACAGCCCAGCTTGGACTGCAGCCCTCTCAGGGCAAGTGTGGCGTTTGTCATCATTCTCTGACAGGCAGTGACAACCAATTAGAAATCTAGTGAGAAGTGGAATTGTTTTCCCCACTGCCTCCCACTCACCCTTGACCACCGCCTTCCCTGGCCGCTGCTATCTGAGCAGAGGCTGATTCATCTGCTGAATTTACTGTGGGGGCTCAGGAAGAAAAGTGCATTACGGGAGGAAGGCTGACTGCTGCTAATGGGCCGGGCGGAGCAGCTGCTGAAACCCATTAGCGTGTTGGGGAAGGTGGCAGGAATGAGACAGCGTGTGTTGCCTGTGCAGGAAACTTGTTTACGGACAGATTAGGGAAAATAAAGCAAGCAAACGACCCTCTGCCCCAGCCCTTCTCTCCTATAGGTACTCCTGGAAGGGTTTTCCTTCCCGAGAAAGCTCTGGGTCCCCCAGCGGTGTCTGGAAGGCAGCGGGGAGCCTCTGTGGCCCTCCCCCGGGGTGATATTGGTCTGAAGGCTGTTCTGCCCTTTCTAGAAGTGGGAAATGAAGCAATGTTTTGGAATAAAGACCACCTTGTTTCAGTTTCCTTCAGAAAGTTAATGCCTCCAAACGGATCACCTGAGGTCAGGAGTTCGAGACCAGCCTGACCAACACAGCGAAACCGCATCTCTAAAAATACAAAAATTAGCCGGGCATAGTGGTGGGTACCTATAATCCCAGCATTCAGGAGGCTGAGGCAGGAGAATCACGAACCCAGGAGGTGGAGGTTGCAGTGAGCCAAGACTGCATTACTGCATTCTGGCCTGGGTGACAGAGTGAGACTCCATCTAAAAGAAAGAAAGAGAGAGAGAGGGAGGGAGGGAGGGAGGGAGGGAAGAAAGCTGAAAAGAGGCTGGTACGAGCTCAGCCCTTCTCCACCTCTAGAGATACAGCCATTGATCGAGGGTGATGATGACTTGCAAACAGTGGAGTGGATTCCAGCTACTCAGAAAATCCATTAGCGGCCTGGTGCCACCACCTGGTGCCCTCTGTCCTGCTCTCTGCCCACTCTGGCAACCTCTCCTCTGGGTGTGGGAGCTGGGCTGGGCCAGGGTGTGTACCTGTGGTTTGCTTTTTCTCAAGAGGGAGGCAATGGTTAGAGGCCCCTCATCTCGCATCTGTCTAACCTCTAACAGTCTAAGTCCCTCTTGGGGCCGGCTAATATTCTGTCTACCCGGTGTGATTTGAAGGTACCAGAATGCCTTAGTAGTCCTTAAATACCTCCTGCAATGCCCATTAGCCAGGAAGTCTAAAGTTCTGCCATCAGAGATTATTCCTTAAGTTCTTAAAGGGGTTTTATATCAAAAAGTCTTCTATTAATTGCACGCATTTAAAGCTGTATAATAGGATCTTGAGTTGTACAGATGCAGGGAACTAGTTCTTAGTGGGATTAGTTGAGGATTAGGCAAACACCAGGAGTGAGATTCAGGGCAGGTCATGAATAGGGGGGTGCAGAGGTGTTGGTGCAGTGGTTTAGCGGGGAGGGGAAGCCCACTTGCTGACTTAGGACAGTGGCCGGGCTTGAGATTCCTTCCCAGCCCGGCACGGTGGCTCACGCCCGTAATCCCAGCACTTTGGGAGGCCAAGGTGGGCGGATCACCTGAGGTCAGGAGTTCAAGACCAGCCTGGCCAACATGGTGAAACCCTGTCTCCACTAAAAATACAAAAATTAGGTGGGTGTCATGGTGGGTGCCTGTAATCCCAGTTACTTGGGAGGCTGAGGCAGGAGCGAAACTTCATCTCAGATAAAAAAAAAAAGATTCCTCCTTAGGTGGTTGGATACCCTACGACAGTCTGGTCTGTCACAGCATGGAGAGTGCAGTTTGGTGAGTGATGTGGGGCTTACAGTGGACCTGGAGGCGGGTGACAGGCACTGCCGAGATTTTGGACACCTTCTCACGAACGCATCATCCAGGTGGTGACAGGGTCAGCCCAGGAGTTGGCTGGGCTGCTTGGCCCGAGGTCCCTGGGGTTTTATCGCTTGACCCTCCACCAGGTTTTCAAACTTTGTGTGTGGAATAATAAGTCATACCATACAAGAAGCACAGCACTTTATGTAATCCATCTTAATGTGACATTGAAAGTATCCTGGGATGTAGGTAACATTGTCCTCGCTTTCTAGATGAGGAAACAGGGCTGAACAGTTCATTGATTGGCCCATATTTCCCAGCAAGGTTTCTCTGTCTCCTAACTCTCTAAGACAGATGCTTTTCACCACACTGGTCACACTGAAACTGTTATTTCGTTGCCTGTCTCCCCGCTAGTCTGCAGTCCCAGTGCCCAGACTGCCTGGTGCAGGTGAACCTGTCCATGCAGGGCCTCGAGGCTGGCAGTGTGACCTCAGGGGCCAAGCAGCACAGCTCATGGTCCAGCCTGTGGGCCCTGTAGCCACAATGCCTTACCTCCAACTCGTGTTCTGCTGCTTTCTGGACATTATCCTTGCGCCAGATACATGGCCACCCCGAATCTCCAGCCTGCACCTGGAAACCAAAGACCATCGTGGTTACCCTGGGGCGGGTGTGAGCCATATGGGAAATCGGAGCCAACCTTTAGGGAAATGTTGGTGATTGGAAACTTCTTTGGAATCACAGGTTCTTCTCTGGATCAGTAACTCTTAACCTTCTAAGAACTTTGGAAATTTAAAAAAGATCTTCCTACTTTCAACACAACGTTGACTCAGGCTAACAGAATGTATGGAGTAGGACACAGTAAATCACACAGTCCCTTGTTCTCAGGATGTGGGAAATGTTACATTCGAACAATATCATGAAGGCTGAAACAGGGAAGAGTGAGCGCTCTGGCCAGGAAAACAAGGGAGTGTGCCAGGGAAGCTTTGCAGAAGAGGAGAACTTTGGGCCTTGAAGAATGTGTGGAGAATTTCACAAAACAGAGACTCCTTGTGAAAAGCATGGCTTGTGTGTTTGGGGGAGGTGCGGGATCCTGTGCTGAGGGACAGGTAGGGGGACAGAGTAGAGATGAGGATGAAGAGGCAGACAGGTGCTGGCTTGAGGAGGCTTCTGAACATCAGCCTGAGACTTTGGCCTTTATTCCACAGGGGATGGGGAAGCCCGCAAAGGTTTTTGAGTAGGAAAGTGTTAGGGCTTTGGAAAACCCCCTCTGGCGGAGCTGACAAAGAGGAGTCACTGGAGTGAAAACCAGGTAGGAAAATATTGCCCCTCTACTGGTAAGTCTCAATGGGGTCCTAAATCTAGGGGATTGGAAGGTCATGAACATTCTTGAGTAGCTACCGTGTACCTGCCACGGTGCTACGTGATTAAAGATCTCAGCATATTCAATGCTTACAGCTGCCACATAAAAAATTACCCATGTTACAGATGAGGAAACTGAGCTTGCAGCTAGGAAGATTGATGAAATAAAGTTGTTTATTGGGGATATTGACTGGCTGGTTGTGCAGGTGCCCCTGTGGTCTGAGATCCAGTTCTGGTAACTTGATTTTAAGACCAGGGGACAGAAGGTTTGGAAACTGACAATGCAACTCACAGGCATCTGGCGTTCGTGTCAGCACTCCGAATTCACAATGAGAAATCTGACTTCTCTGGTCTCTGGGGTTCTTCTGTGTTCTCTGGTCATTGAATTCTGTCCCATCAAGAACACCTAAAAGGCAAGTCAGTTACCGATGTCTTAGTAAGGGCACAATCAGAGAAACAAGAGGCAACATGGTCTTGAATCTGTCAAGACTGTGCTATGGCCTGATGAATCATGCATGCCCCACAGCCAGGAGCATTGCGTTTGTTACAAATTGCTGATTAAACAACATTGGAATAGAAAATGAGTCTCACTGCCTGGTGTCAATGCCAATCCGATTGACAGCAGCTGCTGGGGATGCTGTGTTGAGAGAGATTCTGAAGCCACTTTTAGGCTTATGGGCAAGAGTGCTGTGATAACTTAGCAACCTCTGCCAGGGGCAGGGGGTGTATTAGTGAGAGTATTACGGTAGCCATTTCTAGGCCACGGGTATTTTTCCTCTTCCTCCTTCTCTTTTTCCTCTTCTTCTTTCTCCTTCTTCCCCTCCTCCTTTCCCCTCCCTTCCCCCCTCCCTCCCTCCCTCCCTCCCTTTTTCTTCCTTTTGAGACAGGGTCTTACTGTGTCACCCAGGCTGGACTGCAGCCTTCACCTCCTGGGCTCAAGTGATTCTCCCACCTCAGCCTCCCCAGTAGCTGGGACTGCAGGTGCAGTTCAGCAGGCTGGCTAATTTTTTTCTTCTGTCTCCTTTAGTTGATCAGATGAGCCATGTTTTGACTGCTATTCACTTAAAAGATATCAAGGATGTTTTTCAAGGATGTTTGTAGCTAGCTGGTGCCATGCCTCTGTGTTGGCTGCTCTGGTTTACCTCTCAGAAGGTCATATGATACCACATGGTCTCCAGTCCCTCATCTCTTCCAGTTACCCACGTCAGGTTAGGCTGGGGTGGGTCATTGGGGTGGTAGCCCTTAAATATAGGTCAGAGAGCCAGCAAGTGGCAGGATCTGACCTAGGACTGTGCCAGCCCTTTCTACCACACTGACGCCACAGGTAGGAGAGGCTTTTCATAATCAGATAGGTGGGAATTGCCGTTCAATATCACCGGCCAGAATGGACTTTTCCTACGTTTTTGATATAGTCATCCGCAAACCGTGACTGCTAGTCTCCACTGGCCTCTGCCAGGGCCAGTCCCTCCACCACTGTTTCCCTGCCCTGTCCAAGCTCAGCCCATTCCTTTAGGCCAGGCCAGGGCTCACCCTCCCATCCAGCTTCCCAGCTCCTCACCCTCTGGGCCCCTTAAGGCCACAAGCCCCATCGGGCATCCCTCTGTGCTTTGGGATGTCTCTGGCTCTAAATAACTACACGTGGAGTGGAAAAATGAATGACCACCAGACACCCACTGTAACTTGAGTGTGCGTGGGAAACTGTGGAAACGTGTCAGGCTTGCTGCGCTGAGTGATGCATTAAAGGGAACTTGTTCCACCACTACCTTTGTTCTTTTCTCTTTGGAATCTGCCATAGAAACAGCCTTTTATTAGAACCACTGTGTTTCTCGGATTTGGTTAAAAAGCATCTGCAGGCTGGGCACCATGACTCATGCCTGTAATTCTAGCACTTTGGGAGACAGAGGTGGGTGGATCACCTGAGGTTGGGAGTTCGAGATCAGCCTGACCAACATGGAGCAACCCCAACTCTACTAAAATTACAAAATTAGGCAAGCGTGGTGGCACGCTTGTAATCCCAGCGCCTCGGGAGGCTGAGGCAGGAGAATCGCTTGAACCTGGGAGGCGGAGGTTGTGGTGAGCTGAGATCGGGCCATCACACTCCAGCCTGGGCAACAGGAGCGAGAGTCCACTTCAAAAAACAAAAAAAAAAGTATCTGCGGGTGAAGTGATGAACAGGCAAATCAGCAAATCAGGAGGCTTGAATTTCTTGACCTCCTGCTTCAGCCTTTGAATAGTTCCATCTAGATAGTCTTCCTGTGGAGGTTTGAAAATTCACTTTGTTTTCAGTGTCCTCATGCCTGCATCTGACAAACGGAGAGGCTAGTGTGTGGCACCGACCACCACAGGGGGGCCTGGCGGGGAGTTCTGGACTGGGATTAGCAAATGGCTCCGAATGTCTCAGGCACAAAGTGGGACTTACACAGGCACCCCCAGGTTAGGACAACTGTTCTGAGCCCTTCTCTCAACTCCGTTAGTTTGCAACGTGGCCACTGGGGCTTGTCCCTAGCCTTGGAATAAATGGGATGGCTTCAGAGACAGCAGTGGCTGGGGCAGCCTGAAGGTGTTGAAAGGTCTTTGCTTGGCTTGTTTACATCTAATTTTGTTTATTTCCTTACCAATAAAGCTGCTTCCTCCTCAGGGACATTATTATGACTGTGACCTGGGCAGAGCCTGTCTACAGGGTCTCCAAGTTTTTCCCAGGGCTCAAGGGCAGCATACAGGTCTACGTGTGGATGTCCCTCCAGCCCTGCCTCCTACAGGGAGCCTCCCTCTAAGATGTTCCTAATTTCTGGCCCCTGGCAAGACATGAGTTCTTTCTCTTCTTTCTGAGTCTGTGGTGGCTGCTCTGAAAAGCACTTAGCCTGGAAAGAGAGATGGGCTGTGCCTCAGCCACAAACCCCTCAAAAGGAACCTGCTAGAAGGGGTACAATGCTTTGGAGGCTCGGGACGAGGAGAGAAAACTGCAAGGGAGGGAATCAGGGACAATCCGCAAGGAAGTGCCTCTAATTTGACTGTAAGGGACACTCCAGAGTGCAGGGAGAGGGGACGAGGGAGGGCTCCCAGGTGAGGAGCATGGCTGATGGCGACGTTGCCCCGCAGTGTGGAAGGCATGAGGTCAGCTCAGACCCTCCGCTGCCAAGTAGACCCAGAAGGGCCAGGCAAGCCTCCGCCAGGGTGTTTAAAGGGTCTGGAAAGCGCCAAGGAGCAATGGACGTCTCTGAGCGGGAGGACCCTTGCCGTGCATGATCCCGAAAGGAGGGGAGCTGATGATGGCAGGTCAATTCGGCAGCGCCTGAGGGAAGGCCCAGGCCGGAAGCAATGAAGATCCCGCTGCAGGGATGCACAGTGAGCAGGGCAGCAGTGGTTAGCCCTAGCATGACCAGACCAAGAAGAGGGGAGGGTTGGACCGCAGCCAGGCCCCATCGAAACCACGCAGGCAGGAGAGCATTCCATCCCCATAGTGACCCATGAGGTCACTGCAGGCTACAGATAGGGACACTGAGGCACAGAGAGATGGATTTACTCATCTCTGCCTAGCTAGACAGCTGCGGACTAGGACAGGAAGCCAGGCAAGCTGGACCCAGCGTGTGAGTCCTTAATCACAACCTTATTCTGGCTAATGCTTTTATTATCTCAGTAATTGTTTGTAGAGACAGGGTCTTGCTCTGTCACCCAGGCTGTAGTGCAGTGGTGCGATCATAGCTCACTGTACCCTTCAACTCCTGGGCTCAAGCCATCCTCCTGCCTTAGCCTTCGAGTAGCCAGGACGACAGTCATACACCACCCCCTTGGCTAATTAAAAAAAAAAAATGTTTTGTAGAGAAGGGGTCTTGCTATGTTGCCTAGGCTGGTCTTGAACTCCTGGACTCAAGTGATCCTCCTGCTTCAGTCTCCCAAAGTGCTAGGATTACAGGAGTGAGCCACCATGCCCAGTCTCATTCTGCTTTCATTTGAGGGGCAGAAACCGGAGACTCAGGAGAAGAAACAGTGGCTTGAGGGCTGACAAAGCCCAGCATGTCCCCTCCAGGTCCTGTGTCGCATTTCAGAGGGAACCCTTGGAAGCCAACTGGCTAGTGTGACCCCAGAGCAGGCCCATCTTTTGGAAACTATGGATCACCTGCTCTGCCCATTCCTTTAAGAAACTCTGGTTTGTTGAAATAACATAGTTTGTTCCACTATGTACAGGGCTTTCTTCTGAACTCAGAAAACCAAAAACAAAATCACCTGAAAAATTCTGTATGCGTCAGGACTCAAAGCCCCAGTGCATTGCAGGATGTTTGTTTAATCTGCCAAACCTTCACCATGAGGTTTCCTTGAGTAATTAGCTCCCAAGTACATAAGAAAAATATTATAGATAAAAACTTTTGTGAAAGGCAAAAAAAAAAAGAGCTTTAACTGATTAGATTTAGATGTACTTGTATGCTCAACGTCTCCAAAATGTTTCTAGTCTTCTCCTTGCCTTTCATATTTGTCAGTGAATTTAATGACAAACATCAGTTACCTGGAAAGTGTCCTTGCGGTAGGTGGTAGCATGGAACTGTATTACAGATCTCATTGAAGGGGTGAATATTTAATACACCAAAGTTCACATGTACAAAACCAGAAAATTAGGGAATTGATTAATTGTATCCCAAAAGGATGCTTTGCTTTAAGAAGGATTCACTAAATGCTGAGAGCTATTGCATTGAAGTTCTTTGTTTTGATGGTGTTAGTTCCTGGGGAGCAGGAGGCTAGGAGTGGGGGATGGGGTAGAGAGTATGGGGGTGAGAGAGTGAAGTAGAGAAATATAGTGAAGTGTTAAAAGCTTGGTCAGAGTGAAAATAACCATTCTTTCCCAAAATGTGTTACGTGGGGGAAATAGAGTTTTAGAGTCAAATGCGATTATGGAATCTTGGCTTAAACACTGTTGCTCAGGTTTCTCCAAGATGCTCAGAGCATGGTTTTTTTTTGATTCTTTTCCTTCTGAGACAGGGTCTCACTATGCCACCAAACACCAAGGCTGCCTAGGCTAGAGTGCAGCGATGCAATCATAGCCACTGCAGCCTCGACCTCCTGGGCTTAGGTGATTCTCCTGTAGCTGGGCCTACAGGTGCATGCCACCATGCCCAGCTCATTAAAAACATTTTTTTAGAGATGGGATCTCGCTATGTTGCCCACGCTGGTGGCAAGCTCCTGGCCTCAATCGATCCTCCCACTGCGGCCTCCCAAAGTGCTGGGATTACAGGTGTGAGTCCCGTGCCTGGCCCTGCTCAGAGCTTTAATATACTTTCTTGGTTTGTGACTCTCTAAGGACAATGTTTGCATTGTGCACAATAACTTGACCAGAGCATTCTTTGCATTGGCGTGGGTGACATTGCACAGGGCTGGTGTTCCTGGGAACACACTTTGTAAATGCACTGTCAGTCTCCATTAGGAGGATGGTGTCCAGATTTTCCTTTTTTGGAGAGAGCTTGATCATTGGATGGGCATTGGCAGGAATTCAATGAGGAAAAGGGCCTTTCTTCATGCCTGGGAGAAACCTGGAAGGAACAGAAGGAAAGAGAATGCTAAAAAGGCTTTTAAAAAGTCCCGATTGTCACCAGGTTGCTACCAGCAAGAGTGGAGATTCACTCCTTGGTGCTCCAGGGAGGGACCCAGGAAAGGGTGGGGTAGAAGTCACAGGAAAGCAGATTTCAACTTGAGATGAGAAAGAACTTTCCAAAAGTTAGAATTCTCCAAAGAGGGAGATTTGATCAGAGTCCTGACGATACTGTGGGAGGAAAGACAGTTGCATGGACCAAGAGTAGGGCTTCGGAGACCTTTGAATTGATTTCCTTCAAGGACTGGATTACCAGGTGGACAGCTCCCGGAGGAAATACGACTTGCTTCACAGAAACCCCACACACTGCATTCAATTAATTAGGTGCACAGTTACTTTTAAGAATTGACTTATCCAAATGTCTTCTAATTTCTTCCTCCTCCTGGGCCTGTGGAGCTCTGATAGTTTGCATGGCTGCTTTAACAGCTCTCTGTGGAAATGAGAAAATCATTCAATCAGGCGAAATGGATTTGGGATAAGCAAAGGAGCTTTTTTCGGTGTGGATATTTTCGAAACGCCTATACCATTTAGATTACAGTAGTTAGAAATCTTGGGACTTCCTGATCAGACAGCATCTAGTGATCAAGTCAATGAACTACTTGAAATTTGATAAGCTGAATAGAATGGAATTTTTTCATCTAATTTGGGATCCAGATTTGGACCTTGTTTATTTAGATCTGCAGAGGTGATTAGAGAGGCTCTAACTCCAAATGTGTAAGATGAAATAACAATTGGCATATGCAATGTGATATATTTTGATTCAAAATAAAATGCTTAAAATTCAACTCACCAAGAATCTGAGACCCCCTGAGATAGTTCTCAGCAGGTGGCCCCTGTCCTTCCTAGGTGTCAGGAAGTACTCGGGGGCAAGGAGGGCCCTACAATGTTTAGGGGAAGACCTGCTGGATGCAGGGCTGACTCAGTTGCTACACTGTTCCCCTGGGAAATAAGATCTGATTTTGGGGGAGGAAACTGGGGAGCGGAATGGTTCAGTGGCCTGCTGGCTAGTGGCAAACAGATAATAGGAGAAGCAGAGGGTGACATTCAGGGGCCCGGCTTACTCCCCCTGTTTGAAATATCCACCTAAGAAATGCCAGGCAAAGCCTCGCCCGACACGTGGGCTCCTCTGCAGCAAGCCCCTGCGTTTTCTCCTTGGCCCTGCATTTTGGCCCTGTGAGTTTGCATGTTTGGTTTGAAAGCTCTCTATGGAAATACTCTGTTGTTTTTTCCATCAGGTGGCCCCATGGCAGGAGGTATGGCAGCAGGAGCCCTTGCTGAAGGGCCCCCGGCCCGAGTGAGATGGAGCCGGTGTCAGGCACATAAGTAATGTTTCCTCTAGACCGAGGGCTCTGCACACCGTCAGGGATCCCATTTTGCGACTAGCCTTTAAAAATCCCAGTTATTTAAATCCTTGGGTTTACTTAGCTCCGTTACCAGTCTGGCCAGGGGTGTTTCCTGGCGCTCTGTCCTGACCATGACATAAACCCTGAGGCAGCAGGCGAGGCACCAGCAGCAGGGACCCCCAGCCCAGACTCAGTGTACTCTCCGCCCTCTCCTAGCCCTGGCTTCTCAGATGGACCCTGAAGCTGACCTCTGCCCCCAGCCTTGGAGACCCTCTGCCTCCCTCCCGGGCCTGGGTCACTGCTCTGGGGCGGGGTCTGTGCTCCCCTGGCTCTGTTGGTTGTTGGCCTCTGTGTCCTCAGCTCCATCCCTTCCATGAAGGGCAGGGAGGAGGAGCCATCTGTGCAAACTCCACGGGGGCGGGGGGCGGCGACTGTGGAATGGGTTGGCCCAGGCCTCTGCCATGCCTTCTGCTCTTGCTGGGATGGGGACTGAGGCATGTTTATTCCTCTGCAGAAGACAATAGCAGTGTGTGTAGATGGCTGCAGAAGGGACGGCAGGGTGGTGGAAATACAGTGAGAGGGCCTGGGAAGGTAGTCCCTGGATGTGGTACCCACACAGCAGGCACCATGCACAGCTCTGCTGCGGCGAGAACAGACTCTCATGAATTCTGCCTAAAAGGCGTCTTGGAATTGCCTGGCATGGTGGCCTTTCCAGCTGGGGAATGACTGCTCAGCAGGGAGTCCTGGCTGGTGGGTTTGTGGTGGTCCAGAGCTTGCTGCGTTTTAGAGAAACTGCAGAGGGCCAGGAGATCAAGGTGGCTGGAGAGGCTTTGGGGTGCATGGGCCACAAATGGACCCCACTCCACATCACCAGCAAGACCTCCTGTTGGCTTTCATCTCTTCTCTCCAGGCTTCCGAATGGAGTCCCCAGTGAAAACAGAAAGTGGCGACTGTTTTCCAGGGAGTGAGACTTTCCACAAATGTAGAAGAACCAGGCAGAGATGTTTCTCTTTAGCACTTCTGGTTAGGAATTTTACAAGTTTTCTAGTGAGACGAGATTAGAAATTAAATGCCAGAACCACTCTTGATTTCTTTTTGTAGTATATTCTCTCCCCACCCCCAGCTGCATCCTCCCCCGACCCTGCCCCCAACCCCTAATACCCCGAGACCCACTCTTGGTCTCTTTTTCTGAAGTTGCCTTGATATGTACACACACACACATCCATGTATGCATGTGCAGGCACACACACATATGCATATATATACAGAAAGGCAAACACACATGCACACACTCATGCACACACATACATATGCATACACAGGCACACATGCACACACAAGCACACGTGCACACACAGGCACACACAAGCACATGTGCACACAGGCACACATACACACAGGCACATGTACACAGACATGTGCACACATAGGCACATGTGCACATACATGCACACGTGCACACACAGGCGTGCACACACACAGGCACATGTGCATACAGAGACACACGTGCACATGCAGGCACATGTACACAGGCACACATGCACACACAGGCACATGTGCACACAGAGGCACATGTACACACACACAGGCACACATGCACACACAGGCACACATGAACACACAAGCACACCTACACACAGACACACGCACACAGACAGGCACACGTACACACAGGCACACACACAGAGGCACATGTGCACACACAGACACATGCGCACATAGACACATGTACACACACAGGCACATATGCACACACACAGGCACGCACACACACGTGCACACACATTCCCTCTGGGTGGCCCATGCCAAGTGCCAGCACCGCCGAGGCCTCAAACTCCAGGAACATCCTGACCCTCAGTGTCAGAAATACATCAGCCCACTTAGGAGGGACGAATCTGCTGAGGGAGAAGTGTCGCCTCCCCGCCCCATCCCCTGGGTGGGTGGAGGAGGATATCTCCCCAACCCCTCCAAGGGGAGGAGAATAAGCTGAAGGCTCTCTGGTGAGTGACTCAGGTTAACTTAACAAACTCCTATGGGCATTTGAAAAATATTAATGCTATTTATGAATTCAACTGGAGTCTAAGAGGAAATAAAGGAAAGTTATTGGTCAAAACCCAAGAAGAGGCTGGGCACTGTGTCTCATGCCAGTAATCCCAGCTCTTTGAGAGGCCAAGGTGGATGGATTGCTTGAATCCAGGAGTTTGAGACCAGACTGGGCAACATAGCAGGACCCCATCTCTAAAAAAAAAAAAATCTAAAAGAAGTGAACCCAGGGCAACTCTCTGGTCTGATTGGCCAGTTGCATCCCTGCTGAGTCCCCAGGGAGGCCCTGGGAGGACTGCATCAGCTGTCATTGACTTTAGCATCCCCCCATTTGCCTCAGCACAGGGTAGGCACTTGGCAAATGCAAAGTACTAATTAGCGTTAGTGGCCTGGACAAGGCGCTGCCGTGCTCAGTAGCAAGCTGTCGATGGAGAACCAAGAACCTCCCTAGGGTCTCGCTCATGGTTTTCCCAGCCAGAGCCCATTGCTCGCTTATCCATTACTTCCTCAGAGTTCCTGAGCTTCCTGTTGTCACACAGGCATCTTTGAGGCACGAAAGCAGAATGCTTGCGGTGGCCGACCTGGCTCCCGTTGCTGAGTTCTAATCCTAACTCTGCCACTTCTTTGCTGTGTGACCTTAGGCAAGTTTGTTTGTTTGTTTGTCTTTTTTTTTTTTTTTTCCTTTTTGTGGAGAACGGGATCTCGCTATATTGCCCAGGCAGGGTCTCGAACTCCTGGGCTCAAGCTGTCCTCCCGCCTCTGCCTCCCTAAGAGCTGGGATTATAGGAGTGAGCCTCAACGCCCGGCTGGGCAAGTTTTCAACCTTTCTGTGCCCTGTTTTCCACGTGTAAAGTAAGGATAAGTGGAACACCTGCCTTATAAAGTTGCTATGAGGATTAAGTGGGTGAACAGTTGTAAAATGCGTAGAGCAGTGCCCAGCACCTACTAAATGCTATCGATTCCTGTCTTTTCGTTTTTCTTTTGGTTCCTTTACCAGTGCCTCTAACTGCTGGTCCCATGGGCATCAAAAGATGGCTAGAGGCCAAGCACAGTGATTCCTGCCTGTAATCCCAGCACTTTGGAAGCCCAAGGCAAGAGGATCACTTGAGGCCAGGAGTTTGAGACCATCCTGGACAACATAGTGAGATCCTCATATCGACAAAAAACAAATTTAAAGAATCAGCCAGGTGTGGTGGTGCTGACCTGTAATCCTGGCTGCTCAGGAGGCTGAGGTGGGAGGCCCGCTTGAGCCCAGGAGTTTGAGGCTGCAGTGAGCTATGATCATGCCACTGCACTCCAGCCTGGGCAACAGAGTGAGAGAAAGAAAAACAAAAGTTGTCTAACATCTGTAGGTGTAGAGAAGAGCATTCCAGACCAAGCAAGGGGGCATCTCAGGGATGGGAGAGGGGTGGGGTGGGCGCTAGAGTGGGCTCCCACCGCATGGAGCTTACCTGTCACAACCTGGGCATGTCCAGGTGCTGTGGCCTTATCCCCACCTGCATCCAGGCTTCCCAAGGGTCACCTCCTCAGAAAGGCCTCCAGGACTGAGCACCGTCAGACACTGCACCCACAGCCCTCTCCATCCCCTGTCTGCATTTGAGTTTCCTCATAGTACTCACCAATTCGCTGTGGGATAAATAGATCTTACTGATCATCTGTCTCCCTCCCCTCCCGCCCATAGGGATGTCAGCTCTATGAGTGCAGGATTCTTCCCTGTCTGTTCACTGTTGGACTCTAAGCAAGGCCTGGCCCCTCCACAGGCACACACATATTTTTCAAATGACTGAATAAATCTAAAATCGTTGCTTTATTTTCCTCTTTGTGTAAAATCTTTGTGAGGGATGGAAACTGCCTCCAACCTCACGCAGGAGACTCCTTTACGTAACATTCACACAGTTTCCTACAGCAGGCATAGGTATTGTCGTGTGACATATGTGTTTTAATTTTCAAGTGTTCGGTTCTTGATCCTCACGTTCTCTCCAGGTGGTTGGGAAGCCTGTGTTCTCTGATTATCTTCTATAATCAAGAAGATTCTGGAACACAGGGGCCTTCAAAAAAGCATTGGTGGTATTGAAATGGATCCCCACGACATCCTAAACCTGGCTTGAAGATTCTGTTCAATTCTCACTGCTCCATCAAAAATGCCCCCAGTGCTGTTGCCCTCTCTGATCTCAGCCACTCCCTTGAACTGCTGGTGGTTCCTGTTTCAACCTCTCATTTGGTATTTAATTGTACCCTGTCTTGGAGCATCTCTTGGGCTATCATCTTACTGAGCATTTAACCCTGTATTGTCCTATTTTCCATACAGCTCTATCTTTCACCCCTATTGGTCTGCAGTCTTCCCGAGAGTAGGAGCCAAACAGCCTTGACTTTGCCGTGCCTACCACTGGCTGCTCGGATCGCACAAAGCAATGCAGCGGTTCACATTTGAGTGAAAGAATAAGTGAATGAGGAAAAAGCCTATCTATCCAGTCCCACCGAATTCTTGTATTGAGAATTTATCTCTGTGACCCTCACTCGAAAAGCACCCGAGGCACTAGAGGCGCATATGGATATTGGCAATGATTTTCCTTCAGAAATGTTGATTGGCATCTTGGTATCTTATTTCAGAAATCCTGGAAATGTCTCTTTCTGAAGACTAAAAACCAGTTCAGTCATTCCAGAAATGATGTGTTGGCTTTTTTTTTAAGTGATAATTGATTCACTGCTCATTTTTCATTCTTTCTCTAATACTTGACATCCCTTTATTCTGGAGTTCAAGGTCAGGGGTGCTGAGACAGGTCACTTTGAAAAGCAGATTATGAAAGTGGACTTCATCATTGAAGTTGGAGTAGAAATGAGGTCTTCACTTCACAAATTCATGGAACTGTAGAGGTGGAAAGAACATCACCGACATAACATTTTTCTTTTTCTTTTTTTGAGACAGAGTCTTGCCCTGTCACCCAGGCTGGAGTGCAGTGGTGCAATCTCGGCTCACTGCAACCCCTGCCTCCCAGATTCTAGTGATTCTCCTGCCTCAGCCTCCTGGGTAGCTGGGATTACAGGCACCTGCCACTACGCCTGGCTAATCTTTGTATGTTGGCCAGGCTGGTCTCAAACTCCTGACCTCAGGTGATCCGCCCAAAGTGGATGGGATTATAGGCATGAGCCACCGCACCCGGCGTATTTCTTTAAAAAGACACGAAGCCAAAGCTTTAAGAGGGGGCCATCTAGACACCCTTCCATATTATGCAGATGAGAAATGTCCAGATTAGGGGCATACCTTAGGATTCCCCTGGCGTGGGCAGAGTTTTTTGCAGATAACCAGCATAGAAAGAAATGCAGCTGTGGTTGATGGTTTAGAGCTTATTTCTCCACCTTTTAAATTTAAATAATTATAGAAAGGGTAATATAAATACAGTATGAAAAGATACCTTAAAGAGCAGCCAGCCAGAATTCATACGAGTATTAAATAGAAAGATAATGGTCCTTCTTTAGTCATTAAAATAATACGATGAGCCCAGTGTGAAGTATTATGTGTGGCACCTGCTCTTGTTGCCTTGGTGGCAAAGAGAAAACAGGACTAGGAAGCCGAGAGCTGATGCCAAGGTGTTTTCCAGTGGTAGCTGCTAAGCACCCTGTTGAAAGGAACTTAAGTGCATCTTGGAGGATGGAGCCTGTCTTCCTGTTGTTAAGTTGTACAAATGGAAAAATTCGGGGGACATAGGTAGGCTGGTGAGTAGTTTAATTGGGTTTCATTGCAATGTTTTGGCTCTGAGAAGAGAGAGGAAACCTCTACAGTCAGCATTTGGCCAGTGGAAGCCACCCCTTATCAGCAGGGCCCCGGTGAAGGCAAAGAGGTGGGTTTTTCGGGAGCGGGTCCCCGGGCTTGGTCTACCTCATCATCCTTTCCTGGAGTCCAGGATCCTTTTGGCCCAGCCTGGAAGGCCTAGCACCAGCTCCCCAGAGCTTCTTTCTCCTGGTTCAGAAGTGTGCAAGGGAGGTTACATGATGATGTTACGGTTGAATGACGGTGTTATGGAGTGGACTGGGGTTACTGTTTCAAGGCCTCCCCATTTCTCCACTGCTCTTGGAAAGGACAGGGTCCCTCTCATTAAACTCCAGAGGGCCTAGGTTCATGGAAACAGAGACCTCACATTTCTGCATTGAAGTGGGTGATCAGTGGCTGGCATCTTTTCTGAACAGAGAGAATGGCCAATTTATTGAAGATGGCCCGGCTGCACCAAGATTTCCCAGAGTGAGCAACTCTTACTGGAGGATATAGAATTTCAGTTTTCACCTCCAGTCTAAAAATACTTGGTGGCTTATGCCTGTAATCCCAGCACTCTGGGAGGCTGAGGCAAAAAGATCCCTTGGTCTCAGATTCCTCAGATTTCTTAGGTTGGGCTGGGTGCAGTGGCTCACATCTGTAATCCTAGCACTTTGGGAGATCAAGGCAGGTGGATCACAAGGTCAGGCGATCAAGACCATCCTGGCTAACATGGTGAAACCCCATCTCTAATAAAAATACAAAAAATTAGCCGGGTATGGTGGCACGTGCCTGTAGTCCCAGCCACTCAGGAGGCTGAGGCAGGAGAATCGATTAAACACGGGAGGTAGAGATTGCACCACTGCACTCCAGCCTGGGTGACATAGTGAGACTCCATTTCAAAAACGAAACAAATAAACAAACAAACAAACAAACAAACCAGCTTAGGTTGTGGAATGGTGCAAAGCCCAGGGCCACTCCCTTTGCTGCGTTCCTTGCACTGCTCCAGGCATCATGTCACTCCTGGGGGACTTCAGACAAATGACTTAATGTTTTTGTGCCTTAGCTGCTTCTGTGAATCGGGAATAATAATAGTTGCTAAGTCATAGGGTGGCTGTGCGGGTTAAATGTGTTAACACGCCTAACATGCTTTGAACAGTGCCTGGCTCACAAATTGTAGCTATTAGTGTTATTATTAGTATTAGAAATAAGGTCTCACTCTGTTACCCAGGCTAGAGTGCAATGGCGGGATCACAGCTCACTGCAGCCTTGAACTCCTGGCATCAAGTGATTCTCCACCTCAGCCTCCAGGGTAGCTGGGACTACACGTGTGCACCACCATGTAGGGCTAATTTAAATTTGTGTGTGTGTGTGTGTGTGTGTGTGTGTGTGTAGAAACAGGGATCTTGCTATGTTGCCCAGGCTGGTCTCAGATTCCTGACCTTAAGGGATCTTTTTGCCTCAGCCTCCCAAAGTGCTGGGATTACAGGCATAAGCCACCATGTCCTGTTGACTATAGCTATTATTATCTTCCTGCTTTTTCTTCTATATCTCATCGTTTCTGAGGTGAATCATCACGGGCTATAGGGTGTAGATGGGGCCTTCCAGGCCCAGTTCCCAATGGCTGCCTTCTCCATGTTGAGAAAGCCTTGCTCCAGAGTCTGAACAAACTCCAGGGGCACAAACCCCTCTGCAATCTTGGGCAGGTCTCTCTGGCTGGTAACGGGCCACCCAGCCTGGCTCTGTCCCTTGGGGTGAAATGTTCAAATAAAGGAGAAGGCTGAGGGGGCCTGCCTGCTCCAGATGGCAGCTCATATCAGGCAGGGTTGCATTTCTAAGGCAGGGTAGGAGCCTTTCTTCATTGCCGAGGGTGAGCGTGCCCCACAGGGCTGTCGACCCCTGGTGTCCTTCAGAAACTCTGGAGCCATGGGGTTCACTGCCAGTACTCAAGCCCGTTTGGAAATTTGGAAAAAAAGAAGTGTCCCTATTTTCCCTATTTGCACCGCCCCAGGGAGTTGGATTTTCAGTTTCTCCCGTGTGCGCTCCTCCTCTCCGCACACCAGCAGGCTGCAGAGGAAGGTTTCCGTAATGTTTGGAAACACGGGAGGTAGTTTAGTAAATGGCCCGTTCTGGCAGTGCCGCTTATCCATGTTTTCCAAAATGCATGTAATTTCCACTTTAGTCTCGGCTCCCCAATCCGCAATGTGTTCTGAAGTGTCAGTTCTAAATGCAGCTCATTCCTTGCGCAGTGGGGAATTGTGGTGTGGCTCTGCAGCGTGGGCCAGGGCGCCTGGTGATGCGACTGCACTTGGAATTCTGTGTAGGCACCCACATGACACCCCACCATCTTCCCCCCCTAAGCAGAGATGTGAACTACTCGTGGCCTTGGGACAGAAGAAACAGAATTACTCTCTTGGGCTTGGACTGGCAATTTAGGACTAATGGAGATTGTGGGGAAAGAACACACAGGGCAGGTTGGGGCGTGGAGGCTTCTTATCTGTAGCATGGCCCAGGCCCTGGGATGGGAAACACCCAAAATTTCCCTGCCTAGAAGAGGACAGTGGTCCCAAGGCTGTTTCCACAAGGGCCATAGTAGCATGTGGGGACACAAACAATTTAGTCACCCAGCCCCGAACATCTGAATCATGTAGAGATCTGAATGGACTGGATTCCAATCCAGCTAACGTTTATGGAGCCTCTGTTGTGTGGCCAGCATTGTGCTAAGGCTCATGCCGGTTGTTTTGAGCGTGCCTGGCGGAAGCTCCTGTCGGGGTGGGGGGGGGCGCATAAGCCACTGTGTTCTGCTCAGGAAACATTTGAGTGCTGCTTTTGTGCCAGGCTTGTGGATTCTGAGTTGAACGGAGATGAGAAGAGACCTCGTCTCCTACTTCCCTGCCCAGGGAGTCCTGGGTGGTCCCAGAACTGTTCAGCAGAAGCATTTGCTTAATCCCAAGGCATTTTGTTCTTTAGGAATTTCCATTCTATTTCTTATCCAAAAAGAGACACGGATGCTGAAGCTGAAATTTGTCATTGTAGATAAAACATTCTGTTCACTTCATCTGGTTATTTGATGGGAAACAGTGGCGTTTGGATGCCTGTTTATTTCTCACTGTTGGTAAAATAATCCTGTCCCCAGCAGGCTTGCCACTTGGGTCCACTCCCTATCCTCCTCCAGCACAGAGCGTGGGTTTCTGGGGAGCTGGGCACCATGGCCCTGGGGAACAGACTTTCCTTGGATCTTCCTGTTGTAAATTCTTGGCTGTGGGCTCTGCAGTGCAGGAGGGAGTGGGGGTTCCAGAGCGTATGATTTGAAAATAGGAAGAAGGAGAGATGCCAGATACATAAAAAGCACATGGATTTTTCACACTGGGGGTAGGGGGGATCGAAACAAAATCTCAATTCTGAAAAGTAGACCCAGTGTGCAAAACCCTTTCCAGCTCATGAGCTCATTAGGAGTCAAATGCCACCGAGGCCACGCCAAAAGTGGGCCTGTAACCCCAGAGATCCCTTTAGAAGGACAGTCAATATCTGATCCCAGGAATAAGGGGAACCCCTGTGTGTGAAGAGAAAATCCTAGGTTCAGCTGTGCCTCCCTCCTCCAGGGATCTCGGGTTTAATGTTGGCCCTTTTTGGAATCCACACAGCACCTTTCTCATGGGTTTAAAAATAGACTCCAGGGCTGCCAACCCTCTTAAAAAGAACATGATGGAGATTGGTGCCAACTCTGTGGGGCCTGATCCGGGCTCTAAATAGACCCCTGCACTTGCCATCCCTTATTCCAGCCAAGCCGGGTGCCCAGGGTACCTTAATTGACCACTGGGCACTCCCCACACAAAGTTAAATAGAAAACAACCAAGACTCCATTCCTCTCTCCTTTTCTTCTGTCACTGCCATCAAGGTTGAGAAGGAATGACCAGGTTTAGAGGGGGTCAGACTGGATTTCTGATTCAATTCAATGTGACATTTGTGTGGAACATTCTGTAGAGTTCCTTCCTAGTTAATAACATTTCCCCGACAGCAATACTCCTGGTGGCCAGCACATTCTCCAGGATGGTCACTGGCTGGCTCTGAGTGGCGATAAACCGGCCTGCCTTTCTCAGTAAAGGGTGGGGTTCCTGGTACCCACCCTTATCAGTGGCACCCAGAGTCTCTAGGAGTGGGGGCGGCTCCTTGGGTGGGTGAGGCAGAACAGATAGAAGGAGGGTCAGGAGCTGAATGGGTCAGCAAGCCACAGCCAGCGTCAGGACACTGCAAGGGCAGCTGCTGACAGGGAGCGTGGGGGCACAACTGTGTCCACACGTTGTTTCTTTGCTGCCGAGAATATGGGCATTGAAAAGGTGCATTATAAACCCAAGAGGTCTGGGTGCAGAGCAGAGCTTTCAGGTTTCTTGGGATCCTGATCTTGGCTGTGGGTGTTTGACCCTGGGTCAGCAGTGATGAGGCCCTGATTTTCCAGTGTTGAGGCAAAATCAGTGACACTGCACACCTCTGAGGGAGATGTTAACTTTTGACAAAAGCTTTAGTCCAGAAGAAAGGGAGGGGAGGAGGAAAAACGAGCGTCAGCTGTCACTGATGGAGCACCTACCATGTGCCAGAAGTGGTGGTCAGCATTTTCACATTATTCTCCCAATATTGGAGAGATGGGTGAAGCTAGTTTCATTTTACCGATGAAGAAATCAACTGATGATGAAATAACTGATGATGAAAAGTTATTTCCTTTATCAAAAGCTGTACAGCTCAATTGTGGGAGACCTACTGACTTTCTGTCCAGAAAGCAAATAGTGTTGTTGCTATTGAGTTCTGGGTTTGAGTTGATTGCATAGGAGGGCTGAGCAGGACAGTCATTGCCACAGGGCCTGAGCTACCAGGACGCCCTTCTCTCGAATCCTGGGGCTGCCCTGATCTCAGCTCTGATGTCCCTGTAGAGAGGCGCCACCTCATGTCCCCTACTGGTCACCATTTGAAGCAGCCTGAACCTATCCCCCCAAATCATCCTGGGGAGGCAGAGTCCCCTGAGAGCCCCACTCATGTGGGATGGAATTCTCTGCTTCAGGCTCGTGTTCCTCCAGCTTGTGAAATCCCTGCAGGAATTCACAGCAGCAGCAGTCCCTCGAGTGTCCCAGAGCCCCTGTCTATCCTGAGAACAGCTTACTGCACCAAGCCAGAAGTAGGCTGGGGGTTTAAGTGCTGCACAATTTCTTCCCTTTCTTCTCTCCCACACCATCCCCGCTTGGCGTAGCTGCATGTGGCTCAGAGGACAGAACCCCAGAGGCGAGGCCTCCAGCATTTCATTATGCTTGTCTGCAGAGAGCGCTGCAAAAAGACAGTCGGTAAAATATTAAGCAAGATGGGAAAAGCCTGCAGACTCCATGAAGCCATAGGCTAGAACAGTGGCCTGTGTCAGCTGAGTCTTCAGCCTTTTCTTCAGCCCATCAGTTCCTTTCTGGTGGTTTGTTTTGATCTCATCGGCAGATCTTAGCACACTAAATGCCTACATAAAAACATGCAGCCTTGAAGTATAAACAAAATGGAGATGGAGAAGCAGGACGATTATTTGTGGTCTAAGGGTGTGGTCGTGAAGGTTGACGGGGCAGTCAGTTATGGGGAAAAGAACAATGGTTTAGCTTTCTGAATCCCTAGAACCCAAAGAGACCCTTCTAACATGCATAGCTTACCCAGTGGTCTCTATGCCAGATCAAAGGGTGAGTTATCTTTTTCTATCCTGAGGGATCTCCGGCAAAGATTAACCTCTTTCTGAATAATGAGTTCTGTTAAGTCACGTATCTCTTATAGCTGGACATTTCTTTCTGTGGAATCTAAATCTTTTCCATAGCAATTTAACCCCAAGACTTAAAGTTTCTTCATGACTCATGGAAGTGGTGGGGACGTCATTCTTCTAACACGAGTCGGCAATCACTGTGTCTAGCACTGCCCAGCACTATGCCAGTCACATAGGGGAGTAGGTGGGGAAAGCGAGGGAGAGGGACCGGGAATTCGGAACTTGAAAACCAAGCTGTCTCTGCCTGGGAGACAGTTATAATTTTGTTCTGGTGCCAGGTCTCCACACCTGGGACCGGGCACCATATAATTAGCTCCACTGTGGCGTTCCAGGGTGCAGTGCTGGAGTTTAGGTTTCAAGGGCTCTCTCCTTAGCCTTATCAGCTCAGCTCCTTTAGCTCCAGGCCTCACTGAGCAACATGTCTGTAGTTGTGTCCTTTCTCCTCCTCTTGGGCCTTGCCTGACTCATCGCCTGTCTAAGTTTCAAAGCCTCAACCCTAATGAGCTCATGACTAATGTCAAGAATTCTTGGCAGTTCTGAGAACTAAAGTCCTCTAATAATAATGCATCTTTCCCATTACACTCAGAGCGCTGCGGGTTGTATTCAGCTTCTGGTCCATTGTGACTATCACATCTTTTTCTTTGTGATTGTTTATCACCCACAGCATTGTAGAAAGAAAGACACAGCTTAAGAATTAGAAGACCTAAGGACCAAAATGGGACTGGGAATGTTTTTGCTACTGAGCTTTGAATATTTTATTTATAAGATCTGTTTATCTCACCTTTAACAAAGATATTCTGTATATATAGAACTCTCAAAACTCAATAAGAAAACAAACATTCCAATTTAAAAATGGACAAAAGATTTGAATAGCTGCATCGCCAAAGAAAATATATAGATGGAAGATAAGCACCTGAAAAAGATGTTTAACATTATCAGTTATTGGGGGAAATGCAATAGACCCCGTTTCTACCAAAAAATTTTTAAAAAATAGCCATGTGGTGCATCTATTAGGATGTCTGTATTAAGACAAACCATACCAAGTCTTGATAAGGATGTGGATTGGCTGGCAGGAGGCAGGGATTACCAAGGGGCATGAGGAAACTTTTGGAGGTGATTGTGCCCATTATCTTATGTGGCCATGGTTTCATGGGTATACATATGCCAAAACTTAGCACATTGTCCATTTTAAATGTGCAACTCGTAGTGTGTCAATTAATCCTCAAATCGTTGCTGAAAAATAGTATCTCTTTCAGTTCATTATGCAAGTCAATTGCATTCGTGTTTTTGAAAGTATTATATATATTATTCATCCATTTGAGCAGGGCGTTTTCTCTCTCTCTGTAAATATTAATGTTGGAACAGTGCATTAGAATCCCTTGAGATATTCCACTGAGCTGTGATAGGGCTGTTCCAGTAACCATCATTTATTAATTGGAGCTCTCTATGTAGAGGATTCTAGCAAATCTGGACAGTAGTTTTCAGAGGCACGAGGCAAGAGACCTGGAGGTCTTAGCAGCATGTGCCTGGGGCGGGAACAGGCTTTGTGACTTTCTTCCAGATGGACTGCTGCCTTCCAGAGGGTGCCCATCCTTAAGTTCAACCCCAGTTCTGTGGAGGGTCTTGTGCCTGGAGAATTCTCATAGTGTTGTCTTCAAATACCAGTATTTTAACCCCATGAGGAGGAGTTAGTTGTATTATTACACTTCAGATCCCTCCTTTTGACAACATCCTGGCCTTTTCTTTGATCTTTGATTATCCTACTTCCTTGGGACACTCCCCCTCACCCACACCCCCGCCATTGCTGCATGGTTCTGCAGAGTACCAGGCTTTGTAACACACTCTCGCAGTATTTTCTTCTTTTCAAATTTTAAATTTTTATTTTTTTAGAGACAGGGTCTTACTCTGTCACACAGGCTGGAGTGCAGTGGTGCAATCATGGCTCACTGCAGCCTCCAACTCCTGGGCTCAAGTGATCCTCCTGTCACAGCCTCCTGAGTAGATAGGAATATGGGTATGTGCCACCATGACTGGCTAATTAAAAACTTTTTTTTTTGGTAGAGACAGGGTCTTGCTATGTTGCCCAAGCTGGTCTTGAACTCCTGGCCTCAAGTAATCCTCCTGCCACAGCCTCCCAAAGTGCTGGAATTAGGATCCTTTAAGATCATCCCCCACATTATCTCTTCCTGGCGCCGAGCACACTATTGTTAGGAATCTTGCCAGTGCTGCTAGTGGCAGGGCTTTGGGTCAGTCTGGCTCTGAACCAGTTGGTCCCACAGTTTACTAGTGGGGACCTTGGTCTTGACCCATTGCCTGCCTGGGCTCAGTTTCTTTATTTATCCAACTGCAGTAGCGTTGCCTGTCTTATGGGGTGGCCATGAGGATTTAAATGAGATAATGCAATATGCCCATCAGCTAATAGGCCCTCAGCCTACCAGTTACTCACCAATGCATAGCTGTACTGTGCACTGTCAGGGAGAAGGGAGACAGGAAAAGAGCATTTGGTGTTGTATCTTGACTGTGATTTGAAGCCAGCACGAAGCTGGCTCATGATAGAAAACACCTATGATCTGAAAAAGCCATATTGCCAGGGGCCCAGTTACCTGACACTGCTTTTACTGACGGTTCCCTCACCTCTCTGAATTGAGCCTACTCTTCATGATGTCACCCCAAGACTTCCCCAAAACCCCACACATGGGTTTTGACATCTGCCCCTGAAATGACTGCATGAGAAGGTGATGGTGGTCCCAGGCCAGAATACTGGAGCTGACTGCGCGGACACAGCCGCGGGTGACGCTAGTTCACCGCCAGCGTCAGAGCAGTGCGGGAGGCAGTGGGAGTGACAGCTCTGCCCTCCTGCAACCCAGCTGCGTCTCGCGTGGCGGCTCTCAGGCAGAATCTGGAATAGGCTGATTAACTGGTATCTCAGGACACGATGGAAGAGCTCAAAACATGCAAATCGGTTATGGGACATAAATAGAGTTTGCTGGGCTCACCCAGGCCGCGTCTCGGCAGGCTCCGGGAACCATTTACCGGGCTTTCGGGGCGGCGGGAGGCAGGGCGGGAGGCCATGCAGCTTGGAGCTCCTCACCTCCATTGGACGTGTGTGCCTCCCCTCCTCAGGGGCAGGACGCCCGCCCCGCGCCCGCCAGCCGGCCGGCACCTGCAGCTGGGGCCGCACCCCGTCCGCGCCCCCGCGTGCACCCCCTCCGCAGGGCTTGGCAGCAGGTGCCTGCTCTCCAGAGAGCGCTTCGCATTAACTTTCCCATCTGACATAATCATGGAGAGAAAATGAAGAGATCCCATTAGCGGCTGGCGGGCGGGCGGGAGAGCGCAGGGCCGGGGAGCATCGAATCCCTGCCGGGGCCGCGGCCGGGGGGCCCGGGCGAACGGAGGGCGCCTGTATTTTTAGCCAGATGCCGCGTAACTTGCTGGCGCTCCCCGCGCCTCCCAGCAGATAACCGGGAGGGGGAGCGGGAGCCGGGCTCGGATTTCAGCGCGGGCGCTGGACGATGGCAGCGCGACAGGGCAGGTCCGGGCCAGACTCTGCGGTGAGTGCACGAGCTGTCGCGGTTGCTGGGCCGGAGCCGGGGCGCGGGGATCCGGGCCGGGGCCGGGGCTGGGGCTCTGCGTCGGTCCTGCGGGCTGCGGCTCCGCGCCCGGCTCCCCGGCGCCAACTTTCTCGGGCGGGTGCGGGCACGCGCGCCGGGGCTGCCCTTCTGCTGCCTCACGCCGGGCGCCGAGGCTTCTAGCAGGATCCAGGGGAAAATTCCTCTGGCCTGGAGGCTGCGGCCGCGGAGGGGCTGGAAACGGGGCCGGGAGGCGGAGGGACCTGTGGCCGGCCCGGGAGAGGCTCACGGGCAAGAGCGTGGAGCCGCCACCCGGGTGCCCCGAGGGGGGCTGGGCGCTGGCCGAGGCCGCGTCCCCTCACCCCAGGGCGAGAGCCTGGCCGCGCAGATTCAGCCGGGGGTGGGGGATGCACGGCCTTGGGCTGAACGGGCGCCTGGTCTGCGGCGCGTCTGGCCCCTAAACCTCAGAAACGCGAGGGGCCCAGAGGCCCCCAGGTAGCAGGAAATGAATGGGGGTAGAGGAAGGCAGACCTGTTGGGCCCCCTGGTAAGCCTGGAGCTCCCCTCCGCTGTCCCCCGAGATCCTCGCAGCCCCTGGCAGGATCCCCATTTTAGCAATGGGGAAATAAATGGAGGTTCAGGGCCTTAGGTGAGCACAGCATCAAGTGGCCGAGCAGCGCGTCCCAGCCAGGCCTTCCCCAGCGACTTCCCAGCCCACCCTGCCAGGCCCCCAGGGCGGGGAGCAGACAACACAGGGAACCCCAGGGATTTTCCCAAGGCTCTGAGTTTGGGTGGAGAGATTAAGAGGGAGCCCAGCACTCCTGCTCAGGCGTCTTGTTTCCTCATTGACACCTTTAGCGTGTTCATTTTATTGTTGCTAGTGGCAGTCAGACTGGGGTGCCTGGAGACAGTTTGTAAAGCTGTAACAGCACAACTTTCTGGAAGGCCAAAGGAAAGAAATATAAAACACACACTCACTAGGGCCCGGCGTTCACCTCTGTTTCTCCATCGTCAAGGGAGCAAAGGCAGGGCTACCGGGGTGTGCTGGCTGGGGATAGCTGTCTTTCCTGATACCCCAGCGAGGCTCTCAGACCCCCCACGCAAAAGCAGACAGCTCCACATCAGGGATGCTGCCTGTCTCCGGGCTGGGCTGCAGTTCCCCCAGGAAAGAACCTGGAGTTTCTTCCTGAGAGCTCTGACAATGACTGTGTTCAAGAAGCTACATTTTGCTCCAACAAGGCCCTGTGGGAAAGTGGTATTGCCTTCTTGCTGTTTACAGCGATTGATATTAGCACAGTTTCCATTCACCTTTCTAGACAGGAATTTTGTGCTAAAGATCTTGAGAAGGTCAGTCATGACCTGTCCTGGGGAAAACTTAGGGCACCCCAACTCCCAGGGAAGGTGTGAGGAGGCCCCAGGGTTCTCTCACCTTGGTCCGCCTGCCCGGTGTTTCTGCACACCCTATACTCATGAGTGACAGCATGTTGACATTGTGCAGCGTGCTTCCGGCCTCTCCCTCCCAGGATACCTTAGCCCCCTCGCTCCCCATCTATTGCTATATTAGTATCTGCTCAGGAAGTGCAAGTTTAATAATAGTCTGGGTGTCTCAGGTAACCAGGATTCACCACCCTTTCAGAGCAGGCTTGATGAGAACTTAAGTCCTAGGAGGAATTCTGTTCCCTTCCTTCTCTTCCATTTCCTTCCTCCTGAGGTCGACACAGCCTCCAAACCCAGGCGGAAGGCTTTCTCCAGCCAGAGCTGAACTGGAGAGACCCCTATGAGCACTAGAAAATGATTAGGCTGGCACAGTGGTCAAGGTTGTAATCCCAGCATTTTGGGAGGCTGAAGTGAGAAGATTGCTTGAGGCCAGGAGTTCAAGACCAGCCTAGGCAACATAAGGAGACCTCATCTCTACAAAAAATAAAGAAATTAGCCAGGTGTGGTGGTGCATGCCTATAGCTCCAGCTGTTCGGGGGGTAAGGGGGATGCTGAGGCAGGAGGATCTCTTGAGCCCAGGACTTTGAGGCTGCAGTGAGCTATAATCGCACCACTGCGGAAACCACTCTGCAAGAAAGAGGGAGACCCTGTCTTGAAATAAATAAAGAAAGAGAGACAGCAAGAGACAGAGAAAGAAAGAGGAAGGAAGAGAGGAAGGGAGAAAGGGAGGGAGGGAGGGAGGAACGAAGGAAGGGAGGGCGATGGGAGGGAGGGCGATGGGAGGGAGGGAGATGGGAGGGAGGGAGGGAGATAGGACGGAGGGAAGGGAATGATTGACCTAGGAAGTGGTTGTAGCACAATAGTTAAGAGAAAGATTCTGGAAGTATGCTACCTAAACTCAAATCCTGGTCAAGCTATGTATTAGTTGTGTGACTTTGGACAAGTTACTTTTCTCTGACTTGATCACTTCATCTGTAAAAAGGAGATTATAAAACTCCTGCCTTGTGAGATTATTCCGAGGAGGGAGTGAATTAATTTATATGGCATGCTTCAAACCTAGGGAGAGCTTTGTGAAAGTACAGGTGTTTTGTTTTGAAAGGAAGTTCAGGGACATCACATGGATTAGGCAGCAGGGAAGCAGGCGCAACAGAATGTCTGCTGTGTGCAGACCCCCGAACAGGCACACAGATAGAATTAGATTAAAACAAAGCTAGAGATGGAGAGGGGAAGAGACACCAGAAGACAGCTTTGGTGGGGTGCACAGCGGAGGTGCCAGCGCCTCACTGGTGACCGGGGTTTGTGAACATGGTGGGTAGTTTTCCGTATAGTCAACAGGCAGGCCTCCTGGCCCTCTGGTCTGGGGATGGATGAGATGTGGAGAGGGCCAGTCATTCTGCTCCGGTTTGTCATAGCCCGGAGATGATCAGGTTTATATTTTGTTGCTGTTGTTTTTCGGGTCAGTATGTGCTCAGGTAAATATTTTGAATGGAACACATTGGATTATTTGGATATTCCTTCTGCCCTGTTGCATATGCTGGAGGTAAGGAGGACAGGTCATTGAACTGGAGCAGTTGGACTAGATAGATGGGCAGTAGGGGCACAGCAGAACAAGATGGTAAAGATGAGTCACATCCCAACTAGGGCCATTTGCTCTGTAGCTGAAATATTGCCTGGCCCCTAGGGGGTTCTCAGTGAATACTCGTGGAAAGGATCCACAGCTGCATGCGTGCACAGATGACCCCTTTATAACAGTCACTTGAAGGCTCAGATCAAGAGGGCAAGGACCTATATTCCGAGTTATTATTCTCTCTTTGCCCTAGTGGGATATTGGACTTGAAATAAGACCCCAGTAAATACATTGTAGAATTAAACCGAATGATGCGTAGTTGCTACTGTGAGTGGCATCATTATCTGCAGTTCACCTCCCAGATGCCCTGAGGATCCTGCCGAGTCCTGACTAATCTCTGCCTGTAGAAGACCAAAAAATAAGGAAAAAGCCTTAGCTATTGCATTTCACCGCTAACTATTGAGGTGACCTTAGCCGATCACTTTACTTCCCTGGACTTTAATTTTATCGTCACTGACAAGAAGGGCTGGAACTAGATCTCTCCTTTCTAGAGACCTGTCTTGGTCTGAATAGAGTGCCCAGGGACAGAGCCTGGACCTAGTGGGAACTCCCAGCATGTTTGCTCTGCTGTGGATTGACTGTTTAATTGGGAGGGGCATGTAGGCCTGACCAGCCGCCAGTCTGTCTGGGCTGTCTGGCCCTCAGGCTTGAAACTGCCAGGAATGCCCTTGGGGTCAAGGGCAGTGGAAAGGCAGAGGCTTCAGTGGGGTACCCCTGGATTCAATCACCCCGAGTGTTTATCTGCAGAACTTGGGCAAGTTATTAACCGCTCCAAACCTCAGTGTCATCACCTCTAAAATGGGGAAAATAATTATACCTCCCCACAGGTTGTGATAAGAATTAAAAGCTATAATGCTGGCAATGCATTTGACCCAGTGGTTGGTATTATAGTTTTTTAGTATTCTATTATGGCAATGGCAGAAATGGTTTAGCCTTCCTCAGTCTAGTCCAGATGGGGTTTCCCTTAACTTCTATTTGTGTGCTTGTCTATTTGACATAAATATTCTTTTTTTTTTTTTTTAGACAGAGTCTCACTGTGTCTCCCAGGCTGGAGTGCAGTGCCACAATCTCGGCTCACTGCAAACTCTGCCTCCCAGGTCCAAGTGATTCTCCTGCCTCACCCTCCCAAGTAGCTGGGATTACAGGCATGCATCACCACACCTGGGTGCTTTTTGTATTTTTAGCAGAGACGGGGGTTTCACCATGTTGACCAGGCTGGTCTCTAACTCCTGGCCTCAGTGATCCTCCCTCCTCGGCCTCCCAAAGTGCTGGGATTACAGGAACCACAGCACACAGCCAGTTTGTCATACATATTCTTATTTGTTTCCTGGATTCAATGCTTTAAGCAGTCAAACAGTGTCATCAATGAATATTGCATCTATTTTTATGTACCCACCTTCAGGTTTTCAGCCTGAATCGTATTATTGCACTGTAAACGGTAGTTAATTGATGGGAGAAACATCTCTTTAACATTCTTATTCTTGGGGAATAATATCATCTTTTTCCTAATAATTGAATCCAGACAGACTTTCTGAATCAGCAGGCATAAATAGACATTTATCTGAGCGACTAAACCTTGACTGGGTTTTCTCTGGAAACCCAGCTCATGGCTGGAGAGCCAACAGCTTGATCTTCATTTCTGAAATATTTCCTGCCCCACAGATGCCTTGCTGAGGCACCTAGGATGTGAAAGCCATGTGCTTTAGGTCAAGGGAGGCCTTGGCCTAGCAGACACTTAATGCTTTGGAGGATTCAAAAGGGACAGAAAACTTGGTCTCTGCCCCAAGAAGCAAACAGTTTGTCTGGGGAGACAAGTCTTGCCTGGATTAAGTAGCTAGAGAAAGAGATATTTTAAATGCATCAAGAAACAAGAAGCTCCTGTTTTGTGGTTCCTAGATTTAAACATGGCAAATACTGAGAGTCTAAGCACAGTGTCATTTGTGCAGGAGGTAGCCACCTTTGGGGCCTTGAACGGAAAAAAGATTGGAATCAGCAAACCAGAGTGAGAGTGAGACGGAGCTTCAGGGCCCGGGAGGGAGAACATGCGAGCCAGGAAGTAGACAGAGCATGGGAGTGTCACAGAGGGCAAGGGAGGTGAGGGAAGGGGCCCTCCTGCCACCGTGAAGACAGTGAGATAAGTGAGCATCTGTTATGAGCGGGCAGCCACAGGGCTTGGACTTGAACTTACATCATAGGGGGCCTATGTGAGACCTAAGGTTGGGGAGGGCTGGCAGGAAGTCAGGAATTGGGGAAGAGCAGTGAGGCAGTGGTGGAGGAGGTTGGCTGGGAGGCAGAGTGAGGAAGCAGCACTTCTGTGGGCATTGTGGGCAGGGGGTGGGGGGTGGTGGGCACCACCTGAGTGTGGAGGGAGGACCCTCCTGTCTGGAAGGCTGGAGAACCTTACTGCTCATGCCTGGGGACCCCCTGTTTCAGTGGCGAAAACGTGAAGTGCTGCTTTGGGGAGGAGGATGAGAGTTCTATGTGGTCTTCAGCTGTAGATTTGGAGTCTTCTGTGTTCAAGGGTGTTCAAAGGTGATCATCACTAATGTGTGTATTAGTTTCCCGTGGCTGCTGTAACAAATCGCTCCACACTTAGTGGCTTAATGCTCCAGAAATGTGTTCTCTGGCCGTCTGGAGGCTGGAGGTCTAAATCAAGGACTCCACAGGGTCGCACTCCCTCCAGGGCTTCAGGGCCCTCTTCCATGCTTCTCCACTGCCCAGAGATTCTTTGCTTCCTTGTGTGTGGCTGAAGTCACTCCAGTCTCTGCCTCTGTCTTCACCTAGCCTCACCTCTGTGTGTATACATGCGTGTGCACATGTGTATATGTGTGTGCATGCGCATGTGTGTATGTATGTGTGCACATACGTGCATCTCTGTGTGTGCATGTGTGCATATGAGTGCATGTGTGCATGCACATGTGTGCGTGTTTGTGTGTCTTCTCCTTTTCTGTCTTTTCTAAGGACACTTGTCATTGAATTTAGGGCCAGCCTAGGTAATCTAGGATGACATCATCTAAAGATCCATGACTTAATTACATCTGCAAAGAATTTTTTTTTTCCAAAAAAGGTCACCTTCACAGGTTCCAGGGTTGAGAGTGTGGACATATCTTTTGGGGGCACCATTCAGCCCACTGCAACATGTTTTTTTTTGAGGAGGGCACATAGAGGAATAAGACAGAGTGCCCAGGAGGAGAGGAAGCCACCGGGTGTGGGTCTTTTGTGGGAATGGCATCAAATGCTCCTCCTTGACATATGACCACTCTCACCCCTTCAACTCAGCCTTGTGTGTAACTATGTGCCAAGCACTGTTTATTCCCTTTAAGCATCATGAAAGGGAACAAGAAACACTTTATTTTCCCCAGCTTACAGATAAGGAAAAGGAAGCCAAGGGTGTCTACGTACCTGAGGGCACTCAGCTAGACACAGTGGAGTGTGTCTGAGCCCAGGCCACTGGCTCGAATGCCCTAGGACCGGGCTTTAACCACTACATTTGTCTTTGTGAGTGTCTTAGTCTGTTCTCATGCTGCTAATAAAGACCTACCTGAGACTGGGTAGTTTATAAAGGAAAGAGGTTTAATGGACTCATAGTTCCATATGGCTGGGGAGGCCTCACAATCATGGTGGAAGATAATGGAAGAGCAAAGGCATGCCTTACATGGCGGCAGGCAAGAGAGTATGTGCAAGGGAACTGCCCTTTATAAAACCATCAAATCTCATGAGACTTATTCACTATCATGAGAACAGCATGGGAAAAGCCCACCCCCGTGATTCAATTACCTCCCATTGGATCCCTCCCATGACACATGGGAGTTATGGGAGCTACAATTCAAGATAAGATTTGGGTGGGGACACAGCCAAACCATATCAATTAGTAAACTTTATTTTATCGTCCTCAGCTCTCACTCTCCCTGGCTGTCACTCATCTTTAAAGCAAACAGATGTTCCTGGGGGCAGGGGGTCTGAGATGCACGGGGTGGGTGACGTAGCACCAGCTAAGGAACAGAAGGGCTTCACTCTCATTCAAGAAATCTGGTTGGGGGGGCACCTGGTGTTAAAGCTGATACTGAGCTGCAGAGCTGGGAGGTCCGGCTCATGGATTTCCGAGCCACACTACCTGCATCTGAGTTCCTCTGTGCCTCCCCCCTGCTGTGGGACCCTGCATAAGGCACGTATGCTTTCTGTGCCTCAGTTTGCTCATCTGTAAAATGGGACTCTGCAATCCTACTTACCTCTTGGGTATTTAAAATGAGGATTAAATGCATACCTGTGCACATGCATGTGTGTGAATATATATTATAGCCATCCTTTGGTATCTGCGGGGGATTGGTTCCAGAACCCCTGCAGATACCAAAATCTGCGGATCCTCAAGTTCCTTATATAAAGTGGTACAGTGTTTGCATATAACCTACCCACATCCTCATGTATACTTTAAATTATCTCTGGATTACTTATAATACCTGATACAATGTAAATGCTTTGTAAATAATTGTTGTACAGCATTGCTTTTCTGTTAGTATTACTTTTTATTTTAGTATTGTTATTTTTAATTTTTTTCCTGCAAATTTTCTATCCACAGTTGGTTGAATAAATGGGTTTGAGTGTATATGTAAAGTGCGGATAACGGCTCTTAGCACATAGTAAGTGCTATGTGCTGTTTGCTTAAAAAAACAAAACACAGGGCCAGACATGGCGACGCATGCCTTTAATCCCAGCACTTTGGGCGGCTGAGGCAGGAGGAATGCTTGAGCCCAAGAGTTTGAGACCAGCCTGGGGAACATAGTGAGACCCCATCTCTAAAAAGGAAAAACAAGCAAAAACAAAAACACAAAACAGCGCCAAAGAGCCCATGCTTGGTTTCTTTGGTGCCTGCATTCATGACTCCTGGGGCCAGAAACCTCTGTGATATTGCCGACTCTTTAGCAAGTCCGTGGAGCCCCTGAAACCTCAGAGCAGGGAAACACCAGGCTGTGTTGCGCACTTGCCATCGGAATGGGCTTCCTCTCAAAGGCTGATTCTACCCTGAGTCCAAGCCAAGAACGTTTGCTTATAAAGAGACCAAAAGGGGGCCAGGCACGGTGGCTCACGCCTGTAATCCCAACACTTTGGGAGGCTGAGGTGGAAGGATCGCTTGAGCTCAGGAGTTTGAGACCAGCCTGGGCAACATAGTGATGCCCCGTCTCTATAAAAAAGTTTTAAAAAAATAGTTGGGCGTGGTGGTGCACACCTGTAGTCCCAGCTACTTGGGAGGATCTCTTAAGCCCAGGAATTCAAGGCTGCAGCAAACTGCGCTCGTGCCAATGCACTCCAGCAGCCTGGGTGACAGACCAAGATTCTCTCTCTTAAAACAAAAAACAAAAAATTAAAAGAGGGGAGGCCTGGGTGCAAAGGCAGCTCACCCCAAGAGCAGTCCAACCAGGGCTATAGGGCTCCTGTGCATACCTGGTGTCACTGTGGGCACCAGGGTGCCACATCAGAGGGTGCAGAAGCTGCTGCAGGGGCCTGGGGCTTGAATGGGGTGGGGAAGTCATTAACGCACACAGGACACTCACCGCCTGCTGTTTTTCCTCACAGGCTGATGCTGCTACCAGCTTTCTGAGAGCAGCAAGATCAGGTAACTTGGACAAAGCTTTGGATCACCTGCGGAATGGGGTAGATATTAACACCTGTAACCAGGTAAGTGGGTTGGAGGCAGGCCCGTTGTCTCTGAAGAGTAGCTCTTGGTCGATGCCATTTCCTGAGAGCTTTGAAACTGCCTCTATTAACCTTTTCCCAGTGGCCTCAAAGCTCCCCCAGGGCTGCTGCCTGTGGAAGGCCCTAACCTTGGTATTTCTACTCCCGTCGTGGCCCAGGGCCCCACAGAGAAGGGCTGATGCCTGAACGGTATGGGCGAGGCCTGCACAGATCCCCTGCGGCCTCCTCTCTTAGAAGTTGCAGTCGGTCCTGCTGTTGTCTTAGAATTTGTAGCCTTTGAATTGGAGCAGGAGGAAGAGCCTTTGAAAGATGCTGTGTCAGTAGGGACGTTCAGTCTCCTTTGTCCACTGGCAGTCTGTGTGGGTTCTCCGCTGGCCTGAGAAGAAAGTCAGTGAATGAGGCCCCGCTTGGGTCAGGGGCTGATGAAGGTGTCTGGGCTCGGGTTGAGGATAATGAGGCTGACGCAGAAGTTCTCCAGGGCTCCTGAGCGACATAGCTGAGGCCCTCAGGAGGGGCTGGTGGGGAAACGGAATGCATTGGGTTTGGGCTAGAGGGCAGAGACTCAGGCTTGGGGCCAAAGATCCAAGAACTAACTGAGAGAGAGATGACCCTCCAGGAAGGGCACAGGTATGTGGCTGGGGCTTGTGGACTGGTGACAGGCTTTGTGTGTGTTTGTTGATATTTGCCTGCCAATTAAGTTGTTTAGTTACACATGCTAATTGTTGCTGATTTAGAATACATTTTACCCATTGCAACTTTTTTTAAACCACCTTAGCCATTAAAAATTTGTTCTTAATTGTGGTGAAATATACAGCATAGAATTTCCTGTCTTGCCTATTTTTTTGGCATACAGTTCAGTGGCTTCAGGTCCATTCATATTATTATGTAACCATCATCCATCTCCAGAACACTTTCCACGTTGCAAAAACACTAACGCTTCATTTCCCTCTACTCCCCAGCCCCTGGTGACCACTCTTCAGCTTCCAGTCTCTACAAATTTGATTACTCTAAGGACCTCACAGAAGCAGAATCCTGCTGTATTTGTACTTTTGCACCTGGCTTCTTTCATTTAGCATAATGTCCTCACGCTTCCTCCATTCTTTAGTGGCTTGGGTGACTTTTCCAAGCTAGCAGGGCCAGATTTTCCAAATGCAGGTTAAGTTTTCCATGGACAATGTGCCTCTGTCCTGTCACCTCATCCTCTGTTTCCCTGCCCTCCTGCCCCTGTTTAAAATGCAAAAAGGGCCCAGTGCAGTGGCTCACCCCTGTAATCCCAGTACTCTGGCAGACAGAGGCAAGCAGATCACCTGAGGTCAGGAGTTTAAGACCAGCCTGACCAACATGGCCCCGTCCCTACTAAAAATACAAAAATTAGCCGGGTGTGGTGGCGGGTGCCTGTAATCCCAGCTACTTGGGAGGCTGAGGCAGAAGAATTGCTTGAACCCAGGAGACGGAGGTTGCAGTGAGCCGAGATCGTGCCATTGCACTCTAGCTTGGGTGACAGCAAGATTCCATGTCAAAGATAAAATAAAATAAAATGCAAAATACTACCTGCCTTCACTCCTAGGGCTAAGACCCCATTTGGATTCAGTTGGTCTTGCAGTGGCAAAAATTCACAGCTGAAAGATCAGAGAGGATGGAGCAGTGTGGTGTGTGATAGGAAACAAGTGTGTGTTAGGAAGCAAAGCCCCTGGCAGCACACTTCAGAGGGAAGGCGAGATACATGGACCTGACTGGAATTTGCAAACTGGATGGGGAACCAGGCCCCCTGCCCCTTTTCTCATCCCTCCACCCAGAAATGTCAACTTCCACATATCCGCCGCCCAAAGGACATGGTGGTGGTTCTAAGCAAACATCCAGAGCTCAGGCTTGCCTTCGCGTAGCAGGTTGAAACTCTGAGCCCATTTTTTGATGCCAAGAGGTGGATGCAGCAAAGTCTGGGGTCAGGGTGACAGTCCTGGTGTGAGAGTTGCTCAGGAGACGGAGTCTGGGACCTTCTTATCTCCACACCCCCAGAAGCAGCTGCGCAGGCTGCAGCTGTGTTGCCCCAGCCCCCCGTAGGCAGGGGATTGCTCTGTCTCTCCACTTGGGACGGGTTCTCGGGCTTGTGGAGATGCACGCCTGCAGGCTTTCTTTGTTCTTGCTGTGGCTAGAGAATTGCAGATGCGTTTGTCCGCAGTGCAGTGCTCAGTGGAGGTGAATCATACCTTCAGAGGCCTTCCAAGGGTTAAGGTTCCAGCTCTCAAAGGAATCCATTGAGCTGAAATGGGGACAACTGAACATGTGTGAGACTTGAGCCAGGGCTCATTTTCTGTGTGAAATTGGAAGATTTTGATGCCGCCCGGGGAATGGCTATGTCCTGATTGGTCTTCCGTTGGAGAGGCCTTGGGTGTAACTGCCTTGTCACTCTGCCTTGTCTCCTCAGAGCACCTCTTCAGTCCATTTTGGGCTCAGAGAGCAGTAGGCACCAAGGCATTATTTGCACTTTATTGACACCATTTCCGATCGGCTCAGCGCCAGTGACAAGTGGCTGTCAGCCGGCTCGAGGCTGAGGGGAGGCTCCTCCTTAGACTCAAGACTGCAGTCCTGGCTAAGCCTGGCCTCTCTCTCAAAGAGGCCACTGCTGCAAGTTAGGGAATGAGCATCAGAAGGGAACGAAAGAGAGGCTGCACCGAGTGCAAAGCCTTCTGCTCCTGGTCAATTCCCATGTGGCCAGATGTGGCCTTCTTGGTCCCTGTCTTATGGTCTGTGGCTGAGCAGGATGGGTGGCTGCAGGTGGCTGCGCCTGGAAAGGAGCTGGTCAGGGTTGCTGAATCTCATTCTGGTTGCACAGGGCAGTTTGGTCTTGCTGTTGAGGGGAGAGTCCTGGTAAGGGGAGCAGGACTCCGGTGGCTGAACCCATGCCTGCATGAAACACACAAGTGCACCCAGCGGGACAAGCCTGCATCGGCATCGTGTGCACAGGGCTGGCCTCTTAATTTGATTAGAGTTTTCTGCTGGTTAAAACATGCATGAAAGCAAGCTCTTGTCCCAGGGTCATGGGAAGAGAATTTGCTTTCGGCTTGAATCTTCTGAGCTGATGAACCATGGTGGCGGTAACAGGGCAAATACTTATCCTTACATAAGTAACACACTTTCAAATAGCATGTTTTTGTGGAAAGAATGTGTACTGTTTGCCTTAAGAGGAAGTAATTACTCTAAGTAGCATGGAAAGAGACAGTCCTGGCTTATATAAGAGACATCTGAATATTCAGGGCAGTTCCTTGTTGCATGGACTGTGTCTACTAATGTTCTGTCATCGTTATCATTACCATGTCTTTGGGAAAGAAGAAATTTATATGTAAGAACACACACATGCATGCCTACGTGAGCCCCTTATATGAATGCCTGTTTTAAAATTGATTGTGCTTTAAATGCTTGTGTTCAGTGTGCTTCCTGTGCATCTCCACGTGCACTCATGTGTGTGGATGGAGAGCTGGGCTGCAGGGATAGAATCATTCCTTTTTAAAGTCACAGTCCTTATCCTCTCTGAACTGTAGTCTGTTGGCAGTGAGTGTTGTTAATCAAATGATCACACAAACAGATATGCACACCAAAAGCCATGTTAGGATCCATGAAGGGAAGGCAGAGAATCTTATGAGTATATAGGAGAGGCCTGCCCTAGAGTCAGAAGTCAGAGAAGGCTACCATGAGGAAGAGGCAGCTGAGCTGAGGGAGGAGCAGGGGCGAATGATGTGAAGCAAGGGAGAACAGGCCTGTCTTAGCAGCCTATGCAAAGCCCCAGAGGCAGGGAAAGACGCAGAGGGTTGAAGGAAGGCCAGAGTGGGCACGGCGCAGATAGCACGAGAGGCCAGGCGAGGCGGAGCTGAGATCGTGCTGGAGTCACGGCAGGGGCGAGAGTCACGACACTCAGTGACTAAGACCAGGATGTAAATATGGGAACAGGGGACACTGGGAACTATGGGTGGAGGAGGGAGGGAGGGGGACATGGGTGGAAAAGCTAACTATTGGGTACTGTATTCACTACCTGAGTGTTGGGATTGTATGTCCTCCAAACCTCAGTGTCATGCAGTACACCCATATAACAAACCTGCCCATGGACCCCCAAATCTAAACTAGAAGTCAAAATTACAAACACCTGGGACAGCGTGCCTCTGGGCCAGAGCAGTGTGTGTGCATGCATGTGTGTGCTCACCAGCTGCAACAGACGTTAACCCTGCAATTGCTGACTGAGGGGAAGGGGCCTTGGGTAAGGGACAGTGACCACAGCAGCAAGGATGGGGTACTTAAGAGCCTGTGGCAGGCCAGGCGTGGTGGCTCACACCTGTAATCCCTGCATTTTGGAGGCCAAGGTGGGTGGATCACCTGAGGTCAAGAGTCTGAGACCAGCCTGGCCAACATGGTGAAACCCCTTCTCTACTGAAATAGAAAATTAATCAGGCGTGGTGGCGGGTACCTGTAATCCCAGCTACTCAGGAGGCTGAGGCAGAAGAATCACTTGAACCCAGGAGGCAGAGATTGCAGTGAGCCGAGATCACGCCACTGCACTCCAGCCTGGGCAACAGAGTGAGACTCCATCACAAAAAAAAAAAAAAAAAGAAAAAGAAAAAGAACCTGCGGCAGTGGCCACTGATGAGGAGTAGAGCTTTTCAGCATTTAACACCTGTGCAGCTGTATTGCCGTGTCCTGGTTGAATATACTCCCTTGTAGAAGTCACATGAAGGAGTCCAGTCTTTCTCCGGAGCACAGAGGGACGTGAACCACAGATTCAAGCACACCACTGATGTGATCAGGGGTGTGCTTTAAAGGGTCTCACTGGCTGCCTCGTGGAGGGCCCAGCTGTGCAGTCACAGGAGGGAAGTGCGGGCAGCTTGGATGAGGGTCATGGCTGTGGAGATGGAGCAGAGCCAGCAGGCTTGGGTGATGGATTGGATGGGGCACTGCAGGGAAGGAGGCTCGAGAATGACCCTGGGAGGCTGGCTTCCACAGCAGGTGGGTGGTGGCGCCATCCGCGGAGATGAGGGATGCCGGGAGTGGAGTGGTGTGTGGAAACACGGGGGAAAGGGTCAAGAGCAGGGCTGCATGTGGATCCCGGTAGGGAGGCTCTGAGGAATGCGAGCAGAAATATATAGTAAGCAGTTGGGATATTTGAGCCTGGAACTCAGATAAGAGGTCTGGCCCAAAGATAGTTATTTGGAAGTCATTCAGCCTTCGAGGAAGGCGAGTGCTGGCGGGGGCTGATGAGAGCAGGGAGGAAAGGCATGTTGAATATACTCCCACTTGCCCATGTGGGGTCATTCCGCAGGACTCATTAAACACCCACTCTGTGCCAGGCCTATTCTAGGCACTGAACAAGACAGACAAAATAGTCTGCGCTCTCGTGGCTGTGCATGCTGGTGAAGGAAATAAGACAATAGCCAAGAGGATGGGCACATACGTGAGGAGACGCCGGCGGGGAGGAAGGTCAAGGTGTTTATTTCTGTGGGATGGTTGGGAGGGCTCTCTAGGGAGACGACTTTCAAGAGGCCTGGAAGAAGTGAGGGAAAGAGCCATGTGACTTCTGGGGAACGGCATTCTTGGGAGAGCAGGAAACACATGCAAAGGCCCTGGGGCAGGAGTGAGAGTGGTTTGCTTGGGGAACAGCGTGGCTGGAGCTGAGTGATGGAAGGGAAGGTGGTAGGCAGAGTGGGAGGAGTGCCTGGGACCAGATCAAGGAGGGCTTGCATTGGTGAGGGCTTAGATTTTGCCATAAGGGTGAAGTCATTTGAAGGTGTTACACAAGAGCTGCCTTATGCTGATGGAGGTTTCTAAACGATCACCCTGGCTGCCGTGTGGAGGATAGACTTGGGGCACAGGGACAAGAGCAGCAGGACTGGTGAGGAGGCTGGTGCAGGGGCCAGGTGGGACCCCCGATGGCTTTGAATAAGGGGCAGAGAGGAGAGGTGGGGAGGCCAGAGGACTTGCTGCCCAGGCTTGAAGTGTCGTCACCCCAGATGTGGTGGTCTCAGCACACATTTTGCTGGGGCCCCTTGCGTGGCCCGGGACTGGGTCATTCTTGCTGCTGGAGCAGCCACGTAGCAATGTGTGGATAGGTTCAATCTCAGCTCAGCAGCCACTGTGAAGGCAGCCCTGATCCCCATAGCTTGAAGCAATCTCTGCCTTTGTGATGTGTCAATTATCTCTCTGAAGGCTCAAGACTAGCGGGCCCCACCACGAGGTATGGTAAAACCCAGCAGGTCTTCCCTCTCCTGGTGGGCTTCAAGCCACGGGAGGGCAAAGCCCATGACTAGGGGCTCTATTTCTCCATAGCGCCTGGCATAGGGTGTGTGCTATAGTGGATGCCCTGGCATTTGTCTTAATAAATGGCCACATAATCATGCACAGACCAGTATTAGCCTCATAAGCTCAGTTTCCAGAATTATTGTTAGATTATTGATATCAAATCAAAATATTTTCTCATAGAGACTATAGCAATACAAAAATACTTTCTGGGATGAGCAATTGACTATACACATTGATGAGTTAACCAAATAAAGCTAGAAGAGAGCAGTGCCACCCTCTGTCCCTGAATTCCTACAATTGTCAGGTTGACGTGGATGCTCCACTGGGGGCCGTGAGCTGGAATCCCAGGGGAAAAAGCCTCACTCTTAGTTTTCTGTTCTATTCTGATGATGCTGACACTTGCTGGTTCATTTGACCTCCCTGATAGGAAAGAAAGAGTTTGAGACTCCAGGAGATAATTTTCCATGAAAAAGAGAAGCCTTGCCATCCGCAACTCAGCGTAAGGCAAAGAGTTAAAAGTGAAGACTTCCGGGCTGGGTGTTGTGGCTCACACCTGTAATCCCTGTACTTTGGGAGGCCAAGGCAGGTGGATCACAAGGTCAGGAGTTCGAGACCAGCCTGGCCAATATGGTGAAACCCTGACTCTAGTAAAAATATAAAACTTAGTCAGGCTTGGTGGCAGGCACATGTGATCCCCCCCAAGTACTTAGGAGGCTGAGGCAGGAGAATCGCTTGGACCGGGAGGTGGAGGTTGCAGTAAGCCGAGATCGCACCACTGCACTACAGCCTGGGCAACAGAGCGATACTCTGTCTCAAAAAAAAAAAAAAAAAAAAATCGAGGACTTCCTGGAGCAACCCAGACATCTTTGGTCCTCTTTGCCTGTCTCATTTTTCTCAAATGTAGTGCTTGTTACTCCTGCCTTCATATCCATGTATGTGTCTGCTTATTTTTGTCTTCACTAAATTGTAGGCACCTTGAGGGGAGAGGACTTTGCTTTCCTTGGTGCTCCGTGTCAGAACCCTGCGTCACCTATAGTAGATGTTCATAAGCTCAGTTGGCAGACTGAATGGAAAAAAAATGCAGCGATGTTGTTTGCTGTAGCCACGAATGGTTAAAGCTTACATATTTTATACTTAGTCCACGTAGAAACTAGACTAAGCCCCATCACTTCATAAGAGCCTTGTGTAATCGTGCATACTTAGGATAATGACTCCTGCAGTAAGCACGGCTCAGATGCTGGCATTAGCCCCATGGGTCGAGTATTTGGCAATATTTGCTGCAGTGTCCAGAAGCTCGACCATCTGAATGATCACAAAAGCATAAACAATTTCCAGTGCTAAAACCAAGCCCAGGAAAGCACGTGAAACCTCGCCAGCTCCCTCGATGTGCCCTAAATTTTCTTGTGTGCATTAGGAAGCCCTATTATTGTTGGGTTCTTGTTTATCTTGAAGGTAAAGGGTTGCGGGCATTTGGATTAAATGGAGCACATATAACAATAATTTTTGCTACAGTGTCTTTTCTGCAGCAGCCAAATGCCAAATATTTTGATCAGGATTTCTTAGGCTCTGGTGATGGTGAGAATTACAACCTTTCCAAGCTATAGCATCTTAGGGCTTAGTGGAGCTCACGGCACTCAATTTTTATTTTCTAGCTCAGGAAACTGAGTTCTAGAAGTTACTTCTGAATATCTTATGCTGTATGACTTTGGATTTCATGAGTTGGGCTTAAGAAGTCCAAGATGAGGCTGGATGTAGTGGCTCCAAGCTTGTAATCCCAACACTTTGGGAGGCTGAGGTGGTGGATCCCCTGAGGTCAGAAGTTCAAGACCAGCCTGACCAACATAGAGAAAACCCATCTCTACTAAAAATACAAAATTAGCCAAGCGTGATGGGTCATGCCTGTAATCCCAGCTACTCAGGAGGCTGAGGCAGGAGAATTGCTTGAACCTGGGAAGTGGAGGCTACAGTGAGCCGAGATTGCACCACTGCACTCCAGCCTGGGCAACAGAGTAAGACTCCATCTCAAAAAAAAAAAAAAAGTCTAAGATGAAATTTCAGTGCTTATTCATTTATTCTGCAAACAAGTATTTGACCAATTGACCCGTGCACAATGCTAGAGACTAGCGCTAACCAAGATAAATAAATTCATGCCCTGTTCTGAAAGAACTCAGAGGCAGGTGAAAAGTCCAGCTTGTAGATAAAAGATTATATGTGCCATCCTGGAGGAGTACAGGGGATGTTTCTGTCCATGTAATCATTCATTCAACAAATACTTTTGAGCTGCTCTAATGGGCCAAGAGGCAGCAGGTCCCGGGAACTGCTCTCACGTTGTTTCTGGTCTAAGGGTAGTGGCTGACCTGCCAACGAGTCAGAAAAGTCATGAAGGAAGGATACGAGTATCTGAGTAGAGAACTGGGAAACGGGAAATGCAGTGAGAAGGAACAGACTCCAAAGGGCACTGGGGTAAGGGCAGTTTGGGGAGGTCTGGGCACATGAAATGAAAGAGGGTGAGGATGGTGGTCCATCCAGCTAAGGAGCTTAGAGCTAGGACCTGGCACTTTTCTCTGTCATCGTCTTTTTCTTAGGAACTGTTGACAGGCATAGAAAAATGCATTAAACTACATAGTTCTCTGCTCCTACCTGCACCCCCAAAACACACAGAAGGCCTTCCTAATATGGTAAAGTTGTGGTATCAAAGCTTCTTTCGATTTGCTGCCTTGGTGCAGCCCTGGAATAGTGATGAGGAAGAGAGAATGTTTCATTGCAGCCCCCACCTGGGAAAGGGGTATCCTGCATTACATGGACATGCAGCTAGGTGCCCCATGCCACCTGGTACCTGCTACACCGCTAATGCTCACATCACCCTGAGAATTGGTTAGAGCAGCTATTTGACCAGGGTGGCTGGGGAGACTCAGAGAGGTGAAGAGTCTCACAGCCCAGGACTGACAGCCCAGCCCAAGCCTCTGAATTCACTCAGAGGGCGGATTTGACACTGCGCGGCCAGCCTGTTATTCCTCTGGGTGATCTGCCCCGGACTGGTCTGTTTTCCCTTCCTCTGTGGTGAAGGAAGAGTTCATTGACCAGTTCACATAATAATCTTCATTTGTAGCCACAGCAGGGACATTCCATGGAATCCTAGGAACTGAAAAAAGGGTAACTAGCACCTTCAGAAATGATCCAGAACATGGTGCAAGGAAAACACACTCTCTAAACTCTACTTTATGGTTTCATTGCCCTACGAATTTAGAATACGAAGACCATATGTGCTCTTCATGGTGTTGAGAGACTAAGAAGAAAGATAGGCCTGTGTGTGGCAGGAGGCATGAAGGGGCATTCAATTCCCCAAGCTCTTCAGCACCAGGCTCCATGCTAGGCCCTGATTACCAAGGTGAGCAGAACACAGGATCTCAAACACTTCAGGTCTTTGGGATAGACAGACGCAAGCGCAGAGAAAAGTAATTCTGGGTGGTGGGGGTCTTAGAGAGTTACCAAGGACCGTGGGAACATGGCCAAGAAAGCAATCCTGTTTTAGGGGGCTGGAAATAGGGTACAGTGTGGCAAAGAGAGGGGACAGGGAAAGTCACAGACAAAATGACACTCCATCTGGGCCTTGAGGAGGAGCCGCCTTTCTGGTTGTTAGAGGAAATGCTGAATGCAGATCCCATTGCTGTGATGAGTGAGACTAGAGGAGGAATGAGAATTGGCTGGGATTGTTTGCATGCACTGTGAATTCTTTTTTTTTTAATTGCATTTTAGGTTTTGGGGTACATGTGAAGAACCTGCAAGATTGTTGCATAGGTACACACATGGCGGTGTGATTTGCTGCCTTCCTCCCCATCACCTATATCTGGCATTTCTCCCCATGCTATCTCTCCCCAACTCCCCACCATCCGCCGTCCCTCCCCTTTTTCCCCCGACAGACCCCAGTGTGTGATGCTCCCCTCCCTGTGTCCATGTGTTCTCATTGTTCAACACCCGCCTATGAGTGAGAACATGCGGTGTTTGATTTTCTGTTCTTGCATCAGTTTGCTGACTTCTTTGGTGTGAACCCTTTCTGTCCATTTTGACAAGCCCTGGCTCTGATTTTAACTTCCTTACATTCCTTCCAACCACTGTTAACAGTTTATGTGAATCTTGGCACATATTTTTCTGTACACGCAAAACACATAGCTGAACTATTTTCTGCAGGCTGTTACGTCGTCTTATTCTTGGAACTGTGGAATTCAGAGAAAATCAGAAGCTCAGAGCAGTTCTGTCATCGCAAAGCAGCATACATCGAGGCCTGGGAGGCCATAGATAAGGACAGTTTAGAAGTCCAGGGTTGGTCTCTCTTGACCCCCCTGCCCTTCTTCTGAAGGTCTGGGTCTTTTTTTGTTTTTAAAAGGAATACCAAGATCTCGGGCACAGACTCTCTTTCTAGTCCATAGGAGATATTCTTAGCTGCTGAGCTGCATTTGAGAGTCCTACCCTCTCATTAACTCGAGCTCACACTTCCTCCTCCACCTTCCCAAGGGCCCATCAGCCTCTGCAGTTGATTTGCTGCTGAGCTGCAGGATTTCTCAGAGCACAGGGCTGCTGCGAGTACCGTACAATCAGAGTAGAAAGAAGGTGAGCTGAGCTTGATTCATTTCCTTGCAGAGTTCTGAAATCATTGTGCATTCCTATTTTTTAGGTAATGAAAAGAATTAGAGTGTTTTTCCTCCTTTCCTAAGTATCTAGTAAAATGTAAATCCTAAGCACTACCTGGGCAGGAGAGCTGAAGTTAGATTGCAGCAAAGCAAACAGGGAAGATGCCCAGAGCCGGTTGCCTCCCTTTCCATCTGTGCCGCCTCTCTCTGAGTTTGTGCTGTCCTCTTGGTTTCTTCTCTTATTCTAGCTTCCTTGTCTCTAGGCAAGAGACAGCTTTGCAAAGGAGATCAGGTGTGATTTTCTGCTAGGGTGACGGCAGTTGCTTCAGCTCTGCCTGGCTTCTGATTCATTAGATTCCAAGATCATATATTTTTAGCAGACCTTTCCCACCAAGTGGCCTCTGGGGAGCCATAAACTATCTGGGTTGGAAAGAGGCCGCAGGTGGTGTGGCCCCACAGAATGAGAGGCCTGCCCTCCGGAAGAGGCGTTCCCTATCAGCGGGTTTCCATGTGGGCTGAGGGCTGTTCTCTTAGGGTGTTTGATTGCACTCTGGGGTTTTCATCCTGGAATAATACCAGAACTCCAGTAAAGGTCATGCCTCATGGGTCCTTTACAAATAGGACAGATGCCCAGCTACTTAGAAGGCTGAGGTGGGAGGATGGCTTGAGCCCAGGAGTTCAAGACCAGCCTGAGCAACATTTAAGACCTTGTCCTACAGAATAAATACATAATTTTAAGGCCGGGCGCGGTGGCTCAAGCCTGTAATCCCAGCACTTTGGGAGGCCAAGGCGGGTGGATCACGAGGTCAAGAGATCGAGACCATCCTGGTCAACATGGTGAAACCCCGTCTCTACTAAAAATACAAAAAATTAGCTGGGCATGGTGGCACGTGCCTGTAATCCCAGCTACTCAGGAGGCTGAGGCAGGAGAATTGCCTGAACCCAGGAGGCGGAGGTTGCGGTGAGCCGAGATCGCGCCATTGCACTCCAGCCTGGGTAACAAGAGTGAAACTCCGTCTCAAAAAAAAAATAATAATAATAAATAAATAAATACATACATACATAATTTTAAAATTAAAAATTAAAAAACAAATTAGCCAGCTGTGGCCCTGCACCTGTATTCCCAGCTACTCAGGAGGATCGCTTGAGCCCAGGACTTCAAGGCTGCAGTGAGCTGTGATCTCCCTGTGAATAGCCTCGGTACTCCAGCCTGGGCAACATAGCAAGACCCCATCTCTAAAAGAAAGGAAAAAAACAAACCAGGACAGAGAGATGTGATTATAGCTTCATACTGACTGTGATTCCCAAGATGCGTAGAAGCCCCCTGGGCCACCTGTCCCCTACTCAGACCCCAGAATAACTGCCACAACATCACTCCTCTACTCCAGCAGTCTGCAGCTCACCACCATTCCTCCTTACCTTCCATTAAAAAAAAATTTTAGCAGTTCCAAATCTATAGAAAAGTTACAAGAACCATACAGAGAATTCCCACATCTCCATGTCTGCATTCTGCACGCATGTTCTCCTGCACTTCCTGTCCCTGTCCATCTGTCTACAATGTAGGACGTATGTGACATGATTCTGCACATCCCCAGGCAGTCCAGTGTACACCACCCAAAAGCAACGGCACTTTCCCACGTGTCCATCCCACGTGCCTCCCAGACTGGAAATCAACATTGATGCAATGCAACCATCCAAGCCACAGACTCCATTAGGATTTTGCCAACTGTCTCTACAATTTCTCCCTCTCTCTCTGTGCCTCCTTCCCCCACATCTCCCCACTCCTTCCTCTTCCTCCCTCCCCTCCCTTCCCTTTCCAGCCTCCCTCCCTCCTTTCCTCCCTCTCTCTCTGTCTCGCAGTCTGCTCCCTCTCTCTGTCTCTGTTCCCCTCCAGCTTTTTCTCTCTCTTTCTCTGTTTCAGAAATCTCTCCAGGAAGATATTTTGCATTTAGTTGTCACGTCTCGTTAGCCTCCTTCGATCTGGAATAGGCCCTCAGCAAGTCTCTCATGTGTTTGGCTGTTTTTCATGCTGTAGTTTGAGCCTCAGCTGTCTGTCTGATGCTGCCTCATGGCCAGACGGGGGCATTGCATGCGGCACAGGAATACCATAGAAATCATGCTCCCTCCCCACTCCTGGGGATGTTCCTCTTGATCACCAAGTAAAGTTGGTGTTGGCCATGTTTTTCTGCTGTAAGATTTTCCCTTTGTAATTGATCAGTATTTTGTTGGGGGAGGAAAATATTTCAGTATACAGGGATCCATTGATGGGAATCCATTGATGACGTCTGCCTGTGTCAGCTACTGCTGTGATGGCTCCAGAGAGTGATTCCCCATTTCCATCATGCCTTCTACATTTTTTTTAGCTGGTGTTCTACTGAAGGATGAGCTGCTTCTTCTCCCCCAATTTATTTATTTTTTCTTTATTTGTTTAAACCTGTTTGGACTTAAGGATTCCTCTTGCAGTTACTGGGTTTCAACCTGATACTCCTGTTACTTATTTTAATCGTGAAGTCTAAGCTGGGTCTATAGGAACCCTTCCCATCAGTTGGCTTCTTCATACTTTGACATGTCCTCATCATTCCTTGAGCATTTTCCTACTTTCTGGAACAAGGTGCCCCAAGTTCATTTTGTACTGGCCCTGCCCCAGCCCCCGCTCAGCTCTTCTCCAAGGATCTCTGGTTCCTGTTAGTGGAGATGACACTTAGACGCCAGGGTCCGGTCCCCGATGTGCCCGTTGCTCCGGGTTGTCATATGTCGGTGTGCACGCGTGCATGCATACACGTGTCTGTTAACTACGTCTACGGCTGTCTACGTATATATACTTCAAGAACCAATGAGATCACGCCAGTATTTCCGGTTCCAGCCCAGTGCTCAGAATTCTTTCTAGCCTTTCCTCTTCCCATGGTGTACAGCTCTTCAGACGGCAGAAGACCTGAATGCTGCTGATGCCCGTCCTCCTCAATGTAGTCGCTGACTCGTCTGCTCAGTGTGGCAACCTACCAACCACTCCATCAGCTGTCCTATTCCTCAGACCCCAGCTGCCCAGGCCCTGCAGGGCACAACTCTGCTCACTGCCCTCTAAGGCTGACATCTCCCAGCCGGGTAGGGAGGGAGGGAGAAGGACGAGAAGGGAAGAGGGGAAAGCACCCATTCAGCTTTGATTTCATTTCTGTTTCAGTTGAAAATTTCATGTAGGCAATTTGAGGAAAGAAATCAAAACTTGTATTGCTCCAGTAATTTTTTTTACCTGTCTTAGTTCATTTCCTCTCCTGGCCAAACCATTGCCCTCCTCCCCTTCCCATCATCCGGCTCTGCCCTCTGTGGTTCCATGGTCTTCGCCTTCTTTTCTTCCCTACTCTTGCTTTCATTCTCATCAGTTTCAGAATTTGAAGTAGGGATGGCTCTCACTCCAGTCCTTCTTTTCCTCTCTGTAACCTCAGTTCAGGTTCTTATGTCCTATTCTGCTGCAGGGCTGCAGACCTGCAAATGTAATATATTATGTTGTGGTCTCACTCCACAAATAAGGCCCAATATAGAGCAAAGCCAGAGGGCACACACATACAGGCCAGCTGCTATTTGGGGAATTATGCTTCTGTGACATCGAGTATAATACTTGCTCATTTATAACGAACTCAACAGAGAATCCAGATGGAACAGGAAAGTGGGATATGAAATATCGCCCACTATGTAGACACCTTCCTCCTCATCACAGGCAGGATCTTCTGACTGCATCTTTACTGCCTGCATGGGTAAAGGTAAAAGCATTAGGCATTTCTTTCCCTATCTTTCAATTGATTAACTCTGGGGTCCTTAGACTCCTTGGTGTCTCTGCCACTGCACCAGGCCTATTCCTTCCAGGACTGCAGTGCTCTCCTTCCCCATAACATCTTCCCCTGGCCAGTGCTCCCTTGCCTCTGGGCCTGGCTCGATTGATCATTGGATAGCAGCGGTTGATGGAAGCAAAGGTTGTGCTTCCGGAGTGTTACATGAACCTGTTGCATAGGTTCTCTGGAAACACAGCTCGAAGAAAGGGAGTGGGGGACTGAGCATTGAGTTTCAGGAGGTTGGGGTGACGAGGTCCTCAGTCACGGGACACAGCTAAAGCTGGCTGCTCCACAGAGGCAGGGCCAGCCTTGTGCACGGGTGAAATAAACAGCTATGTGGAAAGGAGGCGTGAGGGCTGTGTGTCCTCATGGGAAGGCAGGCATTCGCTTTTGAGATGTTCTTGAAGTTGGCAAATGTGCAAGATCTCAGGGCACCAAGGCCTTTCTATTTCAGACTATTCGCCTTCTCTTGACAGGAAGAGTTAAATTTCTCATGTCTCCTGTATTCACACATTTGGAAATCAATTAGTGCATTTGGGGCAATCAGAAGAGCTAAACGGAAGAATAATTTAAAGAGAACAAATGCCTGGAATTGTGTATTTTGCCAACGGAATTTCTCACAGTTGATGCAAGAAAATACTCCAAATTGAATCATTCAGGTTGAATTTGACTTTCTTCTTCTTCTTAAAAATGTTAAAAGAAACACAGCCTGGCTGAGGTCTCTTTCCCCGCCCATCACACAGATAGCGTCTCAGAAGGATCCTGCCAGTCTCAACTGACATTTCACCGAGAAGGAGCAAAGGCAGACGCAGAACTCCAGGTGCGTGTGCTTGGCATGAACATTTTTGCCAAAAAGAGCCTTAAAAGCTTATCTGCTGTGTTAGGACCACGTGGAAAGAGATCATATGGGGCCGGCTGCCTTGAGGGCTCAGTACCAGGAGTATGCAGGGTGCAGAATGCTGCAGAGAGCACGGCTCCTACCCTGATGCTGAGGAAAAGCTCAATAATCTACACGACGATCGTTTTTTTCCTGAACCCATCTCATGCCTGCCTGAGGTGGTAAGGCAGCTGAGTACACGGAATTTCAAACAGAGGCAAGGCCCTCTGAGAAGCAGACCACGTAAATCGCTTCAGTTTTGGCAGTGGTCAGGAAAGAGAGGTGTACACGATACAAGCTAAAATCCTTTCTTCTTCTTTTTTTTTTTTTTCTTAGATAGGGTCTTACTCCCTCACTCAGGCTTAAGGGCAGTGGTGCAATCATAGCTCACTGCAGCCTTGAACTGCTGGGCTCAAGGGATCCTCCCACCTCAGCCTCCTAAAGTGCTGGGATTACAGGCCGCCACATCCAGCCACCAAAATCTTAAAAGTTCTCGAAGGCAAAGTGTGGGCTGGTGTGTCTGGCACAGGCTTTTCTCCACGGGCCCCCCCACACCATGAGAGGTATTTGGATACATCAGGAGGTGTGCAGAAGGTGACTGGTGGCTGTGCACGCAGGGATGGAAGGAGGCACGGACACAAAGCTTTCACCGCTTCTCCAGACGCTTCCCTCGTGTGAAACGAAAACAGACCCTCTCACCTTTATTTTTATTTTTGAAATTGTGGTAACATTTATTTCTAGAATAGAACAGGCCTCCCCTCCCCCACCCCCATGGGGCACTCAGAGAGGAGGGAAGCCCAGGTCTGCGTAGAGTGGGCTGGACGCTCCACCCTCTGTAAATGGGACTCCCAGGCCCCCATGGGTGCATGAGGTGAACAAGGCAATTGCTCTTCCCCACCCACCCGACATCCTCACCTGCCCTGTCCTCCCCTGGGAACCAGAGATCCCTGCATGGCCAGGAGCCAGCCCAGCCCACCTGTAAGAGCAGGCCTGTTGACCCAGTGCTGTCGGGGTATGGGAGGCAGTGCCTGGTCCCAGGCTGAAACCCACGGGTCTGCCACTTGGGCCTGGTTTGCACCTGTATCCCAGGGGACATGGTTGAGCAAAGATCCCTGTGTCAGCCCCAGAGGCCTGAGCTGGCTTATTCCAGCACTCACTGCACCTCCAACTCAGGAACCCTAATTTGAAGTAGACATTGAGGGGTGGTGATTACATGAATGTGTATATAGAGTGCACACATACAGAGATAAACCAGTCCTTAGGCTGTAGACCTAGGGAAGGAATAGAAACAAACCGCTCAGCCAAAGGAGGGGTAGGAAGCATTCCCGCCAATGACTTGGTGTTGCAGGGAAGGTAGGAGCAGCCACCCTCGGACTCTTAGGGAAGGGGCTGGAGACTGTCTTGGAACTGGGATTCTACACCAATAACAAGTGGGCAGCCGGGCATGGTGGCTCACACCTGTAATCCCAGCACTTTGTGAGGACGAGGTGGGTAGACCACTTGAGTTCAGGAGTTCGAGACCAGCTTGGCCAACATGGTGAAGCCCTATCTCTACTAAAAATACAAAAAAATTAGACAGGCGTGGTGGCAGACACTTGTAATCTCAGCTACTTGGCTGAGGCAGGAGAATCTCTTGAGCTTGGGAGGTGGAGGTTGCAATGAACCAAGATCGTGCCACTGCACTCCAGCCTAGGCAATGAGAGTGAAACTCCATATATATACACAAAAAAGCAAGGGTTGTCTACTGCTGAGGAAGAAGCAAGAAGCTCACACCCAAGACCCATGCAAGTGAGGCAGGTTTTCCTGCCACAGAGAAGAGGGAAGGATTGCTAAACATGAAAAGGAAATCCCACCTTAGAGGGCCAGATGTACAGAGCTGGCCTAAGACTGAAGCTGGACCATAACAAAAGAGAACATGCTTGTTCCTGCCAGCCTAATATGTTGTAATAAGGAAGAGCAGGCCACTGCTGGGAGAAGAGTAGGAGCATGGAGAAAGACCGCATTTGAGGCACAGGCATACAGGATGGCTGAAAGCTGAGGAAGGTCAGGAACACATACACTAATAAGCCCTGGAACCCCCACTCTAACTCAAAGCTCAAGAAAACAGCAGTCAACCTTTATAGGAATGTGAATGCTGTGGTGCACTGAAAGTAACAACAAAATTCAAACTCACATTAACCCCTGAAATTGACTTAGCCTCCTCACCCCCATGCTGACAACTTTGCAGAAGACGAAGCATGCCCACTTCCAGCCATAAATACTTTTTACCTCAGTCTCTACTGTTCTTCTATGCATGATGTCTGGCACTCAACTAAAAATTATCACACACCAAAAAAGAAAGAAAAAACAATGAAGTATTGTCAATAGACAAACTAATAAACAAAACCAGACCCAGAGACGATCATGATGTTGGATGTTGGAAGTATTAGATAGACTTTAAAATAACTATGATTAATATGTTAAAGGATCTAGTGGGAAAAGTGGATAACATTCCTGAGTAGATGGAAAATTTTAGCAGAGAGATGGAAACTATAAGAAAAAGTCCAATGAAATGCTGAAAGCAAAAGACACTTTCTCAGAAATGAAGAATTTATTCAACAGGTTCATCAGTAGACTGGACATAGCTGAGGAGAGAATCAAAGGACTTGAGGATAAGCCAATAGAAGTTATTCAAATTGAAACAAAAGAGAGAAAAGTGGATGGGGGACAAACCAAAACAGAGCAGCCAAGAGCTATGGGACAACATCAGCTGGTCTAATACACATGTAATTGGAGCCCCAGAAGGCAGTATCTATAGGAAGAGAACTCTAGTGCACTGATGTTTTCCTCTAGGGAAAGCCATATGGTTAAAAAAAATGGCCAAAGTAGTTACTGCTTTTCTCCCCAGTTTCTAATTTAGTGAAATCATTTACTCTTATATTCTTCCACTTCCTTCTTGCTTATCTTCTACACCATGTTATTTGAGAGAAGAAATATGTGATTTGCCCGCAACCTCAAATCCCTGTTAACAGTCTGTCTGCCGTTTGGCTTCAAGAAAGGTGGCTGTGAAGGTGAAATGGAGTCGCCAAAAAGATTCAAAGCAAGACTCAGCAAGCTGCCTTTTACTTTTAGGAACCAAGCTAACTTAAACTTGATTTAGCTAAAATAAAACACGATTCTCAGTTTTGAAGAGGTGGTAAATTACAGTTCATCTCTGTCCATAGTTACAGCTAAGAACAAATAGCTCACATAATTTACACTCCTCCTCCTCCTTCTCATTTGAGCAATGAAAAATCTGCTTAAAGAAAAACGAAGTATTAAATATGATATTTATCCACGAAATGCTCTTTTGGATATCAGAAGTGGTCTCCTGTATAAACTAGTTATGCATTTAATAAGACAGCTGTACAAGCTCCTTTGTGTATGTGGGCAGGAGGTTTTCAGGCATTCAGCAACTTCAGCTGCTAGATGGTGGTGACTTGTGGGTATCACCACCTTTGGTAGGTAGATATAGCCATCTACCTACTGAGATCAATTGCTGGAGGAGAGGTGCTGCTGGGGTCTGGATATTTGTGCATCTCTTGTATCTAAATGCTTCGGGAAGGGAAGAGAAGGGCACTTGCTGAGAGAGCTGGGAGCATATTTTAGCCTATGGGTTTAGAATCTAAACTCAGATGCAGCTTCTCCTCTTGCTGTTGTTAATGAACTTGCAACTCTGTCTTTGTGCAGGCGGGCTCCTCCGCCTTGAAAAGGCCTCTGCCAAGCTTTCTGGGTCTTCTTGACAGAGCAACTCCTTTCTCCCCTGTGCCGCCTCTACCCCTTTACATGCCATTTGGGGTCTTTTTCACATGATTTTGCATTTATTTTTTATGCATCAGTGTTCCCTACAAAACTGAGTTCTTCAAGGAAAACGATTTGTGTTTTATTTCTAGCACAGGGTCAGGTACAGACTAGGTTCTCAAGAAATATTTGTTGAGTTGGGTTAAGTAATTGCTCAGCGTTTGGTGGAGGAGTGTCCACACCTGTGGCCGAGACATGTGCTTGCCACAGCCCCGTCCCCTTGTGGTTTTGATAGGCATCGCATTCCCATGCATCTCTCTCATGAATTGTGCCCAATGGGGTTTGATTCAGTGGACCGGCTGAGAACAGGGGATTCAGATCCCCACAGTAATAGACTTGGATGTGATTTACAGTGACTATGTTAAAGAAAAATTTACAATAAAGTGAGAAAACCTTTTTTAAAAATCATAAAGAAGAAGGAGGTCACTGAGCCAGGATCTGGGATGGAGGGAGAGTTCAGATCCGCGAGAGGCCTACTCGGGCAGTTCCTTGCACGGCAAGGGTCCTCACCCTCTGCCCTTTTTGAGGGATGCACAGGACCCAGGGGGAGAAGAAAGGGGATTTTCTGCTGATCAGGGTGATAAATAAAATCCTAGAGATCAATTGCGGAGGTCACAACCAGATTCATTTGTTAGCGCTAAGTTTCCTGGAGACCAGAAAAGGGAAAATATGCTTTCATCATCTGATAAAAAGAAACAGACATTTTGGGCTTTTGTTTTTGTTTTGAGATGGTATCTCTCCATCACCCAGGCTGGAACTCAGTGGTGTGATCTCAGCTCACTGCAACCTTGTCCTCCTGGGTTCAAATAATTCTCCTGCCTCAGCCTCCTGAGTAGCTGGGACTACAGGCGCGTGTTACCACGCCTGGCTAATTTCTGTATTTTTAGTAGAGATGGAGTTTCACCATGTTGGCTAGGCTGGTCTCCAACTCCTGCCCTCAAGTGATCCGCTTGCTTGGGTTCCCAAAGTGCTTGGATTACAGACGTGAGCCACCATGCCCAGCCAGTTATCACAGTAGTTTTTAGGAGGAAGAAAACGAAAACTCCCTTTTTCTTGGGAAATCCAGGTTGGTCCTGTGTGTGGCTGTGCCCTGGAGAGGCTGCGTGGCCTCTGCCAATCATTTGACTACTCTGGTCCTCAACTTCCTCAGCTGCAGATGAAAGGGTGGAGCTCAGGGACCTCTAATATCCCTTCGGAGTCCAACATTCTCTGGTCAGATGGTGCATCTAGAACCCCTCTGGATTGAGATCCTGACATTGGCCTCAAAGAGCAAGGAACAGCCATCCCAGAGCATTAGCTATTTTCTTTCCAGGCTTGCTGCTTTTGTGGCTTTGAAGCATTCAGAACCCACAAATGCTCATCAGAGTGACTGCGCCGCTCAAGCAAGCACTAAAACCCCAGCAGTCAGCACGAAGTCAAGGCTGGCTGCCGCTGCGAGTCAGCTTCCCGCAATAAGCAGCCGGTGGCAGCTGACGGGCTGTCACTCCAGCCGTGCCCACAGCCACAAACACCACCCCAGTTCCCAAGCAATCACAGGGTGTCCGCTCTCAGCACCAGGAAGCTTCTAGATAAGGCTGCCGCTGGGTTGGAAGAGCACTTGAAGAAATGCTATGTGCTGCCTGAAAAAGCCCCCCTGCTCTGAGAGGGAGCACGGACTTTCCTGCCAACCCGTCCCAAAAAGAGTTGCAAGATGCAGAAGTGAGAGAGGCCCCCGGCTCCCAGCGTACTGGCCACACAACAAATTGCTGTGCAGTGAGTTTGTGTCTTGCAAATCAAGTGGAGGGAAATTGGTTTCTGCCTGCCCAATGCTCTCTCCCCCTCTCCTGGATTCCCATCTGGCCCTCAAGCACTTTCTCCCTCTGTATTGCCCAGAATGGATCTGACCTAACTTTCTCTAATAAACTCATTCACACCAGGTGAGAAGGATCCACACAGCTTTAGAACCTTCACTGAATGGTGTGCAAAATCTGCAGGAGGAGGAAATCTAATGGCTAATGGTCATTTTCAGGCATTTGCATGAGGAAATATTTGGTGACCCTCCCCCTCTTCCCTACACACACATACTGTGGCAAGGCTGGCTGTGCTGATAGGCAAAGATTTGGCCAAGTGTGCCCATTGGCTGTTTGGGGTGCAGGGCTAGCCTGACCTAAATAGGAGGTAGGTAATGTTCCCTTTGCTGCCCCTCTCTCATTTCTCAAACATCCAAGGCACCTGCTATATTTGCTGTCCAAGGCCCCCACATAAAAGAAGCGTTAGAGCCCTTCCATTGTCCATCGTGACTTTGGGTGACTTTCCTCTGCTAGTTATGGCAAAGCAATATGCCTAATCTGTGAATGGGCTAATGCACTCCCAATCCCAGGTAGAATACTTGTGTTTGGACAAGAACCTCCTGAAAATGATGCCCTGACACAATGGGAGAGCTGGAATTTTGGGAACGAAGGGTGGGGCTGTGGAGAGATTTGGGGACGTGTGGGTCAGGGACTCTGCACGTGACACCTGCAGAAGTCACGCCCTCCTCTAGGTGGCAAGGATCTGTTTCATGAGCCGGCGTCTGCAGTGGCTCTGAGGCCTCCCCTGGAAATGAATGTGCTAGAATAGAATTAATCAAAACAGGAGGCCGGGCGGAGGAGCAAGAGAGGAGGGAAAAATTGCTGGCAGGGAAGGAGGACAGGAACACAATAAAAAAGCAGCGGGGGGAGTTTGCTCACCGACTAAAATCATTTCTGTATGGAGCCAAGATCAACTCATCTGTTGGACTTGAAATTTTGCTCCTTCATGTTGTCAGAAGTGTTTGTGGCTCCAAGTAGCAGTCCCTCCAGCCTGGGTGACATGGCCAGAAAGTTTCAAGACCTTTCAAGGCAAGGATCAGAAGACCAGGAAGTGTGAGAGTGATATATAAAACTTGAACTTGGCTGCTTTCCATAAAGCACAGCCGCAGCTTCACCAGATGCAGCTGGAACTGTAATTGGTTAAATTGTAATTGGTTCTGCTCTTGTGGGCTAATGGTTGGGCGGGGGAAATGTGTTTTGTTTCCTTTTGCTTTTTGTAAAGCTTAACTGTGAGGCAGGCTTCTTTGTCCACCTTTGAAATGGTGGGATGGCAAAGGGGCTATTTGTTTTATTTTTATTTTTGAGACAGGATCTGACCCTGTCACCCTGATCACAGCCTGGGTGACAGGGCCAGACCCTGTGTGAGGGCAGTGGTGCCATCACAACTCATCATAGCCTCAAACTCCTGGGCTCAGGTGATTCTCCCACCTCAGCCCCCCGAGTAGCTGGGACCACAGGCACACACCACCACACCTGGCTACTTTGGTGGGTTTGGTTTTGTGGTAGAGATAGCGTTTCACCATGTTGCCCAGGTTGGTCTCAAAATCCTGGGCTCAAGCAACCAGCCTGCTTCAGCCTCCCAAAGTGTAGGGTCCAGCCCTACAGGGTCCTTGCGAGCCCGCTCTACTGGTGTGGAGACGAGAAACTATAGAATAAAAGACACAAGAAATGGAGATAGAGAAAAGAGAGTTTGGGCCCGGGGTCCACTGCCAACCAAAGTGCGTAGTCCGGCAGGGGCCCTGAGTGCCTGGATGCTCTGACTTTTGTTGAGTATAAAGCTGGGGGCAAGGTAGGTAGGGCGTGGCATTGGTGGTCAGTGATAGGGTCAAGCACATCCTGTGTCATAGGGATGGGGGCCCAAGGCTTTCTAGTAGCCGAGATGAGGTAAGGAGCATAATGCGTCAACACTTTTCCATACTTGTCAAGAAAGAACAAAGACATTAAGATTTATATTACTTTGGCCGGGTGGGGTGGCTCACACCTGTAATCTCAGCACTTTGGGAGGCTGAGGCGGGTGGATCATGAGGTTAAGAGATCAACACCATCCTGGCCAACATGGTGAAACTCCAACTCTACTAAAAATACAAAAATTAGCCAGGTGTGGTGGCACTGTGGTCCCAGCTACTCCAGAGGCTGAGGCAGAAGAATTGCTTGAACCCAGGAGGCGGAGGTTGCAGTGAGCCGAGATTGCACCACTGCACTCCAGCCTGGTGACAGAGCAAGACTCCGTCTCAGGGAAAAAAAAAAAAGATTTATATTACATACAGTAGCGGAACATGAGAGTGAACATGGAATGTGACCGCTGAAGCACAGCATCACATAGACACAATTAAGCCCCGGATGTCTGTGGATGTCCCTGACAGCCATCAGGCCTACCGCAAGAGCTCAGATGAGTGGAGTTTTCTCCTAACTCCCCTGAGGAAGGAGATGTTTCAGCCATCTTGGACGTCTCCTTCCCTAACTGGCTAAACAGTGGGCACTTTCCCAGTGCTGGCACTGCCGCACAGCCGAGGAGCCTCCAGCAGCCCTTACCAGGGCAGGGTGCGGGTGACAGAGGGCTTAAAGCGTCTTGCCTTAGGGTCATTCCTTTCATAGTGTCACCCCAGGTTCACACTTCAAGACCTAAGAGGCATTAGTAAAATAATTAGAATCATCTATGAATAATTAAGATCTCCTATGAATAGCTAAAAACTAATACAGTTATATTTCTAGTTACTTTCTTTTTCATTGTTTATAGGGAAATAGGCTGTAGGGGTCTCCTACACCAAAGTGCTGCAGTTATAGGCATGAGCCACTGCGCTGGGCCAAAGGGGCTATTTTCATACTGATTTTTCTTTTTTTTTTTTTGAGATGGAGTTTCGCTCTTGTTACCCAGGCTGGAGTGCAATGGCGCGATCTCGGCTCACCGCAACCTCCGCCTCCTGGGTTCAGGCAAATTCTCCTGCCTCAACCTCCTGAGTAGCTGGGATTACAGGCACGTGCCACCATGCCCAGCTAATGTTTTTGTATTTTTAGTAGAGACGGGGTTTCACCATGTTGACCAGGATGGTCTCGATCTCTTGACCTCGTGATCCACCCGCCTCGGCCTCCCAAAGTGCTGGGATTACAGGCTTGAGCCACTGCGCCCGGCCTCATACTGATTTTTCTATTGAGGAAATCTGACAGCTGGGTGGTTGGTGGTATTCATTTCTCATATGACCTTGCTTCAAAATTTAACATCTTATCAAACATATGTCTATCTCTACAAGTGTTTAGGATGCACTGATGTTACCGATGTTACCGCTTTGCTTTTCCTGGTCACTGCTGTGAAAATTAGCTAGGGGTTGAAGCTATACAATTTTAATTAAGTGGGCTGCCTAAAGCCTGGCCACGACCTGAATTCCAAGGTCACTGTGGGTGTTGTGAGAGCTCCCTGCGTAATTCACATCTGGGAGTGGCAGGCCGGTTCTTGCCCTGCCTTTCCTCCTCTGCTCTGTGGTGACCTGAGGCGTGAAGGGGAGGCTGGGTGGCCCTACCCTGTGCCCCTTCCAACCCCTAGACGCTCTCCACTCCGTCACTTCAGTGCTATGCACACCTCAGGGCTGGGAAGGGACCTGGGCCCCCACTGGGACCGGGAGAACGCACCATATGACTAACATGCCCTTCCCGCCTCTCTGCTCTTTACAGAATGGGTTGAATGGCTTGCATCTGGCCTCTAAGGAAGGCCATGTGAAAATGGTGGTTGAACTTCTGCACAAAGAAATCATTCTAGAAACAACAACCAAGGTATGTCTCACAGGAAGTGGGGAGCTCTGCATGGAAAATTCAAGTTTGTGAGTCCTTCTTTAGAAACCAGTCCTTCAGGAGAGACCTCAGGCTTGCGTCTGAATTTCTCTTATCCTTCCAATCACGTTCTAGTTATCTGAATCCCTGAAGCCACCTGAAACACACCCTGTGTCCAGAAAGACTCAGTGGACCTTTATCTTCATCACTAGGTTACATGTCTAAAAACAGAGCCCTTTCCTGGTGGCTTTGTGCTTTCTCAGGGTCCTTGACTCTAACTTAGTGTTCAAGGGCTCCGGAAGCGCCAGGCAGGTGCCTGGAGTCAAATCCCAGCAGACGCACTTCAAACACTGCTACCCGGGACGAGTTACTCCATCACTGTGACGCCTCAGCTTCTTTGTCTATAAAATGGAGATTATAATACTCAGTGGCAGGGTTGGTATGAAAATTGATGGCATACATAAGTGCCTGGATGTATGTATTGGATGGATGTAGTTACTGCTTATTGGATGTATGTATTGATTATTGGATGTATTGATTGATTATTGATTCCTATAGCAAGGAATCAATAAATACTAGTGACCGTGTTGTTACTGAGGGTTGTAGAAAAGAATCCAGATCTCTTTCATTTCTCCTTCTCCAGCAAGTCTTCCTTGTCTGGCCACAAACTGATTTCCTCTCCTCACTAATGACCTGGAGGCGTTTGGCATGGGGTGACGTCAGGCATCCACAGTGATGTATTTCATTCCATTTCAGTAGATTATAAACACCAGTGACTCAACTTCTGAAATCCCAGAGTCATGAAATTGATACATCTATAGATTGCAAAATAACTTTTATTTCTTACATGACATGCATCTTATTTATTAAAGAGGACGCAGCCAGCAATTAAAAATAAAACGAAACAGACCAGGTGCAGTGGCTCACGCCTGTAATCCCAGCACTTTGGCAGGCCAAGGCAGGTGGATCACTTGAGGTCAGGAGTTTGAGACCAGCCTGGCCAACATGGTGAAACTCTGTCTCTACTAAAATTACAAAATTCAGCTGGGTGTGGTGGTGGGCACCTGTAATCCCAGCTACTCGGGAGACTGAGGCAGGAGAACTGCTTGAACCCAGGGGGCAGAGGTTGCAGTAAGTCCAGATTGCACCACTGCACTCCAGCCTGGGTGACTGGAGTGAGACTCTATCTTAAATAAATAAATTAATTAATTAAAACAAAGCCAGGCGTGGTGACTCATGCCTGTAATCCCTGCACTTTGGGAGGCCAAGGCGGGTGGATGACCTGGGGTCAGGAGTTTGAGACCAGCCTGGCCAACATGGTGAAACCCCATCTCTACTAAAAATACAAGAATTAGCCAGGTGTGGTGGTGTAGGTCTGTAATCCCAGCTACTCGGGAGGCTGAGGAAGGAGAATCCCTTGAGCCCAGAAGGTAGAGTTTACAGTGAGCCGAGATTGCACCACTGCACTCCAGCCTGGGTGACAGAGACAGAATCCCTCTCAAAAATAAATAAATACAATATAATAAAATAAAGCGAAACAAAAAATCATCTCCATTTGCTAATTCAAGTATTGTTTTCTCTTCTCTTACCTCCTCTGTTCCTTTCCCATGTTTTTCTTCTGGAGTTCTTTCCCCCAGACTCTTGTTTTCCATTTGCTGTTGATTACACGTGGTCTCACACATAACCTCAATTTCAGTTCCATGCAGCAAACAGTTTGCCGCCTTTCAAGCAGAGAACATAGAAGAACAATATGTAGAGAACAGATATAATTTATGGTTATGAAGTGAACTACCAAAATATTATGAACGTAGAATCATCTCTTGAGGTAAAATTCTGTAATTTTCATGTCATTTCCTGAACGTGAAAAGATCTTATTGCACTTATGGGTAAAATAAACTGAGTTGCTCTTTCTGACTGGATATGGGGTATTTTTTTCCCAAACTCCACGACAAATTCCGATTGTTCCCACCCTGCTTCTTGTGTGGACGAGGGGTGCGATTCTTTTCTCTGCACACTCCCACGTATCTGGCTGTGAGCTGTGCACCATCTGACCTGGCCGGCATGTGCTGGAGCGTCTCCTTCCCTGGCGTGCCCCCAAGTGCTGCGGAAAGACGAGGCTTCAGTGCTTTGACTATTTCCGAATTTCCTCCCCAGGTTGTGATTTTGCAAGTGAACACTTGGTGTGTCTTTTTTATTTTTAGAAATTTTCTAAGCCAACATGGCTTTGGAATGCCATCCAAAGCCATGTTGAGAGAGAGGGGAAAAAAGGTGGAACTGAAACCGTGGGCTGGGGAAGTCACAACAGATCGGGGACTGTGACGGGACTCCCAGGCAGGAGGAAGATGAGAAAAAAGAAAATGAGTAAAAAGCCAAAACCAATTTAGACTCCTAAAATATACTTAGAAATTTTAAAAGCATAAAACAAATGCATTCTCTCCCCATCCTCCGATCTCCAGCTCTTAGAGACTGGAGCTCAGCACCTAAGCTGTTAACGAACAGAGACAACTTTCATCTCTACTGGAGGAATGCTTGCTGTCTCACTCGGGGTCCCTCTTCCCCTTCCTCTTGCGTTCACTCAGCACCCAGGCAGCCATCCTTCCTGCTCTGAGCTCTGTGAGCCCCTGAAAATAGAGAAGTTGGGTGTTTGTGGAGCAAAATATAGCTAAGTAATTTTTCCTGCTCCTTTGAGGCCATGTTCTTTCATGTTGAGGGAGGGGCAGAGAAAATAGAGGCTCACAAATCCCTTTTCCTGTGACTCTCATGACTTGGTCCAGGGGTCTTCTTGAGCCTTGCAATGTGTGTGCAGATAGGGGAAAGGAGGTCCACTTCCAGAATTTTCCCTGTGTTCTTATTCCTCACTTAATGCTGCCCTTGGCCCACGGGCCCAAACGAAGATCCGTAGCCAGGGTTCCACTGCTGATGAGCTCCCCGAACAGAGAGGCCCTCCCCTCCTCCTGGCGTAAGGAATGCTCTCATATAATTGGATTTCAGGCAGGAAGGGTCGGATGGAAAGAAACATTTGATGCGAGCCTCCTGGTGTCTCTGAGGCCTCTGTGTCTCCATGCTGGCCAGGCCTGCTTCGCTCATGCCCAGATGTGTGTGGCCAGTGAACGAATGGGCCCGGGATGCCTCCTTCTTTTCCATGGGAGCCGGAAGATGCCACTTGGAGCTCAACATCCTGGTGTCTAGAAAAGTTTCTGGTGCCAACAGCCCTGCTCCATTGGGTACAACAGATGCCAAGCCTCTCAATGGAAGCTCTTTGGACTTCTATGAAAAATTATTAATGAGCTTCCAGACTTTCATATCTGGCATTTATTCTTCAATGGATACTTGAGGAAAAACCTTTTTCTTCATCACATAGAACTTGAGGAGAAATCAAAAAGACAACTTTGGGAGGCAGCAGACGGACCTGCCTGCCCTTGCCCTCCGCCTCGCTCCCCCCAACCCCACCCAGGCTTTATGGCTTTTTATGGCTTTTTTTTTTTTTAGACAGAGAGACTGGGTTTCACTATGTTTCCCAGGCTGGTCTTGAACTCGTGGACTCAAGCAGTCCTCCCGCCTTGGCCTCCCAAAGTGACGGGATTACAAATGTGAGCCACTGAGCTGAGCCCCAAGCTTTATGCTTGAATTACCAGGCAGAGTACAAGAAACAGACCTGAGCTGCTCCCAGCCCCCAGGGCATCCTCATGGGGCTGCCAACTCCACCCGAGGAAGCTGGGTCAGCAGCAGCTTGGGGGCCACACAGCTGGGGCCCAGGATGCTCCCTTCCATCTCAGTGAGGAAGCTTTTCCTCCAGGTGACAGGTGCCTCTGGACAAGGACAGAGTCTGAAGTCCCTGCTTGTCAGTTCCTAAGTTTCTTGAAATGGATCAGTTAGTGATTATGTAGTTTAGTAAAAAGAACTACATACTGTTTAAAAGTAAGGTCGTTTGAGATATCTGCTCCTTAAGTAGTGCAGGGACAGATGGATCTGACCATGTTCCCATTTTCTCCAGCCACCCTATTTGACAGAAGCATGGAGTGGAGCCTGCCCACCTCCATCCCCGAATCCCTGAATGGGGGCGCAGGTTCAGGGCACCAGGGGAGTCTACTCCCAGAGGCAGTGCTGACATTCTGGTCCAGGACCCCCAGGGGCTGGCAGGAGCCTGGCTGGAAGGCTGTGGATATCCCGGGAACAGACGGAGGCTGCTGGTCCTGTCTGCGAATTGTTGTTAAATATCCAAGGAGAATCCAGTCAAGAAAACCTGAGAACATTAAACTCATGTTCTCAGGCCGGGTGCAGTGGCCCAGAGCTCTGAGAGGCTGAGACGGGAGACCAGCCTGGGCAACAAAGTGAGAGGCCATCTCTACAAAAAATTTAAAAACTAGCCCGGTGTGGTGGCACATACCTTAGTCCCACCTACTCGGGAGGCTGAGGTGGGAGGATCACTTGAGCCCAGGAGTGGGAGGCTGAAGTGAGATCTGATGGCGCCACTGCACTCCAGTCTGGGTGTCAGAGCGAGGCCCCCAATTCTAAAAAAGCAAACAAACAAAAAACTCACTTTCTCAGGACCTGCCCTATTTCTCACTCTCCGCTATGGGTTTTTATCTTTTACAAAGTTTAAAACAATTACGTGCCTTGTTTTCTTCCGGCGTTAATTCTCTCCAGCTTTCCTCTCCTCTCCAATTTGGTGACCCCTTACTCATCACATTTCGTTACTAGCATGTTGAATATTCTTTGTGTTTTCCTTGGCCAGATTGTGTTCCATTTATTTCCTGATTTTTCTTCTCTTCCCTACATACATTGTGGAACTGGTCTTATCTTTCCTTTTCTGTCCGATACTTTCCTCTCTCCTGCCTCCCATCTCTTTGTTCCCTCTGCTGTAGTTGTGGTCTGTGGGTACCCCTGTGATGGTGCCAGAGGTGTGGGCCTGAGGGACCTGCTGGCCTTTCCCGGTGCTCACAGGCCCCTCGGTGGGCTGTGTGGCCTTGCAGCGCTGCAGGCTGAGTGGAGCTGCAGGTTTGCGGAAGGCCAGCGTGCGATGAGCCTTCCAGTGTGTGTCCCGAGGGACACCAACACGCTGTCCGCTGGGAACAGATGACACACCCACAAAGCAGATTAGGTGTTCGGAAGTTGTGTGTGTTGGCAGGGTGTGTATTTTTCTTTCCAAATTATTTTTCTTTTATTTTGAGGCAGAGTCTTGCTCTGTCACCAGGCTGGAGTATAGTGGCGCAATCTTGGTTCACTGCAACCTCCACCTCCCGGGCTCAAGCATTTCTCCTGCCTCAGCCTCCTGAGTAGCTGGGAATACAGGCACGCGCCACCACACCCAGCTAATTTTTGTATTTTTTAGTAGAGATGGGGTTTCACCATGTTGGCCAGGATGGTCTCGATCTTTTGACCCCATGATCCGCCTGCCTTGGCCCGCCAAAGTGCTGGGATTGCAGGCGTGAGCCACCGCGCCCGGCCCAGAATTATTTTTCTTTTATAAATTTTTTATGTTTAATTATTATGGATATATAATTTTAAAAAGAGTTCCTTTGACATGGCTGCACTCTCCTTCAACTGCACCTGTCAGTGTCACCTGCCCCTTCCTGCTCCACTCCTATCACACCAGCCAATGCTGGAAGTCTTCTTTTTAAATGTTTTTCTTTTTACGGATTTAGGGGATATGAGTGAGCTTTGTTCCATGGATACATTTCGTAGTGGCGAAGCCTGAGCTATTAGTGTGGCCATCACCCAAATATTGGGCATCGCACCCAAAGGATAATTTCTCATCACCCCCACCCTCCGAGTCTTCAGTGTCTGTTACTCCACCCTCTGTATGTCCACGTGCGCGCATTATGTAGCTCACACTTACGAGTGAGAACATGCAGATTTGACTTTCTGTTTCTGAGTTGCTTCATGTAAGATACTGGCTTCCAGTTCCGTCTGAGTTGCTACAGAAGACCTGATTTCCTTCTTTTTATGGCTCTTGCTGCATTATTCTTCATAGAGAACAGGTAGAGTTTCCTCCTTGAACTTTCAGTAGGATTTCAGGATGTGTGAGGGGTCAAGCACACATATGTGTCCTTTGTACCCCTTTTGGCCATGAATAAAGCCCCTAGGTCCCACAAGCAGCGCCTGTCCAAAGACCTTTGCTGGCCCCAGAGCAGGCCCAGTGGGAAACTGCATCTATTTCCTTCCCCTGTGTGTTTCAGAAGGGGAACACGGCCCTGCACATTGCGGCCCTGGCCGGGCAGGATGAGGTGGTCCGGGAGCTGGTCAACTATGGAGCCAATGTCAATGCCCAGTCGCAGGTAATGGCTCTCTGGTCTGGACTAGAGGATGTTGCCTTTCCACACGTGGTTCCTCTTTCCTGCTCCGTCGTGGGTCCATTGGCGGCCGTGTTAACACACACGCATGGGGCAGGGCCTAGATTTCTCAGCAGTGTGTCTCGGAGCAATGGTGAAGGCGTCCTTAGACCGCATGTCCTAAGCAAGTAGGGGTTGAGTTGTTATGGACCTAAGCCAAATCATATGTCCAGTTATGGCTCAAGTGGGGAGAGAAGCTGGGGACTGGGGGAATGAGGCATGGGGCGCAGCATTAATGAAATCGATGAGGAGTATGTCAGCTGAAGAGACTGGCCTACGGTGCTGAGGGGAGGCACAGACCCTGAGGCCTTTTGTAATCATCCCAGGAACGCTAGTCACCGTGACAATGAATTTCCTTAGGGGGGGTCAGGTGGGAGGAAATGGGTTGAAGAGAGCACTGTCCTCCAGATAAGAGGACATTGCGTTGGCGTCGGCCTCTCTCACATTGTGGGTGGATGCTGATGATGTCCTCTCTTGGTTTACAGAAAGGTTTTACACCCCTGTACATGGCAGCACAAGAGAACCACTTGGAAGTGGTTAAGTTTTTACTGGAAAATGGAGCTAACCAGAATGTAGCCACGGAAGTAAGTACCTTGGAAAAATGTCATCACCACTGGAAGTCTCCCAGATGTACCACCTTGCTTCAAGCGACACTTTCCTGGGAAGTGGTTGAGGTGCATACACACCCAGGACATCAAGATGGATGACCGTCAGCTCGATGCACTAATTCTGAGTACTGTCGGGCTCTGCAAGGGAGTAATGACAAATCGTGGGTCTCGAGGAAGGCCCAGACATGTACCAAAGAAATGATGTCACACTTAAAGGTGTCATTCCCACTATGGCCAGCACTTGTAACTGGAGGGAACAGGCAAAGTGCGTGCGTGTATGGCTGGCAAGTTTGCATTGGGCCGTAATGAGAAAGGCTGTTGCCACAAAACCACCATCCTCCCTTGGACAAGTCACCTTAGCTGTGCTCCTGAGTCTTGTTGTTGATGAAATGATGAAATTAGACTAGATAGAGCCAAGGAGTCTCCTGACTCTTAACTTTGGATGGTTCAATGACATGACTTTGCTATCATTCCATTTTATCAATTCACTGGGTCCTGTGCCTCTTAGTATGTCCACAACTGAGGGAATTAATAATAGTAGCTCATGGTCAAGCACAGTGGCTCATGCCTATAATCCCACTGTTTTGGGAGACCCAGGTCGGAGGACCACTTGAGGCCAGAAATTTGAGACCCTGTCTCTACAGAAAAAGAAAATTAGCTGGGTGTAGTGGTGTGTGCCTCACTCCTATCTACTCGGGAGGCTGAGGTGGGAGGATCACTTGAGCCCAAGAGGTCAAGGCTACAGTAGGCCATGATTGCACCATCGCACTCCAGCCTGAGTGGCAGGCGAGACCCCGTCTCAAAAATAAAATAATAATAATAATGGTAGCTCAAATTGAAATCTCAGGGCCCGGGGCGGACTCTGGCCTGTGGTCAGTGTTCATAATGTTCTGCCTTGTCAAGGCACTATCCTGGCACCAGCAGATGGGGTGAGAAGAGGAGCAAGCAAAGAATCTGAGCAGTCAGAAGTTTCTTAAAACAGTCAAACTGGAAGCAAATTATAAAGGAAAACTAAATGAATGCTAAAGAAAAATGCGGCAGGCTCTGTGAGATTGCAGAGAAAGAAAGTGGAGGCAGAAGGGCTTTCAGGGAGGAGGTGGCATGGAGGATGAACTTGGCGATGAAGAGGGCTTTGGTGGAGGGAGGTCCCTCAGGCTGGGGCTGCTGCGTGAGCCTGAGGGGCCAGGGTGTGTCCCGTGTGACAGCCTCAGCCAGTCAGAGCAAAGTGTTTTCCTCCTCTGGCCAGGACGGCTTCACGCCTCTGGCGGTGGCCCTGCAGCAGGGCCACGAGAACGTGGTCGCGCACCTCATCAACTATGGCACCAAGGGGAAGGTGCGCCTCCCGGCCCTGCACATCGCGGCCCGCAACGACGACACGCGCACGGCGGCCGTGCTGCTGCAGAACGACCCCAACCCCGACGTGCTTTCCAAGGTGAGGGCGAGATGGAGGGAGGAGCCCTGGGCCGCGGACGCCCACAGGTTCAGGGGGCACCGTGCACACCCAGCGACTGCCCACGCAGGAGCCGCGAGCTGTGCGCACGGGGCCAGCTGTGCGCACGGAGTGCCCCCACCCCAGGAAGCAGAGGGGCCCCTGCACAGCCCCCCTGTAAATCCCTGGCGGATGCCCAGACACGTGCTCTTGGTGAGCAGGGTTGGGGGTGTTTCCTGTTGCTCCAGGTCATCTGGCAACGTGTCCTGGCGGACAGGGCGGGTCACCCTGGAACCCCGGAGGCGGCCTTCCTGACGCCTTTATCTCTCCCCTCCGGCTGTGCTGTGGGAGAGGGAGGAGGTGTGCAGGGCCGGGGTGTGGAGAACGGAGGTCTGGGGCCCCGCACGGTCATCTGAGTGCGCTCTCCGGTGTTCAGAGGCACTGCTGATCTGCTGTCTGTAGGCGGAGGCTGCTGGTTCTCTTTTAGTGGAAGTAGATTTGCTGGAGTCGGAGGCTGCTGGTTCTCTTTTAGTGGAAATAGATTTGGTAGAGTCCGCTCCTGCACATCCCCTCCCCTCTTCCACCCACCCAAAGCCTCCGAGTTTTGTCTGGAAAACAGCTGGGTGGGGTTAGGCATGGTTTGAGGTTCTGGAATAGAATGATGACAATGGACGGAGGCTGAGGCAGGAGGATAGTTTGAGCCCAGGAGTTGGAGACCAGCCTGGGCAACATAGTGAGATCCCACCTCTAAAATAAAAAAATTAAAATTAGCTGGGCATGATGGTGCTGCTCACCTGTAGTCCCAGCTATTGGAGATGCTCAGGTGGGAAGATTGCTTGAACCCAGGTCGGGGCTGCAGTGAGCTGTTAGCACACCACACTGCACTCCAGCCTGGGTGGCAGAGTGAGATCCTGTCTTAAAACAAAAACACAAAACAAACAAACAAAGACCACAGCCCCATCATACTTTCATTCATGAATGAAAATCTCTGCTGGTGATCACTCTGACGAACGGACCCACAGAGTGTGAGGTTAGCATATAATTCAGGTCACTCAGAGCAGACACCCAGCTTTTGAGTATACCATGCCACAGAGCCTCTCTTGAATCCCCAGCAAATATTCCCACCCATCAAAATCTCCTTTGTCTGTAAGGTCCTGTCGCCCCACCCATGTTTCCAGCATCCCAGGGCTGATTCTGAGATAGAAGTAAATCACATATGACACCTTTCTCCCCCTGTTGTGCCCCAGACGGGATTCACGCCCCTGCACATCGCAGCGCACTACGAGAACCTCAACGTGGCTCAGTTGCTCCTCAACAGGGGAGCCAGCGTCAATTTCACACCACAGGTAACTCTGGGGCATGTGTGCCCTCACTGTCTTCACTGGGGCCTGGAGCTGGCAGGTGCTCCTGCCTCTGCCTTGGCACCGTGGGTTTCATCCCAGCTGCAGAAGTGCCTATGGGTCAAACAGCCCCGCTGTCTGGTCAGGCTCCTTGCTAGCAGGTTTCTGATCATCCATCCACCAGTTTCTTTGCTTTGTCTCGAGAAAACCCTAAACTGCGTTTGCCCATCCTAGAAGTGGGAAACCTGGAGGGCAGAGAGTGATTTCCAAATAACTGACGTTCCTGCAGTCTGTTATGTTGATGCTGGGAGGCGTGGGCTCTGTTGATGTGGTGGGATGACCCATGCTGTTGGCAGGTCCTTACAGGTTTTGAAATGTCTTAGGCCAGAAGTGCCCTGACAGTGCTGTTGCAGGGCTGGAGGCTGGGGGCTGGGGACACAGGGAGCGGGTGCACAGCAGCAGCATTCCAGGGAAGGATGGCGTGCCCTGACTGTCCTGCTTCCTTCCTTCAGAATGGCATCACGCCACTGCACATCGCCTCCCGCAGGGGCAACGTGATCATGGTGCGGCTGCTGCTGGATCGGGGGGCCCAGATAGAAACCAAGACCAAGGTGGGTGCCAGCAGGCTCCGCCGCTAGGCAACGGGAGGGAGTTCCCCCCTCACAAGCTTCACCCAGAGCAGCGGGCCCTCAGTGACCTAGTTAGGATTGCACCACCACCCTCTCAGAGCCGCCTGCAGCAGTGCTGCGTGCAGCGGGAGGCGATAGTAAAACTGTGCTGAGGTCGAGCTGGTGCTTAAGGAAACGTCAGCACTTGCGTGGGCTGGGATGATGCCATAGTCAGTCTTCTCTCCAAACGGCCTCTGATAGCTCCCTTTTGGGCTTTCTGTTTTTGACTCTGTCTTTTAAAGGACGAATTGACACCTCTCCACTGTGCAGCTCGAAATGGGCACGTGCGAATCTCAGAGATCCTGCTGGACCATGGGGCACCAATCCAAGCCAAAACCAAGGTGTGTGCTTCCTTCCTGTGAGGAGCATTTTTTAGGCAGGGCTCCAGGTCCAACAGACCTGGCATCAAATCCTATTTCTGTAAAGTAGAGATGCTAATACTGCTACATGAGATAGCACCTTTGACATTTATTACAAGACCTGACACAGGAGGCACTCAGTATAGCTCTAATTCCTAACTAGATCAGGGTCAGCAAACTTTTTATCTAAAGGACCAGGTATTAGACAGTTTTAGGCTTTGTGGACCGTAGTCCCTGTTGCAATGATTCAACACTGTCATCATAGCAGAAAAGCAGCCACAGGCAATATGCAAACTAGGGGCCATGTTCCAATAAAACTTTATTGACAAATACAGGTGGCGGGGCAGATTTGACCCACAGATTGTATAGTTTGCCTAGTACTACTCTAGATCAATCCCCACACCTCTTTTCCTAGCTCCAGAAAAGACAGGCAGTAAGTACTCTGAGAAGTCTTCAGAGCCTGGGCCAGACTGGAGCGAAGTTAAAAAGAAAAGGACACAGTTTTTCTCAAGCTTCATTACAGGCCAGAGAAAATGCCCGTTATGTGGTTCTAACGTGAGGACTTGAGTCTTCCAGGGGCAAAAGCTGTTGGCCACATAGTGCTGCCTGAGCCTGCTCCAGGTCCTTGCCCCATGAATTGAGCTGTGTTCAAGCAGAGCAATGCAGAAGCCGAGTCTACTCACGGCTACCCAGGAGGTTTCCCACGAGCAGTTCTGTCGTAAAATGATGGCTTAGTCTATACAGTCAGTAAAGCTGATTTATTCCCGACACATTATTACATTCTGTTCTGTAGAGCTGTCGTTAGTTTGAGTTATGATTCACAGTCCCCACACTGGCTCTCGCGTATGTGTGTGCTGTTTTGTGAGGGTGTCTTCTACTAAAGCAATTTATTTCTCATTTATCCCTCCATCCTCGGCTGATTTGCTGTGTGACTTTGAGCATGTGTCTTGCCCTCTCTGTGTTTCAGTCTCCTCATCTGGAGAGTCCCCACCTTCGCTCTCCTAGGATTGTTGGGACGACCATGTAAGACAATGTCTTCAAAAGCATATCTAAAAGTAAACATCCTCAGCTAAGCAAAAACTGAATTGCCACTATCAGTTAGATTATTGGGTCAGGAAATTCCCAACACTTTTCCAGGAGTGCTGTATTTAAACATAATACATGGCCAGAAGTTAAGATTTTTTTAAAAAATTATCCGGATCCTTAGAATGGGACTAAAAAGAATGCTTATGAAAATTCTTTGCTGAGAATGCGTGACTTTTCAATTGGGAACTGTAGTACGACCATTCTGAAATGAAAGTGTAACTAACTTAGTTCTGTCTGCCCTAACAAAGAACCACACGCTGAGTGGCTTAAACAATAGAAACTTACTGTCTCACAGTTCCAGAGGCTGGAGGGTCGAGATCAAGGTGTCAGCAGGGTTGGTTCTTTTTTCTTTTCCTTTTTTTCTTTTTTTTGAGATGGAGCCTTGCTCTGTCACCCAGGCTGGAGTGCCGTGGTGTGGCTCCACTCACTGCCACCTCCCCTCTCAGGTTCAGTCAATTCCCCTGCCTCAGCCTCCTGAGTAGCTGGCATTGCAGGGGTGTGCCACCACACCTGGCTAATTTTGTATGTTTTAGTAGACACGGGGATTCACCATGTTGGCCAGGCTGGTCTGGAACTCCTGGTCTCAAGTGATCCACCTGCCTTGGCCTCCCAAAGCGCTGGGATTACAAGTGTGAGCTACAGTGCCTGGCCAGGGTTGGTTTCTTCTGAGGCTGTGAGGGAGTATCTTTTCCAGGTCTCTCCTCAAGGTTCTGGTGGTTGAGCACAATCTGGTGTTCTTGGCTTATAGAAGCATCATACTGACCTCTGCCTTCATCTTCATGTGGCATTTCCCCACTGTGCGTGTGTCCAAATCTCCCTGTTTCTAAGGATGCCAGTCGTAGATTAGAGCTCACACTAATGACCTCATGTTAGCTCATTACATCTGCAAAGGCCCTGTTTCCAAACAAGTCACATTCTGAGGTCCTGGGGGTTAGGAGTGCAGTATATGAATTTTATGGAAACTAATTCAGCCTGTAACACTAACATCAGCCGTCATGGAACCTGATTTGAGGCTTCTTTGATAAAAATCCTCTCATTTCCACTTTCTAAAAGCTGAAGTCCCAGGTCCTGAGCTCCTAGCCTTTCAAGGCGCAGTTCCAGCCTCCTCTCCAGCCCGGTTCCATGCTTGCCCACCTTGCCCTGCCTATTGAACTGCATGGAGGCCCCTGGGTTCCCCTAGGGTAGCTGCCTCTGTGGTGTTGCACACACTGCTCCCTTCACTGGGATGTTCTTCCCCTTTGGTCCTCCCGGTGCACTTCCATTCAGCTCCCTTCAAGTTCTAGCTCAGGCCTCACCTCCTCCCTCCCAGGGTCCCTCGTTCATCAGGGACACCATCCATTTGAGCACCCCTCTGTGTTTTGATCATCTTTCATCCCGCTTCAGACCACTGAAGAAAACACCATATCTGTCTACAGGCTCCCTTGGGCCAGGGGTTTTGTCTGTTCTCTTCTTCTTTCCCCAGAGCCTAACCCATACCAGGTACATGTTAATCGCCTGATAATTATGTGTTGAATTAATGTCTGAATGAATGAATGAGTCTCCTTTCTTTAATGTTTTTTTAAACGAATTGCTGTCTGAGAAACAGGTGTCCTTAACAGAATTTTCCTTAACTGAACAGCATTTGATAGGGGCAAGGAACACAGCGATTTACATCCAAGTTCTATTTTATCGTTCATTCATTCATTCATTCATTCATTCAAAATCACATAATTTAAGGGCCATGATGTGTGCCACATGCATGTACTGGGCACTGTGGGGCATTTAAGAGAAATATTAGGCTCATTCACTGATCTTAAGAGGTGTATAAGTAAAGAGAAAAGTTACACTCCCCTGAAAAGTTAACTATGAATATAATTGGGAAAATATAAGAATAAGGTCTGGGCACATGGCACAGATAAGGAAAGCCCAGAGGCATCTAGGGTGGTCAGGGAAGGCATTCTGGAAGAGGTGGGTCTGCTGGAGATGGCTTTGAAGGCTTGGCCAGGTGGAAAGGAGAATGTCTGTGGTCAGAGGCCAGCAGGAGCATGGAGGCCAGGGTGAGCCAAGCTCCCTCAGGAGCCTTGTGGAAGCATCATGTAGGGAAGAAGTAGGGAGTAACATTGGAATCATCCTGAACCTCCATACTCGGTCCCCAGAAGGCTTTGTGATTGTTTGTGTTTTCCTCTTTATCCAGAACGGCCTGTCCCCAATTCACATGGCGGCTCAGGGAGACCACCTCGACTGTGTCCGACTCCTGTTGCAATACGACGCAGAGATAGATGACATCACCCTGGACCACCTGACCCCGCTCCATGTGGCTGCCCACTGTGGACACCACAGGGTGGCCAAGGTCCTTCTGGATAAAGGGGCCAAGCCCAACTCCAGAGCCCTGGTGAGTGGGGGGCTGCTGCAGAAGGTGCGGAGGGGCAGGGCAGGGCAGGCTGGTGGCGGGGCAGGGCAGGCTGGGGGCAGGACCTGGTGAGTGGGGAGCCGCTGCAGAAGGTGCAGAGGAGCAGGGCAGGCTGGGAGCAGGACCAGAGAGGCATGGTGGGCCTGTGGAAAGGGCGGCAGGTGCCCGGAGCTCCCCGGATCCAAGGCCTGAGCAGTAGGGTGTGACAGCACAGGCCCCTGGGGGCCTGGTATGCACCCCTCCTGCTCCTTCCACTCCACACCCAGCTGGGTATTGATCCCTGCCCCTGGTGACCAGGCCAAGGTCAGGGGTGAGTTTGGGCCCAGGAGACTGGACTCAGGAAGCATCATGCGTGAATAGGTATGTGAGCTCGGGGTGCCTTTCCAGTGGAGCCAGGCCCGGAGCTGAGTGATTCCTTAGAGGCTGCCTGGCTTTCTGAGCTACTTTGGGGATGAGTGAGGTGACTGGAGCTGAGCATCCTTCATCCACAGAGGGGCTTACAGTTCCCATGGCACTCTTATAGAGGGAACTCAGGCCCAGAGCAAATCCCTCCTGTGGTTCCTCTGCCTCCTTCCCAGGCCAGGGTCTCCCAGGGAGGTCCAGAGATCCAGTAGGGCTGCAGCTTTGCACTAAGCATGCCCGTGACCACATCTCCCCTCTACCCCTTCCCAGGGCAGCAGAACTGAGGGGCAGGATATCCTCCAGAGGATGGCTCATTCATTCATTCATTCATTCACTCACGCGCTTCAAAAAACTTTTACTGAGATGTGCCCGCAGGCCACATACCATTGTAGGGGAGTTGAGATTTCCCAACCTCAGGACTATTGACATTTGGGGTCAATATTTGTGGTCCTGTATGTTGTAGGATATTTAGCAGCATCCCTGGCCTCTACCCACTAGGCACTCATAGCTCTCCTTCCCTAATTGACAATAAAAAATGTCCCCAGACATTACCACATGTTTTGGGAGTGAGGTGCAAAGGATACCGCCACCTCCCCCCATGCTTGAGAACCACTGCCTTAAGTGGGTAAAGCACGGAAAAAAATCAGGTGAAAACAGACACACATTTCTGCCCTTCAGAGTTTACATTCAGAGTACATCACACTTTAGAGCAGAAATCGATTTCACTAAAGATGATCAGCGGTTTCAGGGAAGAGGGAACATGATTTGCTTCACAAAAGTGCTCTTTTATTGTAAATTTACCCTTGGGGGTTTTAAACAGCAGGATTTTTTAGTGCATCCAAAAATATGAATAAATTTTTTAAAAACGTTTATAAACAACATGTTCTGGAGCATACTTAGTGCATCGAGTGAGAGCCACCTGTCTTTTACATGATTTGCATTAATTGACATTACAAGACTAATCAATTGGCATTCATTCATTCATTGGTCTGTGAGCCTCTGCTGGTGGCCTGGGCAGCAGCTGCCTTTTAGAGCAGCAAGGTGGTCTTCTGGGCATTCCCTGGGCCCATGTGTAAGCTCCTGCTTGTCTGTCTCCCTTTGTGTGGGCTGCAGAATGGCTTCACCCCCTTACACATCGCCTGCAAAAAAAACCACGTCCGTGTCATGGAGCTGCTGCTGAAGACGGGAGCCTCGATTGACGCGGTCACCGAGGTAGGAGAGACTGCAGAGGAGCCTGGGGGCAGGCCTGTGGTCTCTCCCCAAGCCACCTTCTCCAGGCGCCGCTCTCTGTAGCTTTGTGTGACTGCAGGGGTATGTGTGTATGCAAGTCTGGACTGCTCGAAGGAACGAATCAGGGGTGACTAAGACATGAGTCAAGTCTCATGGAGCTTTCCAAGATCAGACACAATTTTTGCAAGTTGTAAGAGTGGGCACAAGTTGCCCCACAGTAATTTTTTCTCCAACCATTTTCTTGGAAGCAAACCCACCTCATTTAGCTCCCTTTTCTTGGAAAACCATTTGTGAAAGCGTTAGATGCCGTTAGGTTCTTTCTTCTTTGGGGAAGCGGGAAGACTCCGCTTATCTCACTCCGCCCTTGTCTGTTCCAGTCTGGCCTGACGCCTCTCCACGTGGCCTCCTTCATGGGGCACCTTCCCATCGTGAAGAACCTCCTGCAGCGGGGGGCATCACCAAACGTCTCCAACGTGGTAAGCCCTCGGGCAGGCACGGGCTTGCTCCTCTAGACCAAAGACCCAGAGGGCAGCTTTCGCTAGTGCTCCCAGGCCTCCTCTCTGGGAACAGAGCTACAATTCCCAGAATAGCCAACATTCAGACTGGGGGAGGACATCCCTGTGTACTGACACTTTCCTGATTAAATTTCTCACACATCCATAAACCTTGGAGGTTTTGTTTTGGACAATAATTTTGGAACATCTATAAGTATTCACTGAGAATACATTTACATTTTTGAATATTCATTAGCTCTGGGTTTTACTTAGTATACCTAGAATACACAGACACACGCTTGCACTTACATCCACGCATGCACCTGCATGCATGTGCACACACATGTACATACATGCATGCGTGTGCACACATGCATACACACCAGGCTAAAGGGCTGCGTGCTGGCACAACTCCACCTCTTGGACAAAAACCCACTCAGCCACTCCAGGCTGCACTTCCTAGCTCTGTGAGTGTCGTTTTGGATAGCAGGCATGTATGAACAGTTCTATAATTTGGTTATTTTACAGAAAGTGGAGACCCCACTACATATGGCAGCCAGAGCCGGGCACACGGAAGTGGCCAAATATTTACTCCAGAACAAAGCCAAAGTCAATGCCAAGGCCAAGGTAAGTGTGAAGGCAGGAAGGGAAGGGTTTCAGATGTGAGCAGTTCCAGCACTGCGCAGAGAGCCCATCCTCATTCCAGGCGGGGCCGCAGTGCCTTGGACTGGGGACCCTTCTCACTCCTGATCAGGTTACTCTGAGCGCTCGGATTCTGCTTTGCAGGGGGTTTGAGAAGACCAGGGATATTTTTGCATGAGAGCCACGTTTCTTTAAAATAAGGAAAGTCCAAGGTGTGTGGCTGGCCCGAGTATGTCCTGGGCTAATGATGACAGTTGCCATATAAGGAGGGGAGCAACCTTGTGAAGAAAACATTGCCAGCGAAAATCAGGCAGGAGTGACTTGATCTAAAATTGGAGGGATCCCCTTGCTGTAAACACATTTTGCGGGGGTTGGAGGAGGAGGCAGTGAGAAGAGCTGCCGAGTTTGCCAGTGGCTTTCTTGGCCATCAGCAGGCTTCCTAACCACAGGACTCAAGGGCGCGCCTTAGAGTCAAGCCTGTGATTTGTGGGGTCCTTGAAGGGACGCCTCCAGCTGGGCTCCATGAGACCTGGCCCGGGCAGATGGACAGCAGCCTTCAGAAACAAGAAGTGGGGGTGGGGGGAGCATGGGTGGAAAAGTCCCCATTCCTTGTCAGCAGCTGAGACTCCCCTGACCCTAGCACAGAGAAAATCAAAGTAGAGTTCAAGTAGAAAGAAGCGCATCCACTCAGAAAGGACGTGGGAGACTGATGAGCAACCACAATGCATTGAGCACCTTTTATGCACCAAATGCAGAAACCAGGTTCATGATCCACTTGATCCCAGTGAGCCCTAGCACGTAGACATTAATTATTCCCATTTTACAGATGGGAGGGCTGGGCGTTTGGGAAGTTAGGTAGAAATAGCAGCTAACTTGAAGAGCTGTTGTAAAGACTCAATAGGATACAGCATATTGGTTCCTGTAACTCAGAGACTTGATTCAAATCCTGACCCTTCGTCTTCTTAGCTATGTGACCTTGAGAAGGTCACTTGCCCTCTCTGGCCCCGCCTTGCTTCTCTGTAAGATGGAAAGTTGGATTTGGTAACATCGGCGTTTCTTCTTCTTTACTTTCCCTTTGGGGTCCAGGATGACCAGACCCCACTTCACTGTGCAGCTCGCATTGGCCACACAAACATGGTGAAGCTCCTGCTGGAAAATAACGCTAACCCCAACCTGGCCACCACCGCCGGGCACACCCCCCTGCACATCGCAGCTCGTGAGGGCCATGTGGAAACTGTCCTGGCCCTTCTGGAAAAGGAAGCATCCCAGGCCTGCATGACCAAGGTACAGCCTTCCTCCTCTCAGTCTGAGGAAGTAGCAGGCTCACTCACTGCCAGGCCTGGGGCTCGGAGGGGAATTCCCGCCTGGCTCTCTCTGTCACCTCAATGATGCTACAAGCAGCTGGGAGGGTCATCACACGCAAGGCTGGCCGCCATCTGCAAGCCCGATGTGTCTCCGTCCTTCCCCAGAATGGGTGGTCAACCATAGCTTCTCATGCACCCAGCCAGCCTTCATCCATTTATCTTGGCACAATTATAAGTCAAAACCTGCTTTGGGCAAGTCACAGACAGGTTCTGGAGAAATAAGGATTAAGACTGCTACCCTGCCCTCAGCTAGCCAGTGATCAACTTCCACTGCGAGGTGGTCAAGACCCTCTCGCCACAGGAGTGTGGCCAGGGAGCTCAGGGATGCCTGCGGACTCCTGAGGACTTTGGCCTGCCCAAGTGCTCAAAAATAGCTGTGCCTTTGCTTTTATCGGCTCCCCCGTGCCAGCGGAGGTGACAGCCTCCTTTGCCATGGGTCCTTCTCCAGGGACAACAGCCCTGGGGCCTCGAGGTCCTGACGGCCTGTGTTTCTCCTCAGAAAGGATTTACCCCTCTGCACGTGGCGGCCAAGTACGGGAAGGTGCGGGTGGCAGAGCTGCTGCTGGAGCGGGATGCGCACCCGAATGCCGCGGGGAAAGTGAGTTTGCACCCTTGCAGCTCTCTGGTTAGAGGCCAGGACAGAGGATGGACCTCATCACTCGCAGATTCCATCTCTTGCCTACGTTGTTCTTTTTTTTTTTTTTTTTTTTTTTTTTGAGACAGGGTCTGGCTCTGTTACCCGGGCTGGAGTGCGGTGGTGCCATCACGGCTCACTACAATTTCAACTCCTGGGCTCAAGCCACCCTCTGGCATCAGCCTCCTGAGTAGCTGGGTCTACAGGCAGGTGCCACCATGCCCGGCTAATTAAAAGAATAATTTACAGAGACAGGGTCTCACTCTGTTGCCCAGGCTGGTCTCAAACTCTGGGCTCAAGTGATCTTTCCTCTTCAGCCTCCCATAGCTCTGGGATTACAGGTGCGAGCCACTGCACCTGGCCCCTTCATATTTCCCTGGGTAGCCATTGCCGGAGAATAGCCTTTGGAAAGACTGGCCTTTCTGTCAAAGGCCTTATCCTTTTGGAAAGACCCGATGGCCTTCTCTGGGCAGCTGTGTTGATCTCACTGCCCACATCCCCTCTGGTTCCCACAGGGTGCTGGGTCTTGCTGGTGACACTCTGTCATGACTCTTAAGACTGGCCTGGGAAGGATTTTAAGCAGGATTTTACCTGTATAAAATAGGTGCTCCCATGCTAAAAGAAGCCCTGGTAGAAAGTCCGTGGGAGTGACAGCTGCCCTCTTTTGTCTTTGTCCCCTGCAGAATGGCCTGACCCCCCTGCACGTGGCTGTCCATCACAACAACCTGGACATCGTCAAGCTGCTGCTTCCCAGGGGCGGCTCCCCACACAGCCCTGCCTGGGTAAGGCCGGTCCCTCCCCCTAGCTGCCCCTGGAGAGCAGTCCACCTGCCACCTGCCACCTGCCAGTCCTTCAGGGAGTGGGGGTTCCACAGCAGCCCAAGGGTTTTGCGTTCTGTTGTTATTTTTGCCTCGGAAATCACACCTCACTTTCACACGTTACCTGCCGTGTAATCGTGCTCTTCAGAGCCCAGGAGTGGGATGGGAAGTGGGTAACAATTCCTAGCCAGGGGTGACCTCGCAGAGGTGGAACATGCTTTATACAACAAACGTGTCCCCAAGCAGTTGCATGTTAGCTGGGTTTTGTAAACTGATTGCCAGAGGTCAGCATGGATAAAAATCCCTGGGGAGTGTTGAGCCTGGTTCTAGCAGATTCTGACTCTGTGGGACTGCGCGGTGTGGCCTGGAAGCCTCATTTTTAACCTACTCTCTGCGTGATTCCGAGGCTGGGGCCACAGCAACTGCACTTTGAGAAATCCTCAGGGCTGCCAGCGAACTTGCTGGAACCTGGAAGCAAGTCACCTCTTTAAAATGAGAATGATCACCTCCAAATTCATTTCTCTGAGATTAGACTTCTAGATGGTGGCATTTTTATAGGGACGCTCACCTGAACGTGAGTTGGCCCAGCCTCCCACCAGCTTCAGAGGCTCGGAGCTGCAGTTTCCCTAACCCTTGAGGGAAGCAGAGGAGGGAGCAGATGCGTTGCTTCTGGGAGACCTCACAGAGTTGGGTAGTGCAAGGATAAAGCTGGAGGGACCGTTTTGAGGAACAGACTGCCCCCTGTGGGAAGGCGAGGTGGTGTAGGGATGGGCATCATGGGACTGGTGGCCAGTGGGGAGAAGGGGAGAAGAGAGGGAGCGGGGCCAGGAAGACAAAAGCCACATGCAGTCCCTGCACTCTGTGGGGCAGCCAGGCCCACGGGAAACAGGATAATTTATGGGAGAGCAAACCCTGGCGCTCTGTCACATGGCAGGCGTCCAAGTGCCGCAGAGAAGGAGCCTTGGGGTGGGGCCCCAAGTGATCCATCTGACACCTGCCGGCTTAGGGCCGCCGCAGCCCAGGCAGGAGCTCAGTAGTGGCTTGGAGCTTCGGTGCATTCTCCTTCCTGGACAGACACGTGTCCCCATCTTGCAGCATCGCTCTCCTGCAGATGCGGCTCCCGACAGCCCCGTCTCCTCCTGTCCCCGCTGCTGCTGCAGCGAGCCCCACGTCGCTGTGCAGAGGGAGCACGCGGTCCTGCTGGGATGTCGACTTACTCCTGCCTCTAAAAATAAAAACCTGGACTCCCTTCCTCCTCACTCTCCTACTTATATAAAAGGAACAGGAGCCAGGTTCAGGATATTTAAAGAGAGCTAAATCCAAGCACAAACCCTGTACAGATGGGCTTTGTTTCCATGGCGAAAAATAGTTTCCAAAGTAGTCTGGCAATTTTGTAGAATTTCACATGCAAATCTCTCTGCACCCAAACCAAACCCTCCCCTTTCCAATTTTGATGCTAATGTTGTTTGAACATTTGGGCAGAGCTCCCTCCGCATGCATTCCTTAGGATGAGCTCATTTCCTTGGGAAAGAAGAGCCTTTTGCGGGCACACATTCCTCCCTCCTCTCTCCGTGACTTTCCAGCCCAGTTGTCCTTGTCGTTGTCACTTGCAGAAGCTCATTTGTTCCTTTTAGTCCTGGTTTAGGGGAAGCTCAGAGCGACAGTCCGTGTTCTGAGAGGAACAGTGGCACTCGTATCTCGGTTTTCACCAGGGGTTTACCTGGCAGCCTGAGCCGTGTCCAGGGCAGGCCTACGCTTGGGCAGGACAGGCGGCTGGCCTTGTCAGTGTGGACATCACCCCTGCCCAGGTGGCCCGGGATTCCTGAGGATACATCCCTGAATATACTGCATGGCTGCTTGAGTGATGGTCCTTTATATGTTAAAAGATGGCTAATAGGGCTGGGTGTGGTGGCTCAAGCCTGTAATCCCAGCACTTTGGGAGGCCAAGGTGGTCAGGAGTTCAAGACCATCCTAGGCAACACAATGAAACCCCATCGCTACTAAAAATATGAAAATTAGCTGGGTGTGGTGGCGCACTCCTGTAATCCCAGCTACTTGGGAGGCTGAGGCAGGAGAATCGCTTGAACCCAGGAGGCGGAGGTTTATGGTGAGCCAATATTGCACCTCTGCACTCCAGCCTGGGCGGCAGAGTGAGACTCCAACTCAGAAAAAAACATGGCCTAATAATCATTGCTTCATGTAGTTGTTAATGGAAAAAGCAGACTCCATGAAATATTTTTGAGGTTTATTCTGGGCCAGTGTGAGTGACCATGGCCCTGGGCACCACAGTCTCAAGAGGTCCTGAGAAAGCGTGTCGGGGGCAGGTTACAGTTTGTCTGTATACATTTAGGGAGGCAGGAGTTACAGGCAAAGACATAAATCAGTACATGGAAGGTATATATTGATTTGACCCCAGAAGACAAAAATGCCTAGAAACAGGGCCCAGAGGTTATAGGCCGATTCAGAGATTCTTTAATTTGCGGTTGGTTAAAGGAGTAAAGCTTTGTCTAAAAGCTGGGAATCAGCAGAAAAGAAAGTTTTAAGTTGAGCAAAGGGTCTGTTCACCAGTGCCCTGGGCCGAGTGACCTCCAGGGGACGTGTGACTCAGCCCTTGCCTATCGTGGCCTTGGGTCCTGTTGATGTTTGTCTGGTCACAAAGAGTCCCTTTGGCTAGTCTTATGATCTCTATTTTAATATGAATGCCAGCCAGTTGCGCCTAAACTTCGAAAGGGAGTGGGTATAGCGAGATAAGTCCAACCTCCTCCCTTCCTTTGTGGCTGGGAATTCAGTTTTTAAGGTTTATCTGGGATCCCTTTGGCCCAGTTGGGGTCTGTTTGGAGGCTTAGGGTTTTATTTTTCGTTTACTTAGTGAAAACGTCCTCTGGGCTGGTGCTGGCTGGTGCTCTGTGTCTCACACTGGGGAGGCTTAGCTCCATCTGGAGCCGGCCCCGCATCTCATGATGAATCTGCAGCATGGCACCCTGTTCCTTTGCTCTCTTTGATACAGTGCAAAAATCACATTGTTTAATTAAACTTATTATAATTCAAACTTGGATCTTGTTACATGAACACAACCTACAAAGAACAATTTAATGTTTTCTCATAACATAATCAAATTAAAAAGGAAGGATACTAGAAAGGATTATGGCATGTCATTCTTCAAGGAGAATGATTTTCCATTTAATGCAATTCCTTGGTAAGTCACAACTTTGCATTTCACCGCAAAAGTCGCCTGCAGGCCCACCTTGCTGAGGGCCCTGGGACTTTGATTGCCTTGGCCAGCCCCATTCTTTCCCTTTCCTCTTCCTGACGGGTGATCCTGGCAGAATCAGAAATGTTGGTTTCCACAGTAAGAGAGTGGCTGGCAGGGAGAACTCAGTCCTCAGCCAGAGGAATGCTGGCCGAGGTGGGGAAATCTCACGCCCTGAGACAGATCCCACATTGGGCAGCCATCTGCTGTGGGCCTGGGTGGGCACATGTCCAGGATGTCCTCCAGCCTGGCATTGTCCTTAACCCTGAGTGCCCTAGGGCCTCACTACTCAAAGTGTGGTCCCCGGACCAGCATTATGAGCATCACCTGGGGACTTGTTAGAAAAGCACAATCTTCAGCCCTTCCTAGTGCCTCTGAATCAGACTCTGTTTTTTTTTTTTTTTTTTTTTTTTTGAGATAGAATTTCACTATTGTTGCCCAGGCTGGAGTGCAATGGCATGATCTCTGTTTACTGCAACCTCCACCCCCTAGATTCAAGAGATTCCCCTTCCTCAGCCTCCCTGGAATCACAGCTATGTGCCACCACACCCGGCTAATTTTGTATTTCTTTAGCAGAGACAGGGTTTCTCCATGTTGGTCAGGCTGGTCTCAAACTCCCAGCCTCAGGTGATCCTCCTGCCTCGGCCTCCCAATGTGCTGGGATTATAGGCGTGAGCCACCACGACTGGCCCAGACTCTGCATTTTAACAAGGTCCCAAGGGATTTGTGTATACATCAGAGTTTGAGAACCACTGTTCTACCTGAATTACCTGGGCTGTGCAATCAGAAGGTCAGGGTTGGGGTATCTGTTGTTCTGCTTACTATGTGACATTAGATAAGGTGCTTAACCTCACGGAGAATTGGCTTCCTTCTCCACACAATGGGACAATAATAAAATGCCTGCCCTAGTGACCTTATGTAGTTTCAGTGAAGCTCAGAAAAGGTAATGCAGGTGAAAGTGGTTTTCAGCAGTGACAAGAAAAGGAGCCCATCTGGGGACCATCTCCTGCCTGCAGGGAGGTAATGAGTGTGCTCCAGAATGTAAACCCATGCAGTGCTTCCTTCATTGAGACAGCCTTGCTATTAATAATAATAATGAAAACAAAAATTGGCTGAATAAACAGTGCACAGTGACATCGTTGATTTACTTTTGAGGCAAGCTCCTTCATCTCATTGTGCAATTATTAATGTCTTGCAAACCAGTGCACTGCAAAACCATGACACACAGGTGTGCTACTTTTAAAATTTTTCTTGTTTAGAGAGGGTCTTACTCCTCTCCAGGCCACAGTGCAGTGGTGCAATCAGAGCTCGCTGCAGCCTCCAACTCCTTAGCTTAAGCCATCCTCCCACCTCAGCCTCCTGAGTAGCTAAGACTACAGGCATGCACCACCATGCCCAGTTAATTTTTAAATTTTTTTGTAGAGATAGGGTCTAGCTATGTTGCCCAGGCTGGTCTCAAACTCCTAGCCTCAAGTGATCCTCACTCCTCGGCCTCCCAAAGTGTTGGGATTACAGGCATGAGCCACTGTGCCCTGCCAACTTTTTATATCTTAATTTTGGAACACACTTTCACATACAGTATCATGTTTGATCCACCTAACAAGTTCAAGAAATGAACAAGATAGATGTTATTATCCACTTTTAACGGCTTAAAAGGTACAGAAGGAAGTCTAGGTTATGGAATAACTTGCCCTGGGTCACCCAGCTAGTTAAGAGTGGAGCGAGGACTGTCCCACGCCCTCAAGTCCCTTGCCCGTGCACGTTCCACAAACCACCCGGCCTAATGCCGGCAGAGCCCAGAGGGCAGCACTTAGCCTGATTGCACTGGGAAAGAAAAGGGACCGGCGTTTCATTTTCTTTATGAAATATTTGGGGTTTTCAGCTCTTCTTGCAAGAAGGAAGAAATGAGAACCTTTCATTTCCTTACTCACCCAGGCTTCCAGTTGTTCTGTTCCTGCCCAGCAGTTTGTCAGAGCATAACAGAAAACAGATGGGGAAAAAGGTGGACAGAATAGTGGCTATGCAAGCCTGAGGCGCTGTCTCCAAGTCAAATGGATTTTGTCTGTTTGTTCACCTAAGTTTCTTCCGGGTGACGCCAGCCACGTTCAGTGGGTGTCCAGCCGGCCAAGAACCAGAGTCAGCCCCCGCGCGTGTGTTGATATTGTCAGCTCAGCATTCCTGTAATCAGGCTCTGGGTGGCTTCTTCTGTTTCAGAATGGCTACACCCCTTTGCACATCGCTGCCAAGCAGAACCAGGTGGAGGTGGCCCGCAGTCTGCTGCAGTATGGGGGCTCAGCAAATGCCGAGTCGGTGCAGGGCGTGACGCCACTTCACCTGGCCGCCCAGGAAGGTCACGCAGAGATGGTGGCTCTGCTGCTCTCCAAACAAGCCAATGGCAACCTGGGGAACAAGGTAGGCATGGCGTCTTCGGATCTGTCCTGGAGTGCCAACTAGCGACGTGTGGTGTTTGCATATTGAGCATCTACTGTGTGCCCAGGTTCTGAGTTAGGGGTGTGTGTGTGTGCTGTGTGTGTGTGTGTGTGTGTGTGTGTGTGTGTGTGTGTAATCTTTGCAACAGCCCTGTGTACATTTCACCTTCATTTCCTAAATGAATAAACAGAGTCAGAAAGGTTGCTTATTCCCAAGGTGTCAGGATTCTGAGCATCTCTGATGCCAAAGTCTTTGCTGATCTTTCTGAACAGACTGACTCAAGGATCTGCGGAAAGATAATACTAAGCTCCATAGCACACTTTCCCAAATATAGGCCAGGGCCTACCTCCAGGAGTGCATTCTGTCATTTGGGACTAAATATCCCATGTTCCGTGGGAGAAAGATATTTTGAAAAACACTGACCTATACACTAGGAGTTCTCACTCCAGCGACAATAGGTGTGTGAGTACAAAGCCTTCTAAAATTGCACACACATCTGGGGAGGAAGGGCACCTGACCAGTTTTCTGCCTGAAGCATTCACAGTGTTTCTCAGCTTCTCAAAGGAATGCATGACCCAAAAAAAAGACTAAAACTCACTTCTTTTTTAAATAACAGTTTTATTGAAATTCACCTAGAAGTCACTCTTTTGAACTCTACACTTGAATGTTTTTTAGAATTTTTGCAGAATTCAGCAGCCATCACTACGACCTAATTCTAGAACACTTTCATCACCCGAAAGGAAACCCCATACCTGTTAGCACTCACTTCGTATTTCCCCCAGAGCTCCCAGTCCCCACAACCGAGAATCTTTCAGTCTCTAGGAATCTACCTGCTCTGGACATTTCATACGCATGGAACCATGCCGTGTGAAGAAGCACTTCTTTACATGATAAGGTTGCATAGCACACATTCAGAAAGGCAAGCGCAGGGCAACTTACGATTTCCTAAAAACCTATAGATTTTGTACAAATACTGGTACATTTTGTAAAAACTTGAACAGTTGACCCCCAGCGAAGGAACCATTCTGGCAGGATCGTTATATTCAATGGCATCCTGGGTTTCTTCACTGTCCCACTTAAAGTGAGCTTCGTAAAGAGACAGTAAGGTCACTGTCTGGAAACATGCTCTCTCATATGCATCCCCCTCACGAGGCAGATTATTGGTGTTAGCTCGAGAATTAGACAGGGTGCTCGCCTGAGAGGCTGACACAGTCACTCCTCAACCAATGGCTGTTCTCGCTTGAGCCCCCCGCCTGCCTGCATGAGACCACCGGCTCTGGCCGCAGCGGAGTATAGTGGGGGGTCATTACTGCTCACAAGCCTCTGGTCAGCCTGCAGGGTGTGCAGAAGGCAGAGGAGGGGAGGGCAAGTGGCGTCCTGTAGAGGGGACGTAGTCTGTGCCTGCAGAGGAATCCAGCTCTGTTGGCCCATGTTAGCAAAGGGTATTGAGGGAAAGTCCAGGGGAGAGACGACTTTTCTGACATTTTTGTGTGGGTGCCCACATATCAAACAACATCTCTGATGCCTTACTTACTGCCTTCCTGAGGAAGCCGTGATGCCACATGCAAGAATATGGTTCATTCACTCCTGGCGTGATGTTCTGCCCTCTTGACCATGCCAGTACTGGCTGTGCAGTGATAACATTATGCTACATCTATTGATTGATTGATTGATTGATTTGTATTTATTAATTTTTTGAGATAGAGTCTTGCTCTGCCGCCCAGGCTAGAGTGCAGTGGCACTATCTCAGCTCACTGCAACCTCTGCCAGTTTCAAGTGATTCTTCGGCCTCAGCCTCCTGAGTAGCTGGGATTATAGGCATGAGCCACCATGCCCAGCTAATTTTTGTATTTTTAGTAGAGACAGGTTTCACCATGTTGGCCAGGCTGATCTGCCTGCCTCAGCCTCCCAAAGGTAATCTGCCTGCCTCAGCCTCCCAAAGTGCTGGGATGATGGGCGTGAGCCTCTGCCCCCAGCCAGTGTGGGGGCTCAGCAAATGCCGAGTCGGTGCAGGGCGTGACGCCCTTTCACCTGGCCGCCCAGCCCGTGTACTACATTTAACAGCACTGTGTACCTCTCAAGGGCTTCCCATTTGGCCCCTGAGATGGAGCCATGACAACCCCTATTGTCTAGATTAGGAAACCAAGGCTTCAGGGCTCCAGAGGTCACCATGGAAATGGGGCATTCTTTATCAGGAAGATACCATAAAGCACCAACAATGGGAAAGTACCATAAAGTTCAACTAGATCAGAAGTCAGCAAACTGTGGGGTGGGTCAAATCTAGCCCACCACTTGTTTGTGTAAATAAAGTTTTATTGGAACACAGCCATGCCCATTCATTTAAATGTTAGTCATACAGAAGCATGGTCAAAAATATTGATGATCTGGCCCTTAACAGAAAAAGTTGCCAACTCCTGATCTAGTGTAACCACCTGACTTTTTAGATAAGGACACTGGGGCCCAGAACAAGAAGAGCTTTGCCTGGAGCCAAAAAGCTAGCTGATGACTGCAGAGTCCCCTTCAGCTCCCAAACCTCAAAGCTCTTTTCTTGTGGCCTGGAATTCTTTACTTGCTAATAGGCAATGGACATCTTTTTTTTCTTTCTTTTTTTTTTTTTTTTGCAGAGTGGACTCACTCCCCTCCATCTGGTAGCACAAGAAGGCCACGTTCCAGTGGCAGACGTGCTGATCAAACACGGCGTGACGGTGGACGCCACCACCCGGGTAAGGCAGGCAGTTGGAGCTACGGTCTGTGTGGGCTTCTTGCTCACACTTGAGAACTGAATCTTCGACGGAGCTTTGAAACCCCAAGGACCCAGTGGGACATTCTTCTCTGCCCTTCCTAGGGCTGGCAGTGGAGTCTGAAAACACTGCTCCTAATTATCTGACTTTTCCATTGGGGATTTTTTAAAGTTTGCTAGACCTTTGAGCCTCTGCAGTGAGAAAGTGGGACGAATGTTTAATCGTGACTCTGAGACTTGTCTAACACGAGCAGTCAGCATGTCAGAATGTCAACTTTCCCCAGATCCACACAAAAGCTTAGCCCCTTTTCTTCCAGCACTTGGTTAAATTCAGTTCAACTTTCTTTGAACCTCTGCTGTGAGCGAGGAGCTCTGTGAGCAGAATCTGCCCTTGAGGCGTCTACAGTTTGGCATGGAGGTGATTGCTAGGGCCAGAAGGAAGAGAGTAATTCAGTATTTACTCTAAGAGAGCAGCTGGGAGCACAGAGGCCGGAGAGGGCGTTTTCAGTTGGTGGGAAGAGGCAGCTTCAGGGAAGAAGCCACATTTTGCTCCTTTTCCCCACAAGTCGACCGTATTAAAAGGAAGGGACAGTGACAATGACAGCACCAGCAGCCGCCGCCCCTCCAGAGTAGCACAGAAATGCCGGCAACAATAGTGTTTTGTCTCCAACTGCCTGCAGCTTCCACAGAAATCTGCTTAAAACCCTAGAATCTTCTGGATCTTTGAGACTTCACTTATGGGTCATTTAGTTTTTGAAGGTCCTGCACAGAGGGACCCTGTCCTGTGAGTTAGAATGGCCTCAAGGATCCCAAAGCCATCCCGTGATGGCTGTGGTCCCATGGACCTGTGCTTGGGTGGTCTCTGGAACCTGGCACCAGCTTCCTGGAACATTTGGGACCAAGGAGCTCAGAGGGCCTTGGCCTGCCGGCCCCCAGGAGGCGGTGCCACTGGGTTCAGCAGCACAGGCTCCTTGAACAGCCTAGACTCCCATGAGCAAATGTCCCAAGCCCATGCGTTTCAAGCAATGACCAGATCCCAGAAATTCCATCACAGCACAACTAAGTCACTTGGACAGTCTTTTGGGGGTTTTTCAATGGGATTTCAGTTTTCTAATGCAAATAAGCCTGCTGTCATTGGAGTGACCATGACCCCACAGCCCCATCTGCCCTCGTCCCCGTGCCCTTCTCAGGCCTGAGGGCTTCTTTCTTCCTTCCTGAAATAGCCACCCCCCAGGATTCTATGACGCTACTCTCCCGGTTTACCTCCTCCCTCTTTTCTGCCTCTGCCTCTAAGTATTGCCTCGCTCCTTCGGCCCCACTTTTTGCCCTCCACTTTATCCTGGGGGACTTCACTCACCTTCGAGGCCCTCAGATCTCCTGTGCACTGATGACCCCAGCACAGCCCTCTTCTCACGGTTCAGTGTCCATTTTCCAGTTGCCCGCTTGACATCTCCCCTTCCACAAGTGTCTCAGCCCGCCGGTTTCTCCCCAGCAGCAGCCATCCAGCTTGTCAATGTCGGCCTCCCGGGGGGCTCCCTGTCCATTCTCTCTTTGAATCAGCTGCTTTGGGAATGATTTCGTGTGATGCCCCGCTCAGGAGAGCTCCAGTCATTCCTTCTCATCTGCTTTTCAGATGGGCTACACTCCCCTCCACGTGGCCAGTCATTACGGAAACATCAAGCTGGTGAAGTTTCTGCTGCAGCACCAGGCAGATGTCAATGCCAAGACCAAGGTACAGGGATGCCTCAGCCCAACTCCTGTGCTGACCCTACTCTCTGCCATATCAATCGGGGCAGCCAGAGCTGTTCTGGGGGCATCAGGGGTTCCGCCACAGTTTTGACTGTGGCCCCTGAAGGAGGAACGGGGGAAAATGCATTTTATTAATGTCCCACTAAGAAGATGGACAGGCACTGTCGTGTGTGGGCAGATCTCTCTCTGTTGGCTGGCTAACCTTGCCAAAATGTCTGCTCGCTCTGCAGCTAGGATACAGCCCCCTGCACCAGGCAGCCCAGCAGGGACACACAGACATCGTGACTCTGCTTCTGAAAAACGGTGCTTCCCCAAACGAGGTCAGCTCGGTGAGTACACTCTCTCCCCTGAGTTTAGAAAACTTCTCCCCATGGCGGGAGCCCTGGGTAACCTCCCCTAACTGTAGATGTTAATACATGTCTGGGGCAGGCCTGGCCAGGACTGCAGCACCCTAAAGCCACAGCTATCTTGGGTACCCTGGGAATGGGGTGCTGTGATCATTTCCTCCTTCTGGTGAACTGATCATTTTCCTTTCAAGCACCATTTATGGTCCCCTTTTATGTTTATTAAATATTCTTGTTGAGTGCGGGCACAGTGGCTCACACCTGTAATCACAGCACTTTGGGAGGCCAAGGTGGGAGGACTGCTTGCAGGCAGGAGTTCAAGACCAGCCTGGGCAACACAGTGAGTCCCTGAATCTGCAAAACAATTGTGTTTAATTACCTGGGTATGGTAGCTCATATTAGCTGTAGTCCTAGCTAACTGGGAGGCTGAAGCGGGAGGATGGCTTGAGCCCAGGAGGTCAAGGCTACAGTGAGCTGTGATTGTACCACTGCACTCCAGCCTGGATGACAGACCAAGACCTGTGTCTTAAAAATATATGTATATCCCAGCATTTTGGGAGGCCGAGGCGGGTGGATCACGAGGTGAAGAGATTGAGACCATCCTGGTCAACAAGGTGAAACCCCGCCTCTGCTAAAAATACAAAAATTAGCTGGGCATGGTGGGACATGCCTGTAGTCCTGTAATCCCAGCTACTCGGGAGGCTGAGGCAGGAGAATTGCTTGAACCCAGGAGGCAGAGGTTGCGGTGAGCAGAGATCGCGCCATTGCACTCCAGCCTGGGTAACAAGAGCGAAACTCCGTCTCAAAAAAAAAATATATATATATATGTATATGTATATATACACATAGACACAAACTACATATATACACTTGTTGAAACCTCTTCTTAAATTAATGAAACTATTTTCACTATGGCGCAAGTGAACAAAATTAGGTGTCCTGGGTGGTCCCTGATCTTTCAGGGCTCGGGTTACCTTTAGCGACATCAGCAATCGTTGTTCAGTATGAGCTTCCGCATCTGAACATGCAGAGGCTCTGTGAAATTATCTCCCTGTCTACTTCTATTTCTGAAAGAATGTGGACCCTTGGCTGGGCACAGTGGCTCACGCCTATAATTCCAGCACTTGGGAGGCCGAGGCAGGTGGATCACTTGAGGTCAGGAGTTCAAGACCAGCCTGGCCAACAAGGCGAAACCCTGTCTCTAATAAAAATACAAAAATCAACCAGGTCAGGTGACAGGTGCTGTAGTCCCAGCTGCTCAGGAGGTTGAGACACAAGAACTGCTTGAGTCCAGGAGGCAGAGGTTGCAGTGAGCCAAGGCCACATAACTGCACTCCAGCCTGAGTGACAGAGCGAGACTCTGTCTCACAAAAAAAAAGGGGGACCCTTCATTGTAGATGTGGTTGCAGAAATTGCAGCTGCAGCTGGGCTTGAATCTGAATGGAGCCCAAGGCACATCCTGGAAGTAGAGATGTCAGAACAATCAAGCCTCAGTATCCATTTATGGTTGGTCACGTAGCTCTTTCTCTTCAAGTTGAAGTAGAAAATATGCTGTTGCTGAATTTCTCGTGATTGGTGATTTCTGAGTATTCTCATTAGAGTTCATTGAAGTATATGGCTTAACTCAACTATTTCAATACCTCTTCACTGACACCCAAGAACAGACTTTGGGAGCAGCGAGCAGCCTCCCTCTGTCCTCATCCTCCTAAAATTGCACCTGGCAACTTCCTGACCTCCTTCCCAGGGGATTCCCACTGGACAGAGCCTGACTTCTGGGGAGATTTCCTCTGGGGGATTGCAAGGCCCCACACTTGACACTGCAGATAGAAAGCACCGCTGCCCTCTCTCCTTCCACACCAGTCTCTGTGGGTGCTGCTGCTAACACACATCTAGGCATACACCCGTGCAGAGATCTCGTTCTGGGCTCCACGGTGACGTCCATCCATTCAGGTCTTCCTGAACAACTAGAAAATGAATTCAATATGCGTCTGAGGGGCCATCCCCGCCTCCCAGACTCCATCCCCTGTCTGACTGCACCCGGCTGCTCTTTTCCCAGGATGGAACCACACCTCTGGCCATAGCCAAGCGCTTGGGTTACATTTCTGTCACCGACGTACTCAAGGTTGTCACAGATGAAACCAGTTTCGTGGTATGTCTGCCTCTCCCTCGCACCCACCCTGGACACGCTCAGCCTGGCTCACGGGCGTGCCCAGGATTACTCTGGAAGTGAGGTGTGTTCTGGGACTCCGGGACGCCTGTCAGAGGCGCCTAACCCAACAGGTGGGCGCTTGTCCTCCTTCCAGCGGAGCTGTGCTGCCACCTAGTGGCACGAGGACTCAGGGCGGGACCAGAGTTCCTGGGCAGCAGCGGGGTGGATGGGGTTTGGGGAGATGGGAAACCAGGTTTCCTGGGTCCCATCCCAGTGCTTCCCGCCCAGCAGCTTCCAGGCTGAGCGTCTCCTCTGTCTGTTTTCTTCATTTGGGGCAAATCCTACAGGCATGACCAGGGAACCGCTGGACTGGTGGAAAAGTGCATAACTCTAGTCTGGGTTGAATTCTCTGCTTTTTCTCTTTGTAGTTAGTCAGTGATAAGCATCGGATGAGTTTCCCTGAGACAGTAGATGAGATCCTGGATGTCTCGGAAGATGAAGGTAAAGTTGGGGTAATGAGCTCAGGCTAGTAGGGACAGAGGCGCTCCAGGCACCCTCTAAGGGGGCCTCCTGCCACCTGCTGGCTTCGCTCCCTTACAGCTCGCCCAAGCACTGCAGATGAACATTGAAACTGGGCAGACCTGCTTTTTATAACTGTTGTCTATTATCAAAAGCACTACTCCATTAATACAATCAAAAATACTACTCCATTAATACAATGTGAAGGAACATTGACTAAATTTAAAATCACATGAAGTTTAAAAAATACATGTATGTTTGCATAGATTATGCATGAGTATCAAATTGGAGCATGGTTCTACTCAGATCAACTCTCAGTGCCATGAGGAGCTGTAATAAAATTCTGCCTAGTTCTTTCTTTGTGCTTTGAACAAATACTAAGGGGATTATTGAAAATCTGTGAGAATGCCTTTTACTAAGCTGCACTTCTGACCACACAGTGGGTCAGTAGGTTTTGGGTTATTTCTGTGATTATGAAATTACTATAATCTGGCTGGGTGCCTGGGTTCATGCCTGTAATCCCAGAACTCTGGGCAGCCAAGGTTGGATGATTGCTTGAGGCTAGGAGTTCAAGGCCAGCCTGGGCAACATAGGGAGACCCCTGTCTCTACAAAAAAATTAGAACTAAAAATTAGTGGGATGTGGTGGTGCACATCTGCAGTCCCAGTTACTCAGGAGGCTGAGATGGGAGGATTGCTTGAGTCCAGGAGCTCGAGGCTGCCATGCGCTGTAATCACCCTACTGTGCTCCAGCCTGGGTGACAGAGCAAGACCCTGTCTGTAAAAGAAAAAGAAAGAAATCACTATAGTTTCAGCTTCTATGAACTACAGAATGCTTCTAGCCTTTTCCTACTCCCAACAAAACTTATTTCCTCACTGATTAGATGGGGATGTTGAACGGTAGGGTGGGCTGGATCAGCTTGGTGCTCCCTTCCATCCGGATAATTCCGTGGTTGTATAACTTTGTCAACTAGAGGAGCAGAGCTCTCTGGTGTTCCTTTGGATAATATACATGCCTCGCACTGTAACTGCCTTCAATGTGGTCTTTCTTTCAACTCGGCTTTCCTTTGCTTTCCAGGAACTGCTCATATAACTATAATGGGTATGAAACGCTTTCTGTTTCCTGTGGTCTTTTCTCACCAGAGTGCATTTCACCCTAAGCAACCCAAACACTCACTAATCCATGCCTGCTTTCCATCTTCCTCTGACAGCTAATAATCTGGAGCCAGGAGCTCGACTAAACCAGGGAATTCACACCCATGAGACCTGTGCGCCAGCGGGCAGCTCCCGCCTGTCCATCTCTGTGTCTGTGCCCATACCACCGTGTTTGTGATCATAACTGCATGAGCTGTTGTCCTTCCATCCTGTCAGCTCCAGATCGCAAGCCAGGGTGCTCACTGCTGGGTGGCAATGCATGACCCCTCAAGGTCGAGGCCTGGGGCTCCAGCTCCAGATCAAGCTAGGGGAGAGAAACAAAGAGGCAGTCAGGGGTGCAGGCAGCTGATTCACCCATAGTTTGAACCTCTTTGTGTTGGGCTTTGGAAGTAAGGAAGTTCTGGCTGCCATGGTTACAAAAATTTCTCCAGCCCTTTGAAAGGAATGGGTCCAGTTCCACTGTAGTTTATTCTCCTGTCGGTGTGGAGTGGAAAAGAGCAGCAGCGGTTCCTTCTTTGGTGCCATGGCACACCTAAAAGGGCTGTTTTGAATTGGAACTAAGTGAAGAAAGTTCCTTCTGGCTGTGTCTTTGGCCTCCCGCAAAGCCTCGGGCATCTAAGATGTCAGGAGCTGGCTGCCCTGCTCTCTATCCCAGCGCTGGAGGACCAGGACTGGGCAAAGACATAGGTCCCAGTCTCCTTGCAGCATCGAGGCCTTCCCCACACCTCAGGAGCAAGCCCCCGAGAGGCGAGAGGCAGAGCGGAAACAGCACTTTTTAAAAAGAAAGAGGGACTCTTCTCCCTCCACCCTGTCGCTCACTCTTGCTGTTTCAGGGGAGGAACTCATCGGCTCCAAGGCTGAGAGGCAGGATTCCAGGGATGTCGATGAAGAGAAGGAGCTGCTGGATTTTGTGCCGAAGCTAGACCAAGTGTGAGCAGCGCTCCCAGGAGGGTCCCCGGGGGGATGCTGAGGTGCAGCACTGTGGCTCAGAGCAGGGATTCTAGAGGGAGGAAGGGCACAGCAGGCCAGGTGCTGGGTGTGCTGCCTGTGGAGAGAGATGGTTTGCACCTTAGGATGCGCCAGCTCCGCACCTGAGCGCAGAGGCCTCCCCACACCACGCTGCCTAGTTGCCTCTCTGCTCCTCTCCCAGGCTCCCCTCATTCACAGCCTTATATCCACACCCCCTCTCCCTCTTATGCACACTCAACTTCTCATCCAAAAGTTAAGAAAGATGGCTGGGTGCAGTGGCTCACACCTGTAATCCCACACTTCGGGAGATTGAGGCGGGTGTTGGGAGTGCATGACCAGCCTGGCCAACATAGCGAAACCCCGTCTCTACCAAAAATACAAAATAACAGCCTCCAGGTTGGCATGCATCTATAGTCCCGGCTACTCAGGAGGCTGAGGCAGGAGACTCGCTTGAACCTGGGAGGCAGAGGTTGCAGTGATCCGAGTCACACTACTGCACTCCAGCCTGGGCAACAAGAGCAAAGTTCCGTCTCAAAGAAAAAAAATTTGAAGATTCACATTAGAAACTATTGCCAGGCTAAGCTCAAACTCTGACCTGATTCCTCTGCCCCTGAGGGATGGGTGGGTACCAGCCCGGGGAGATCCGGGTCTGCCTGGACCACGCTTCTCATTGCCCGCCGTGACTGCTGTGGGTTGTCTCACTGTGTGTACATTGTACGCAGGGACATTTTGCAAAGCTATCTAATATTGACCACTTTGTAGGAACGCAGAGCCTTAGGTGTTTTCTGAAAAGACGGAAGCATCCCGTGGCTTATAGGAAACAGGGAAGTGGAACAAGCGGGGAGTGAAACCACGGGGACACTTAGTCCATTTCAATTTGCTGGACATCTGTTAGAAAGAAATACAGAGCTTTGACCCTGACCATAAGCAACTTACGGATTCATTTGGTGGGATCCAAATGCCCACCGAGTGGTCGTAGCAATGCAGAAAGATACATTGTTAGCCAGAGTGGGGCCTCTGTCAACAGGCTCTGCAGGTGCAGAAAGGGGTGACGAGTGTAGGTTGGAGTCGCTGGGGAGGACTTCATGGAGGAGGAGGCGGTCCTTCCACCAGGTTGTGAAGGGCAGTTGGGCTCCCAAGTGGAAAGCGGGAGGGAGAGACTTGGAAACAAGAGGAAGAGGAAGCTGTGTGCACTGTGGATCAGCCCTGTGATGTTCTGGTGTTCTCGGATCGCAGGGTAGAATCTCCCGCCATCCCCAGGATTCCGTGTGTCACGCCCGAGACGGTGGTGATCAGGTCAGAAGAGCCAGAGCAGGTGAGAAGTTCCATCTCTGTGGTTTTCCCGCGTGGAGAGCATGAGTGCCCCAGGACAGTGATTGCTGAGGGATGGCCTGTACGTAGCACAACAGGAAATAAGAGCTCACATGCCACTTGCTGTCTAACCAGCGTTCCACACTTGGACGCCCCACAGTGGTGCAACATTGGCCGTGTTGGGTGGGCGGCATCTGGGAGAGGTGGTCAGATGCGGCCCTTTCCTGCGGTGGCGCAGTCCCTGGATGCAGCCCAGGACAGCACCAGTGAGAAACCAGCTGGTCCTTGACCAGCCTTCTGTCTTCAGCTCTGGCTTAGGGTAGGAGCTCCAGCCAGCAGATGTTTACCGGATTCCTGCTGTGCGCCCTGGACAGGCTCAGGCAGGAGGACTGGGTGCCTGCCTCCTGGGAGCCAGGGTCCAACCGGGAAGAGCGGACTTGGACACATGAACCCAGTTAGCACCAAACCGGGAGGGAGAGCGGGGGAGTGCTCCACTGTGTGGTGTGAGTGCTCATAGAGTGCAGAGCAGGGAGGACCGAGCCAGCCCCAAGGCTGGGAGGATTCTTGGAGGAGTGAGATGCGGGGAGTGGAGAGGATTAGATCAACAAGGGTGAGGGACAAGGACGTTCTGGACCGGGGGAAAAGCAAATGTGAAGATCTAGAGAGCACGGAGGCTGGGTTCAGGCCCTGCTGGTTGTGACAGGGCCACCTGGTGTCCCTGTAGTTGCAATGTTACCCTAAGGCAAGTCCCCATTTCACAGGTGAGGAGCAGGAAGCCCCACAATGGCAGGGGTCTGTTGTGTTCACCTCATGGACTCCAGATGTCCACAGGGCAGGCAGCCCGCCCACAGCTAAGTGGTGGGGGTCACGGTGCTGGGATGCAGCACCCACCCGAGAGGAAGCCGGCTGGCCGAGGGCAGGGCTCCCGTGGGGCAGAGCTGGAGAGAAGGGAACTCGGGTCTGCAGCAAGTGTGGAGGGCCTGGGGCCGGGAGCTGGACTCAACAGCGAGGACCGGCTCCATCCGTTCCAAGGCTCTGTCCCAGGGTCTTGAGCCGTGGAGAGGCATGGAGAGGGGAGGAAGCTCGTGTTTCCTTTTAGACTCCAGGACAGGCTTGTCTGACAGGGCGGTGCCATGGGAGTGCTTTCTCTATGGGGCACCTTGTTTCTGGCGGCAAGGCTCTTCCAAGCCTCCACACCCTGGCACGGCATCCAGCCGGCCCTGGCGGAAGTGGGACAGCAGGACCACTTCTCTCTCCTCAGGCATCTAAAGAGTATGATGAGGACTCCCTCATCCCCAGCAGCCCAGCCACTGAGACCTCAGACAACATCAGCCCAGTGGCCAGCCCAGTGCACACAGGGTGAGTGGCGGGCGCAGGGCTCAGGGACTCCCATCTCCAAGAGGGGATGCAGAAGCCCAACGTGCCTCCCCACCCCGCTCCTAGGTTTCTGGTGAGCTTCATGGTTGATGCCCGGGGTGGCTCCATGAGAGGAAGTCGCCACAACGGCCTGCGAGTGGTGATCCCCCCGCGGACGTGCGCAGCGCCCACCCGCATCACCTGCCGCCTGGTCAAGCCCCAAAAGCTCAGCACGCCGCCGCCACTGGCTGAGGAGGAGGGCCTGGCCAGCAGGATCATCGCACTGGGGCCCACGGGGGCACAGTTCCTGAGGTGAGCGTGCACAGGCAACCCGCGTCCTCACCTCTCCCTGTGCCATGGAGGCCACGCCACCTCCACTGTCCTGACGGGGAAACAGAACTGGGTGTCCCTCCCCCTTTCCTGGCATCCATAGCCCTGCGAGGGCTTACAACTCTCAGATCTTAGGTCGGGCATGGTGGCTCATGCCTGTAATCTCAGTGCTTTGGAGGCTGAGGTGGGAGTATCCCTTGAGGCCAGGAGTTCGAGACCAGCCTGGGAAACATAGCGAGACCCCATTATTGTGAAAAAAAAAAAAAAAAAAAAAAAGCAAAACTCAAAAGCAACTGTTAAATCTTGCATGACACCAGAGACAAGGCCACTCTGAGGCCCTGAGGGGCTGACCATTCATGCACTGAGAGTCCTGGGAAGGCGGCCTCCCCGGCCATTTCCCCTGAGCACGAGCAGAGTACCCAGCTCCAGAGGCCTGTGCCCCACTCCCCTGAAGCAGCCTGGGCTCCCCTGGGGCTTTGCTACCCCCCAGGCACCATGAGTGTGATGTAGGGACAGACCTGACCCGGAGGCCCTGCCTTCTACCTCTGTCCACCCTCTTGGCCCCCTCAGAGCGGTCACCACCATTTACAAAGTAGCAAGTTTTCTCATTGACTTTTCTTAGTTCTCAAAGTGTCCCTCCAAAGGAAATGTGGGGGGACATTATGGCCAGTCCATAGATGAGGTCACCTATCTAGGGATGTCAGGCGGGTTTTTGGAATCAGGTCCAAGGACAGGATCCTTAGGTCATGGGAGCAGAGCCCCCGTGAAATGAGACAGCCCTGTCCTCACTGTCACGGTAGGCTTGGTGGGAGCAAGCAGGGCCATGGGAAGCCCTGCCGCCCCCCTACCACGTCTGGTCCGCTTAGAGACCGCCTGCAGGTGGGGCCTCCACGTGGCTGCGGAAGCACCTTCTCCCTCTGGGTGGGAGCCGGCAGCCCCATCCCTCCCTGTGGCCCGCCTGCCCCACGTGAGCTCCTCCCCACTGCCACTGTGTCCTCGCCTCAGCCCTGTGATCGTGGAGATCCCGCACTTTGCCTCCCATGGCCGTGGAGACCGTGAGCTCGTGGTTCTGAGGAGCGAAAACGGCTCTGTGTGGAAGGAGCACAGGAGCCGCTATGGAGAGAGCTACCTGGATCAGATCCTCAATGGGATGGATGAAGGTAGGGGCAGGGACTCCAGGGCTGGGTTTCCGCCTTCCGGAAGAGGGGTTTGAGCTGCACCTTCAAGATGGGCTTTCAGAGCCACCTGGAGTTTGGGAAGCCCTGAGAGGCTGGCAATGGCCCAGTGTGGTCAAGTCTTGTGTCCCCAGGACACGTGAGGGGACGATCAGCCACCGCCTGCAGCTGCATCTGCTCTGCTGGGCCACTGTGCCGCCAGGCACTTGGGGAGGGTATGGGCACTGGGTCTTGGGGACAAGGAGGTTCTGGGGCCCCTGTGAGGTCTGAACTTGTGCCCAATGTGACCGGGGTGCTGGCCTGTGCGTGTGGGTCCAGAGCTGGGAAGCTTGGAGGAGCTGGAGAAGAAGAGGGTATGCAGAATCATCACCACCGACTTCCCGCTGTACTTCGTGATCATGTCGCGGCTCTGCCAGGACTACGATACCATCGGCCCCGAAGGCGGCGCCCTGAAGAGCAAGCTGGTGCCCCTGGTGCAGGCGACGTTCCCGGAGAACGCCGTCACCAAGAGAGTGAAGCTGGCTCTGCAGGTGACGCAGCCCTCCTTCCCACCAGGTCCTGGGGTGGACTGACTCCGGGCCCCGGGAAGGCCACCCTCTTTCCCTGGGACAGCCCCATGCTTTTGTGCGGTGCTGTGAAATGCCACAGTAGAGAGTTGACCTTAAAGCTCACAGGAGAGTTGAGTGGGGAGGCTGAGGCGGAAGCTCCCTGATGAGTGGCAGAGCCCCTCAAGGAACCCATCAAGCCACATGACCCAGTCTGTGCAGCATGCGGGAACCACATGACCCCCGGGAGCTGACCTTGATGCAAGCAAAGATGCACCAGCCCTGGGAGTGAGAGGCAGAGCAGTGGGGGAGAAAGGGCTCAGGAAGGCAGGCTACACGGTGTCGGTCCTGTGGTCCAACAGCTGGGGTGACCCCGTGCACCGAGGGCCAATCTCGCCAGGCGTGGGGCTGCCTCCCATCTGACAAGCCCCTCTCCTGCCTGAGTGTCCTGCCTCTGTCATCTCACAGGCCCAGCCTGTCCCAGATGAGCTTGTCACCAAGCTCCTGGGCAACCAGGCCACATTCAGCCCCATTGTCACTGTGGAGCCCCGGCGCCGGAAGTTCCACCGCCCCATCGGGCTTCGGATCCCGCTTCCTCCTTCCTGGACTGACAACCCGAGGGACAGCGGGGAGGGAGACACCACCAGCCTGCGCCTGCTCTGCAGCGTCATTGGTGAGAGGGGCCCCTGCCTCAGACTTCCAGAACACAGTAGGGGAGTGACGGAGTGGGGGTGGGGGAAGAAGGCGAAGCCTGCAGTGCCCTTGGGCTTTATTGGCTTCCCGGAGAATGAGGTGTTTTTCCAAGAGAAGGAAGGATGAAGCATCTGCATAAAAGTCCATCCCCCACCTGATGGCCCACTCCTGTAATCCCAGCACTGGGAGGCCGAGGTGGGTGGATCACCTGAGGTCAGAAGTTCAAGACCAGCCTGACCAACATGGAGAAAGCCAGTCTCTATTAAAAGTACAAAAATTAGCTGGGTGTGGTGGTGCATCCCTGTAATCCCAGCTGCTCCGGAGGCTGAGGGAGGAGAATCACTTGAACCTGAGAGGTAGAGGTTGCAGTGAGTTGAGATCACGCCATTGCACTATAGTCTGGGCAACAACTCCATCTCAAAAAAAAAAAGTCCATGCCCCTGGGAAAGAAGCTTCCAAGCCCTAGGAGGAGGGCATGCAGGTCACTAGGAGGGTAGGAGGAGGAGCAGAGGGTGAGGATAGTGTGCCAGGACTGCAGACCAGGTGAGCCTCACCCAGTCTTACCCTTGCACACCAGGGCCTTAGCATTTTAGTAAGCTCTGTGCTTACGTCCTGGAGACTGTCCCCAGCCCCGTTTCTGCCGGTGTTACAGGTGGAACAGACCAGGCCCAGTGGGAAGACATAACAGGAACCACCAAGCTTGTGTATGCCAATGAGTGCGCCAACTTCACCACCAACGTCTCTGCCAGGTGAGACAAGGCCAGCCCAGCCAGCATGTGTGGGCCATCCTCAGGCTCCATGCTGCCATCTAGGCCTGAGGCCAGGGCTCCGTCACTGTCCCCTACACGTGGAAGACTCTGTGGCCCTGTGGCACTATAACCATGGCGTGGCTTACTGGCTGCTCCCGTCTGGATGGAAAGGATGCTTTCTGTTGGGCACTTGGGAACACGGTCTAACTCACCCTGCTTTTCAGGTTTTGGCTGTCGGACTGTCCTCGGACCGCTGAGGCTGTGAACTTCGCCACCCTGCTGTACAAAGAGCTCACCGCAGTGCCCTACATGGCCAAATTTGTCATCTTTGCCAAAATGAATGACCCCCGAGAGGGGCGCCTGCGCTGCTACTGCATGACAGATGACAAGGTGGACAAGACCCTGGAGCAGCATGAGAACTTTGTGGAGGTGGCCCGGAGCAGGGACATAGAGGTACAGGCCTGGGCCCTGCACCACCTCCGGGACAAACCAGTGCCTGGTGCAGGCAGGCAGTCCTCCCTTTGTAGATGAGGGGCTCCACAGCTGTCTCTCTTTGAGACCCCTCTTGAGATGCATCTTAGAGAAGCTTCAGGAAAAGTGAGTGATGCCACCATGCGTATCTCAGAGGAGGCTGCAGGCTTTTGGTCTAGTGATCTGTGAAAAGAGCTGGGCATTTGCAGAAGGTCTTGTGCACCAGCGACTGTTAAAAGTGCTGGCCAGGCCAGGCGCCGTGGCTCACGCCTGTCATCCCAGTACTTTAGGAGGCCGAGGCAGGCGGATCACCTGAGGTCAGGAGTTCAAGACCAGCCTGGCCAACCTGGTGAAACCGTGTCTGTACTGAAAATGAGCTGGGTGTAGTGGCTCACGCCTGTAATCTCAGCTACTCGTGGCTGAGGCAGAAGAATCACTTGAACCTGGGAGGAAGAGGTTGCAATGAACCTCAGTTTTTCTCGACTGTCAAATGGGTTAATGATAACTCCTCAGTTGAAAGCTTTATCTATACAATAGGGATCATTATTGTAGGTGAGGTTAAAATAGAGCAAGTGCTTTCCAGCTCTTCTCATGACAAAGCATCTTTGGATAGACATAAAAACAGAACCTGGGTTTTGGTGTTAGAAACAGGATCTCGCTCTGTTGCCCAGGCTGGAGTGCAGTGGTGCCATGATAGCTCACTGCAGCCTCCACCTCCTGGCCTCCAGTGATCCTCCGGACTCCCATGTAGCTGGGACTACAGGCACATGCCACCACACCTGGCTAATTTTTTTGTAAAGTTGAGGGTGTCTCCCTATGTTGCCTAGGCTGGTCTCAAACTCCTGGCCTCAAGCAGTCCTCCCACTTTGACCCCCTAAAGTGGAGGGATTACAGGTGTTATCCACTGTTCCCAGCCCAGAACCGGGTTTTGTTTTGTTTTTTTCCAGAGCTATGTTATGACATTCAAGTGAAATTTCAGAGTGCTTGATAGCAATTCTCATCAACATCTCAGGGGTATTTGAAGATCCCTACATACTACAAAATCCTTTGAAGTCAGGAAGCATGCCTCATTCATCACAATTTTGGAAATAAAGCCGTTCCCAAAACAAACAGTGGATTTCTCAGCACACCCCGCCATGCCTCTTGGCTGTGGCAGGGTGTGTCTCGGAGAGGGAAGGGTTAAAGGTTGAAGGTGGGACATCTGGGCCCTTCCCTACAAGCTGTATCTGCTTTTCCTCTCCCGCAGGTATTGGAGGGAATGTCCCTGTTTGCAGAGCTCTCTGGGAACCTGGTGCCCGTGAAGAAAGCTGCCCAGCAGCGGAGTTTCCACTTCCAGTCATTTCGGGAGAACCGTCTGGCCATACCTGTAAAGGTGCCGGCACTCTCTGGCTGGCCTCTCCTCTGGGTCTAGAAAGCTGGGGAGGCAGAATTCCCTAAACCAGAGAGCCCAGTGGCCTATAAAAGGGCCCCTGAATCTTCCCTTTGTGTGATTGAGTTTAGGTGAGGGACAGCAGTCGAGAGCCAGGAGGGTCCCTGTCGTTTCTGCGCAAGGCGATGAAGTACGAGGACGCCCAGCACATTCTCTGCCACCTCAACATCACCATGCCCCCCTGCACCAAGGTGAGCTGGCACCTGCCAAGGAGCCTGGCCAGAGACGCGTTCCCCGTAGGAGGTCCCCAGACAGTCCCCAGGTGCAGTATTTCCAAGGGGCTTCTTCCTGGTGGAACTGCCTTTAGTCCCCTGGAGCACGCAGAGGTACTGAGCACGCTCATTCTGTGGCCTGGCTGGCAGTGGACCCTGCCCTGGCCCTCTCTGCAATGCACAGTGCAGATGGTGACGGGCACATTCACGCTGTGGACCCTGGGCTCCCTAGTTGTGAAGGTGAGAAGGGACCCGAAGGGCACATCTGCCTCGGTGTCCCTGGCCCGAGGCCTCCGAGGTTTGTACCAAGGAGAGCTGCTAAGGTCTCCCAGCCCCTGCTCGGCTTCTCTTAGGCCGCTTTTTCATCTGCCTGCTTATCTTCCCAGGGTGCTAGGCCCTCACAGAAGGGAAGCCTGGTGTCCTCAGCCACCGCAAACACCCAGGGTTTTGAGCTCAGCAAAGGAGTCTTGGCCACGTATGTTAATTTGTCGATACTTGTGAGAGTATCCCAGTCACCACCTCTTCTAGGGACTTTGGAGGGATCATAGTCTCCAGACCGTCTCCATGGTTTTGTTGGTGGTGTTTGCTGTTGTTGTTGTTTTAATCATTAGCCTTCCATGCTAAACTAGGAAAGAAGCAAGGTTACATTCATAAGCCCATGGCTCGATCTCTCTTCTTGGCGATGAGACGAGGGTGAAGCAACTTCTCTTTCATAAGAGGGTTTCCAGGCTGGGCTCAGAGGCTCATGCCTATAATCCCAGTGCTTTGGGAGGCTGGGGCAAGAGGATTGCTTGAGCCCAGGAGTTCAAGACCAGTCTGGGCAACATAGTGAGACCCTGTCTGTATGAAAAAATAAAAATAAAAAATTAGCCAGGCATGGCGGCATGGGCCTATAGTCCTAGCTACTTGGGAGGCTGAGGCAGAAGGATCACTTGAGGCCAGGAGTTGGAGGCTGCAGTGAGCCATGATCGTGCCACTGCACTGCACTCCAACCTCAGAGACAGAGCAAGACCCTGGCTCTTGAAAAAAAAAAAAAGAGTATTTTCCTGCAGCCTTGGGCAGCGTCTGGATGCTTTTCCACAGGGCTGTGATGCTAAGGCCTTAGGGCAGTATGGAAATGGGCCTTTCAAGCAGAAAGAAATCCAAAAACAAAAGCAATATTTTAAGTTCAAACCCAGCTCCACTGCATATTAACTGGGTGATCTTGGGCAAGAAACAGTCTCTCTGTGCCTCAGTTTCCTTATTGATGAAATGGGAGTAATACAGCACCCACCTCCTAGGTTGCCATGAACATTAAATAAGGACCCACAGGCGATGGGGTGATGTGGGTTTGCCGTTGTTAAGACTGTGATTAATAGCGCATGTGCGCCTGGTCAGCTTCCCTTCACTCCTGCTGCTCCCATCCTGTTACTCTGTGCTAAGTTCCTGAAGAAACGGACTGACTGTTTACCAGGACTGGGGTCATCCTTCCCTACCCCTGCAGCCTAGGAGCTCAGATCACCTTCTCTAGGAAGGTGGGGAGAGTCCAAAACCCAAAGCACCCCTTCTTCTGCAGGGGAGTGGAGCTGAAGATAGGAGAAGAACCCTGACCCCCCTGGCCCTGCGATACAGCATTCTCAGCGAGTCCACACCAGGTACAGCCTCTGGGTCATGGTGCGTGCTTGCTCCTTCCCAAGAAGGGTGGGTATGAGCTCATCTCTCTGCAGCCTGGCAAGGACTCGGCCCATTCTGAAAGCAACTGCAGAGCTGACTTGGGTCTTCCCGTGACCTTGCAGAGAGTCCAGACAATCACCCCAGTGTACACGGAAGCCACGTCCATCACAGGCCGTGTCCTCACGCCTGTCGACTGTGTCCTGCCCTGGCTACTAAATGAAATCTAATGCTTCTCCTCAGGTTTTCTCACTGGGACAGACCAGGCGGAGATGAAGATGGCTATTATTTCGGAGCACCTCGGTCTCAGCTGGGCAGGTAAGTGGGGAATTGGGGGGCAGAAAAGCACTTTGTCCATCTCACCTACCCTCTTCCTCAGTAATGAGCAATGAATGAGGCATTTCTAACCCTCCTTTTATCACCCGTGTGTTATCTGATTTATGATTGTCTGGGCTGGGTCTGCTGTCCAGGTCACACCACTGGGTGCCCATGGAAGGGGGAGCCCCCCTGCCTCCATCCCTGTCTGACTTTCCTTTCTAAGAAAGCGTCAACTATTGACTTTACAGGAGATCTTGAAAAGGAGGGAAGGAAAGGGCAAGTCCCAGGGTATTTGCCTATGGTCTGTGGCTGTGGCTTGCAGAAGTCCTGCCAGCCATCCGGGTAGATCTTATTTCAAGGGAGGCAGGTGGGCAAATAAAGTCAAGGCTCAGAATGTGCTGTGCCCAGCCACAGACCCTAGGACTGGATTCTCCCTGTGTGACCACTGCAGGTCCACTGCCCGATGTGAGTGGCAGGAGTTTGCAGCAGGGAAGGAGGCTTGGTCACAGGGCCGCCTGGCAGGTGATTGGTTGAAGAGCGCAGGGTGAAATCATGGACAGGGAGAGGAAGAAGCTACATTCTCGTGCTGATCCCTGTATTCAAACTGGTTGCTGGAATTGGGGGTCTGAAAACCATCTTAAGGGATCCTTAAACAGAAGCCTAATGTCAGAGACCCTGTCTGTAGGAACAATGAAGGTGCGAGTGGTCAGTGTCCAGCACTGTGTGGCTTTGAGCAACAAAGAAGAGGACCCACGTGCAGTTTGGTGGATGCCGAATTATAACTGTATTTCTGTCCAGAGCCCAGCTTGCAATTCTTGTTGACGCTGAGGAGATGGCTTCCCTTCCCCCCTTATTTTTTGTTAGCTTTTATATGAGTGGGCTCCCTTCATTCACTCCCCCTGCAGAACACTTTAGACACACTCAGAAACCTTGGTAATAACTTGTGGAAAGGCAGTGTGACAGACTCAGAAGTTCAGACAGGGCTCATTCTTTAAACTGTGACTGCTGGATGCTCAGAAGGTGTGCGTGTGTATACGTGTGTGGGTGTATGTGTTGTGTGCGTGTTCTGATTCTCACCATCACTTTCTCCCCAGTCTTCTTTCTCCTTGAAATTAGACTCTAATGCTGTTTTCCTTCTAAAGAAATAACATTAAAAGTAATGGGGGATTTTGGCTAACAGTCTGCATTATTGCCTTGCATTTAGATGGGAACTGGTATTTTCATTTTAAATGTAAATAGCACCTCTCCCTGAAGAAGCATAAGCTCTGAAGGCCGTTTCTGTTCTCATTGGTTCTCGGCAGCAGGGCGTGGCATCCTGGTGTGGCACAGGCAGTGCTGGGCCGAGAATCGGCAGGTGCAGCTCCCCCCTGGCTCAGGGACTCCCTGGCTCTGTGAACTTGCAGAAGTTGCTGAACCTTGCCATCATGTCATCTCATATTGGAAGTTATGAGAGGGAGAAAGGACATTTGTTCATTCATTAATTAATTCATTCATTCGTTCAGTACCTATTTATCAAGCACCCCTCCCATTCTCCATTTTTCTGGAGATACAAAAGTATAGGTGCTGGCATTTCATGAGGAATTTCTTGAAAGAAAGAACACCAAGTCCACAGGGAGGCTGCCCAACAGCTCCCTGTGCTCCCCACCTGATGCCCACACTGCAGTGCCCACCCCGTCTGTGTGCTGGAGGCCCCCTCGTGGCTCACATCTGCTGTTGGTTCCTTGCTTGCAGAGCTGGCCCGGGAGCTGCAGTTCAGTGTGGAAGACATCAACAGGATCCGAGTGGAAAACCCCAACTCCCTGTTGGAGCAGAGTGTGGCCTTGCTGAACCTCTGGGTCATCCGTGAAGGCCAAAACGCAAAGAGTCAGTACTGTTCCGCTGAGGAAGCCTGTCCTAGGACCTACTCCCCACCAAACGAGTGGGGACTCCAAAGGCCAGTGTTATGAATGGAATTTTCTTCCTTCAAATTCCATTCATGACACTGGCCTTTGGAGTCAGTCTGTCTCTGTGTCACAGGCACGCACAAACCACTCCCGGCAGGAGGTCTTCCAGGCAGTCCTGCCAGAAGGCATGGGCAGAGAAGCTCGGCCTCAGCCTTTCTCACACCCTTGGAATAAGATTAAAATTGCAAGGCCTGGCACAGTGGCTCACTCCTGTAGTCCCCACACTTTGGGAGGCCAAGGTGGGAGGATTGCTGGAGCCCAGGAGTTCGAGACCAGGCTGGGCAACATAGCCCTTTAAAAATTAGCCAGGTGTGGTGGCACATACCTATAGTCCCAGCTATTCTGGAGGCTGAGACAGGAGGATCACTTGAGCCTAGGAGGTCAAGGCTGCAGTGAGTTATGATTGCATTGCTGCACTCCAGCCTAGGCAACAAGCAAAACCCTGAATCAAAAAAAAAAAAAAAAAAAAAAACATAAAAAGAAAATAAAAATTGCACCAGGACCCCTAGATGACAACATGTGTGCAGGGTGTATGACTCATCTTTGAGGTCTTCCTATTGAATTTCCCAAGCAAATGAGTATTGTCCTCTCAGGACTCATTGGGGTCTGGGCAAGCCGGACCCCAGTCTGAGGCAGCTCTCGTTCTCCCTGGAGCTTCGTCTGACCTGGAGGGAGCTTTGCCTCATTCTCTTTTCTGCTCCTCCTCAACCAGATTCCCAGACTCAAAACTACTGAGTGGAAATTCAGTGTTTACATTTGCATCTCAAATCATCTGGCCATGACCAAGAATTTCAAAAGGACAGAATCTAATCATTCTCATTCGTATTTTCTTGTAGTACTCCTCTTAGATTAGATTATCCCCCCCAAAAAAACACAGCCTTTATAGACTTTTAAGTTGGCCACGTGGTGGGACGCAGTGGCTCACACCGATAATCCCAGCACTTTGGGAGGCCAAGGCAGGCGGATCACTTGAAGTTGGGAGTTGGAGACCAGCCTGGCCAACATGGTGAAACCCTGTCTCTACTAAAAATACAAAAATTAGCCAGGTGTGATGGCACATGCCTGTAATCCCAGCTACTCGGGAGGCTGAGGCACAAGAATTGCTTGAACCCAGGAGGCAGAAGTTGCAGTAAGCTGAGATTGGGCCACTGCACTCCAAACTGGGTGACAGAGTGAGACCAATAAATAATATAATTTTTTATTTTTATTTTTGTAACAGAGACCAATAAATAAAATAATTGTCCACTGTTGCATTTGGAAAAGATCTGTAGAAGTATAAAAAGTATTCTCCCAAGAGGAAGTATTTTTGAGTGTTGTTTTCTTTTCTTTTGAGATGGAGTTTCACTCTTGTTACCCAGGCTGGAGTGCAATGGCACAATCTTGGCTTACCGCAACCTCTGCCTCCTGGGTTCAGGCAATTCTCCTGCCTCAGCCTCCCGAGTAGCTGGGATTATAGGCACACGCCACCATGCCCAGCTGATTTTTTGTATTTTTAGTAGAGACGGGGTTTCGCCATGTTGACCAGGTTGGTCTCGATCTCTTGACCTCGTGATCCACCCGCCTCGGCCTCCCAAAGTGCTGGGATTACAGGCGTGAGCCACCGCGCCCGGCAAGAGGAAGTATTTTTCGATTATGAGAAAATAGGGTGCCTCCACCTTCTGAAAAAAAAATCATCTCCCTTCTCCATCTTTGTCCTGGCCGAATTTTCTGAGCCTGTGTGATCCTCCCTCGCCACCATCGAGTAACACGCATCTCTCTTCTGTGCCCACAGTGGAGAATCTGTGCTCGGCTCTGCGGAGCATCGACCGTGGGGAGATCGTGAACATGCTGGAGGGCTCCGGCAGACAGAGCCGCAACCTGAAACCGGACCGGCGATACGCGGACCGCGACTACTCACTGTCACCCTCCCAGATGAATGGTGAGTGTCACCTGGACCAGGTGGGGACCGAGCCAGGGCCCTGCCCTACAGGCATCAGCACCAATGACCCCTTCCCACAACAATTCCTCCCTCAAAGCCCGCTCTCCCTCCCATTGGAAGGAGGTCTGGTTTGTCAGCAACGAATTCGTCCTTGGAGGTGGGGAGAGCAGAAGAGAGAGAGGTGAGGAGGAGAGAAAGGCGGCCCCTCCTGTGGAGGGGAGCATTGCCTGCTGCCTGCCTCTGCCGCCCTGCAGAACGGCCCCTGGGCCCTTGCCATCAGCAACTGTGTCCGCACAGGGCCTGGTGTATGGGAAGGAGCTGAATCAGAGGTGGCCAGCTAGACACTGCCCCTACACAGCTGCAGACTTTGTGGCAGCTCTTTGCAAGATGTGGACCCTCTTTGGGGCATCAGTGTCCCCATCTGTAAAATGGTCAGTGGTTGGGAAGCAGAGGGCATAGAGATTCCTGGCCCAAGGTCTAGTGTCTAGCACAGTTTAACTGGACACTGTTTTACAGGTCCTGTTGCGGCCACTTCTGGGGACTGGGCAGTTTGCTCTTCCTGGAGCGGGGTCTCTCTGCCCTTTCCTGTCTCCCTTTTCTATTATCTCATCTCCTTCCCTCACTCTTTGTTGATGTGATTCAGCATGGCAGGGATCCCCCTGTGAGATCCAGCCCGAGGAGAGGATGCCCAGGAGGCTGGGACCTCTGCCCCCAAGCCCCTGCCACTCCTGGGTTGGGCCCCCTGCAACCGCTTCCTCGCCCACCTCCACTCTGGCCAGCAGGTGCATAAACAGCGAGGCCCTGCTGTCTGGCCAGGAGCTCTGGGATCTAGGCCCTTCCTTGCTGCCAACTCCCTGTGTGACTGAGCCCTCTACCCTTCTGTAAAATCAGCAAGTTGGATTGGATCCCTAAAATTCCCTACAGACCTTGAAACAAAATTTCCATTTCTGTGACATGACATCCTCAGGTGGCTGATGCGCCACCCTGGATGCGGGCATGGTGATGCGTATGCTCCTCCAGCTCCTAGTCTTAAGGGTCATCCCAGCCATGCCTGGGCTGGGGATGGACACCTGTGGCTGGGTGCACAATGGGGAATGGGGGCAGTCGAGGGCAAGTCCCAGGGGGGCCTGGGCACATAGCCCCTGCCAAGGCCCCTGTGCTCGCCGAGCCCCTCCCTGTGCCCTGCCCCGAGTCCTGTGTGTCCTAAAGCGTGCCACGTCGAGGCCTGGGAGCAGGGCCCATCTGCTGATCACGTCCTGTTGCCTCTCTTCTGCCTCTGACCTCATCTTGACCTCTGTGCGCTCACGCTGTCGCGCTGCCTGTCTCCACTGTCTCCACTGTCCCCACCTCGGCAGGTGCAGAGCCGGCCACGTCCACATGCATGTTGTGGCCCCCAGCCCTGTCCCCCCACTGTGCATCTCGTGGCTGTGTCCTGGGTGTGCATGTGTGTGTGTGCGTGTGCATGTGTGTGTGCGTGTGTGTCCATGTGTGTGCGTGCATGCGCGTGTGCACAGGTGTCGCCACGCGGTGTTGCCTGCCCACTCCCTGGGTCCACCCCCATGGGGGATTCCAGCCTCCCCCTCAGGAGACCCCCCGGCTGGGGCTGGTGACAAAGCTCTTCCCCCTTCTCATGTGTCCAGGCTTCTTTGACACCCAGCATGCACTTCTGGTCAAGTCAGATTGGCACACTTTCGATTTCCTGTGCCCTGATTAAGCACCTATAGGACAACGAGCCACCAGGGCCACATGAGTGTGAATATTCACAGTTACAGACCTGGGCATCCATGAGCGTCTCCCAGGGCCGCAGACCCCTGGCTCCCGCCGGGCCTTAAGGCATTCTTGCCCAAGTGGTTCTAAACCCCTGTGTGGGACTGGGCCTGTGCGTTCCGTGTCTACTGAAAGGGCTCTGTCTCAGGGGTCAGCCCATTTGGCAAATATTCTTCAAGCCTCACCCACACGCTAGGCACTGTGCTAGGCAGGAGAGAGAAACCTGTTCTCAACCAGACAAAACAAAACAAAATTATTCCTTCGAGAAGCTTTTCCATGGTGCAAGGGAAGCGGGTGGCATTCGAGCACTTGCCGGAGATGCGGCGAGAGCCTTGCGTGGGCATTGGGGAGGGGCGTTTCAGAGCAGGGAGTGTGAAGAGGGCCTTCCTGGTACGTTCACAGGATGGGGAGGTGGCTGGAGGCTGGGGCAGAGGGACAGAGGGAGAGAGGCAGAAGTGAGGGCCAGAGGGCAACACGGAGCTTACCCGTAGACTGTCATGAGGACACTGGATTTGACGTGGAGTGAGCTGGAAAGCCATCAGAGAGCCAAAGAGTGGCATGATTGTACTTAAGTCTTCAAGGGAGTCCACTGCCGAGTAGTTGATTTCAGATGGTCACAGTTGAATGCCCAGTGCTTCCTGGCTGCTCTGTGCAGCCTCAGAAGCCCCTGACGCACACTCCTGCGGGTCCACCTAGACCCAGCTATGTGCCCTGCGCACCCTCCTCCGGCCCCAGCAGACTCATGTACCAATGCCTTGCTTGGTCCAAAATCGGCTTCTTTGTGTTTTTCCTGCCTTCCTCCCTGCTCCAGGAAGACCGGCCCTCATCTGAGTGCCCTTGATCTGGAGAGAAGGTGAAAGGACAGTCAGAGGTCTAAGGGGGGCAGGGGCACTACAGGCTCTGCAGCTTCTCCGGCTCTCCCCTGGGCAGGTCTCATGATGATCTGACCTGGTGCCCACCCAGCCTGCTGCCCCGATGCCCACAGTTGGACCTTGGCATCTCTGTGCATTTCCTGGTCCCTCTGTGTGTCTGAGCTTCCTCTGAAGCCCTGGGACTCCAGGCAGTGATAGGCAGCTCCATGAGTGTGACAGAAGTGTGTGGTGTCTGGGAATTAGAGGCCTGAGGCTGTCTCTCTTCCTTCCTAGCTCTGCTCACCACCAGCACCTGGATTGGCCAGAGCAGAGGGTCCCAGGCCAAAAGGCCAGTGTGCTTCTCCCGCCCAGGAGTGGACTGCCCAGGCCCCAGGAATAGACATAAAGAAAGCATGGCCTATAAAGCCAAAATAAAATAGCATGTTTCTGAAAATAAAACAGATTTCCCTTATGAGAGGAGACATGGTCAGCTCACACCATGTGAGCTCCATTTGGCCCGATAAATTGGACACATTCTAATGTCTGCTTGGAAATCGAATGTGTTTTATTTCCCTCAACTCTTCACAACTGCAGTTAGTGAAGTGTGGTCTTGTCTGGGGCGAGGCTGTCTGATGACCCCTGTTGTCCCATTTGCTGCTGACATTAAGCTAGCAGGATGATTTGGGTCAGCACAGAACCAGGGCAGTGACCTGGAGTGAGCAAGGACTACCTGAATATATGCAGCCCCAGCCAATATGTGTGGCTGCCATTTACCCCATTTCTCCAACATGCAGCCCCAAGTGGAGGCCTCTAGACTGGGGGAGGGGCAGGTGTCTCCAGTGTGATGGGGCTGCATGAGACCCCCAGAGAGACAAACACTCTGGAACTCGCCCGGGGGGACCCAGTGGGCCTACCTGTGGTCTGGTCCACCCCAGATCTGTGAGCTATTCCTCACAAGGATGTACTTGGGCTTCTATAAGCATCACTGCAGCTTCATAGGATCCCCCTGGCACCAGGAGTACAGCTAGCTACCTGCGGCCTTGGATCTCAGCCTGCGTAGCTGGAAGAGGGAGCAGCCAGGCATGCACCCTAAATACTGTTCCCAGGGAAGGAGTCCCAGGGTGAAGATAAGCCAAGTCTTCCTGCAGCGGTACATGTGCTCTCCCATACATTTCTTTCTTTTTTTTTTTTGAGATAGAATTTCACTCTTGTCACCCAGGCTGGAGTGCAGTGGTGCAATCTCAGCTCACTGCAACCTCCGCCTCCTGAGTTCAAGTGATTCTTCTACCTCAGCCTCTCCAGTAGCTGGGACTGTAGGCACCCACGACCATGCCCAGATAATTTTTGTATTTTTAGTAGAGATGGGGTTTCACCATGTTGGCCAGACTGGTCTTGAATTCTGCACCTCAGGTGATCCACCTGCCTTAGCCTCCCAAATGCTGGGATTACAGGCATGAGCCACTGCACCCGGCCCCATACATCTTTAATTGGGTGAGATTCCATTAAAGTGAATGCCATGGAAGTCTCAAGGTGGAAAAGTCACAAAAGGAACCCAAGAATGCACCTCAGGTGTCCTGTGGCTGCAAAGCTTCCCTCTCCCAGTTCTCAAATCTCATCGCAATTCCAAGGAGTGATGGAATGTTCATCCAGCCAAATCCAAGGAGCCATGTCAGATGTGATGCGTGCCACTTCTGGCCAGAAGGGGTAACAGGGACTCGATATACCCTCCTGCTTGAAACTACTGCAGACCAAAAAATGGACACGATATATGAAACAACAGCGTTCAAGACATTGGATATCAGATAGCAAAAGACACTGATCCACAAAGCATGGGAAATAAATGAGGTGGGTCCTACAGCTGTCTAGTTTACTGTTTTGAAAATCCAGGGAGACCAGGGGAGCTTGAGTTCTCAAGATAGAGGACCAGACAGAAGACAGTTGCACAGATAGAACACTCTGGAGACCTGCAGAGGGTCTCCCACAAGTTTCAGCTGAGAATTAGCCAGCTGTTCCCAATTGATCTCTCATAGCCTTTGTTCAGGGGACAAAGAAGGGTATCCTCTCAGAAATAGGGAAAAGGTAACCCCCAAAGCTCCAGTCCTGCCTAATAAATTTTGAAAGCAAAATGCAAAAGGATCAAACTACTTTCAAGTATATTAACTGCATAACGGAACAAAACTCAAGCATACAGGAATCCTAAAACATCCAGCATTCCACAAGGTAAAATTCGCAATATCCAGCATCTAAGTAAAAGTAACCAGACACACAAAGAGGAAGGAAAACAAGATCCATAATGTGGAGAAAACGCAATCCACTGAAACTGACCCAGAGTTGACAGAGAGTTAGAATTAGCAGACAAAGGGCTGGGCTCTATGGCTCACACCTGTAATCCCAGCGCTTTGGGAGGCCGAAGCAGGTGGATCACCTGAGGTCAGGAGTTCAAGATCAGCCTGGCCAACATGGTGAAACTGCATCTCTACTAAAAATACAAAAAAAATTGGCTGGGCGAGGTGGCGGCTGCCTGCATTCCCAGCTAATTGGGAGGCTGAAGTAGGAGAATTGTTTGAACTCAGGAGGCAGAGATTGAAGTGAGCCAATATAGTGCCATTGCACTCCAGCCTGGGCAACAAAAACAAGACTTCATCTCAAAAGAAAGAAAAAAAAGAATTAGCAGACAAAGATAGTGAAAAAGTGATTGTAACTGTATTTCAGATATTCAAAAAAGTTAAGTAGAGACATGGAAGATATTTTTTAAAGGCCCAAACCAATCTTCTAGAGATGAAACTGTAATGTGTAGGATGAATACACTGGATGGGATTAGACATTAGACACTGCAGAAGAAAAGATTAGTGAACTTGACAATATAGCAAGAGAAACTCCAAACATTTTTCATTTCTTTCTGTTTTGGAGAAAAATGTTTATAAGTATCAGTGAGCTATGGGGCAATTTCAAGTGACCTAATATGTGAAACTACAGTTCCCAACAGAAAAGAAGGAAGAAAAAGTATTGTAAAAAATATGGGGCTGGGCACAGTGGCTTATGCTTATAATGCCAGCACTTTGGGACGCTGAGACGGGGAGATCACTTGAGGTTAGGAGTTCGAGATCAGCCTGGTCACATGGTAAAACCCTGTCTCCACTAAAAAAAAATGCAAAAGTTAGCCAGGCATGGTCGTGCACACCTGTAATCTCAGCTACTTGGGAGGCTGAGGCAGGAGAATCACTTGAACCTGGGAGATAGAGGTTGCAGTGAACTGAGATCCCATTACTGCACTCCAGCCTGGGCAGCAGAGTGAGATACCACCGCAAAAACAAAAAAAAAAAAAAAAGAAAGAAAGAAATAAAAGAGAAATGTAGACAAAAATTTGCCAAATTTGATAAAAATTATGAAGACATAGATCCAACAAGTTTGATGAACCCCATGCACGGGAAACACACGAGCAACTCTATCAGGGCACATGATTAGCAAACTGGTCAAAACCAGTGTTAAAGAGAAAATCTTAAAAGCAACCAGAGGACAAAAAAAAAAAAAAAAACCCTGCTATATACAAGGGAACCAAAGTAAGATTGACATCAGATTTCTTATTAGAAACAACACAAGCCAAGGCTGGACACAGCAGCTCACGCTTGTAATCCTGGCATTTTGGGAGGCCAACGCAGCTGGATCAGTTGAGCTCAGGAGTTCGAGACCAGCCTGGACGACCTGATGAAATCCCATCTCTACAAAAAATACAAAAATTAGCCAGCTGTGGTGCTGTGCACCTGTACTACTAGCTACTCAGGAGGCTGAGGCAGGAGAATTGCTTGAGCCCAGGAGGTGGAGGTTGCAGTGAACCAAGATTGTGCCATTGCACTCCAGCCTGGGTAACGGGAGTGAAATTCTATCTCAAAAAACAAAGAAAAAAGAAAGACAATAAGAAATAACACAAGTCAGAAGACTGTGGGGCATCTTTAAAGTGTGCCACATCTTTAAAGAAGACAGAAACATCTCCAAAGTAACCTAGACTACCTCTATACCTAGCAAATATAACTTCAAAAATGAAAGCAAAATAAAGCCTTTTCCAGACATGCCAAAGCTGAAAGAATTTATCACCAGGAGCAAGCAATTCATCACTATGCTACAATTTTTTTTTTTAAAAAAAGGACTTCATGCCAAAGAAAAATGATACCAGACAGAAATATGATCTACATGAAGGAAAGAATAGTGCCAACAATATTTATTACCAGGATAAATACATAAGATTTTCTCATTATTTAAATCACTAAAAGGTAACCAACTATTTAAACAAAAATAATAACAATGCAATATTGGGTTTATAACCTATATAAAAGTAAAATGTATGACAACGATAGCACAAAAGTCAGGGGAGAAAATGGCGTATACTCTTGTAATGTTCTATACCATATGCCAAGTGGGATAGTATCATCTCCAGGTAGACTATGATAGATTAAGTATGTATACCGTAAACCCTAAAGCAACCACTAAAATAATAAAGAATTATAGCTAATAGCCAAACAAAATGGATAAAACAAGTCTCACTAACTCTGAAAGGATTTAAGTCATGCAAAGTATGTTCTCTGACCACAACGCAATTAAATTAGAAATTGATAGCAGAATATCTAGAAAATCCCAAATATTTAGAAATTAAATAATATACTTTTAAGTCACCCATAGGTAAAAGAAGAAAGCAAAAGGGAAATTGGAAAATATTTTGAGCTGAATGAAAATAAAAACGCAAGATATCAAAATTTATGGGATGCCACTAAAATCGTACTTAGGGAAAAATTTAAGTGCTAAATGTCTACACTGGAAAAGAAAAAAGTTCTAGAGTGACCTCAGCTTCTACCTTAAGAAATTAGAAAAATAAGACTAAATTAAACTCAAAATCATAAAATAAAGGAAATAATAAAGATCAGAGTGGAAATCAGTGACATAGAAAACAGAAAAACATGGAGAAATTTAATGAAACCAAAAGCTGGTGATTTGAAAACATCAATAAAATTGATAAACCTCTAGCCAGACTGATTATAAAAAAGAAAAGACCTGCAGATTATCAATATCAGTTATATATAAGGAATATATAATAGCTATAGAAGATTTACAGATTCTATAGATAGCAAAAGGACAATAAAGGTATATTATGACAATTTTATGTCAATAAATTGGAAAACAGGTGAAATCAACAAATACCTTGAAAGACGCAAACTATCAAAGCTCACTTAGGAAGAAATAGTATAGCCCCATATAATTGAAAGACTTTAAATGTACGGTTTGGAACATTCCTACAAAGAAAAGTCCACCCCCAGACTGCTTCACTGGTGAATTCTACCAAACATTTAAGGAAGAAACGATTTGTTTAGAAAACTGAAAATGAGAAATTACTTCTCAACTAAGTTTACGAGGCCAGCATTACTCTGATATTAGGAAAAAAGACATTTAACAAGAAAACTGCAGACCAATATCATTTATGAACATTTATCCAAAAAATCTAAACTAAAATGAACTTGGATTCTTCCCTTGTATACAAAAATCAACTCTAAATGGGTCATAGATTAAATGTAATATCTGAAACTGTAAAACTTTTAGAAGAAAACAAAAGAAAGAAACCTTAAAGATCTTGGTTAAGGCAAAGATTTCTCACATACAACGCCGAAAGCACAATCCATAAAAGAAAAAATTGTCAGGTTGGGCTTCATCAAAATCAAAACTTCTGCTCTTCAAAATACACTGTTAGGAAAATGGAAAGATGAGCTACAGAGTGGGAGAAAATATTGGCAAATAATTATCTGCTATAGCATTAGAATATATAAAGAACTCTCAAAAAAGTAATAATAAGAAAACAATTCCATTTTTAAATTGGACAAAAGATTCCAACAGGCATTTCACCCAGAATATACACATGGCAAATAATCACATGAAAATATGCTCAACATCATTAGTCGTTAGGGAAATACAAATTAAAACTACAAGGAGGTGCCACCACACACCTAAAAGAATGACTAAAATTTAAAAGGCTGGCCATACCAAGTGTCGGTGAGGACATGGGGGAAATGGAACTCTCATACACCACTGGTCAGAATGCAAAATGGTGCAACCACTTGATCATTTCTTACAAAGTTAAACAGATACCTACTGTACGATTGAGTCATTCCATTCCTAGGTATTTACCCAGGAGAAAAGAAAGCATTATGTTCATACAGCCTAGCAGCTTTATGTGTAATAGCCACAAACTGGAAGCAATCCAAATGTCCATTAGCAGGTAAATAGATTTACAAACTGTGGTATAGCCATCTAATGGGCTATGGCTTAGCAACAGAAAAAAATTATTGATACATGCATCAGCGTGGATGAAACCCAAATGATTATATTGAGTGAAAGATGCCAGGCCAAAAAAAAAAAAAAAAAAAAAAAAGACAGAGAGAGAGAGAGTGCATACTGTATGAGTCCATTTATGTAAATCCTGAGAAATGCAGACTGATGTATAATGACAAAAAGCAGATCAGTGGTCACCTGGGAATGGTTTGGAGTGGGGAGGGAAGGGGGAGGGAGATTACAAAGAAGCATGAGAAGACCATTCTGAAGTGACAAATGTCCTTTCTCTTCTTTGAGGTGATGGCTTCATGGGTGTACACACGTATCACAACGTACCAATTCACCCCCTCTAAAGATACGCATTTGAATGTCAACCATCCCTCAACAAAACTATTTCTAAAAGAGATTAATGGCAAAGTCCTTGGAAAAGACCAGCCTTACTAGCCGTGTGGCCTTTTGCAAGTTGCTAAACCTCTAGAGTCCTAATCTGTAAAGTAGGAACCATATTCTTTTCCTTGTACGGTTGTTGTGGCAATTAAAAATAAGACATTAGATATGTTTTGCACTAAAAATACGCTCAGTGGTCGGGCGCAGTGGCTCAAGCCTGTAATCCCAGCATGTTTGGGAGCATGAGGCAGGTGGATCACTTTAGGTCAGCAGTTCGAGACTAGCCTGGCCAACAGGGTGAAACCCCATCTCTATTAAAAATATAAAAATTGAAAAAAAAAAATATATAAAAATTGGCCGGGCATGAAGGCACATACGTGTAATCCTAGCTATTCCCAGTGGGGAGGCTGAGGCAGGAGAATCACTTGAATCTGGAAGGCAGAAGTTACAGTGAGCCAAGATTGCACTACTGTGCTCCAGCCTGGAGGACACAGCAAGGCTCTGGCTCAAAAAAAAAAAAGCTCCGTAAGTGATGTAAATAATATAAAGTGCCCGAAAGAGTAATAGGAAAAGTAATCATCACTTGACCCTAAAATGTCCTGCTTTTGTATATCTGGAGGGATTTCTGTTAAGGGTTTGAAGGCCATGGCATGGTAAGATGTGACCTACCCATTTCACCTACTGTTCCCACTCCCTCCTCCTGTTCTTCCTAGTTTGGCCAGAGCTAAAAGGGGTTTCCCTCAGTCTCTGCCACCGTGCAGCCCTGCTCCCAGCCACCCCACCTTCATGAGCTCATCCTCCCCGCTCATTTGGGACCTGGAACCACATAGACTTGTAGGGAAGAAAACTTTCCTGGGACAATTAAGAGAATGCATGCGGAGCGCACAGCGTGGCTCTGGGCACACTGAACACACAGGTACATGATAGCAATTGTGGTTCCACTAAATGAGCCTGAGGTCTTTCTGTTCCGGCTGCTGGGTCCTCTCGCACACCTGGAGAGCTCTGCTGTGCTGATGGGACAAGTGGAGGCCCAATCCTGTTGTAGGGAAGGGTGGGGAGAGGAAGGCAGACATCGCCCTGTCCTCAAGGATTTGCATTTCCATGAACTGCCTTCGCAAGGGGCCTAGGACAGCCTCAGAGACAGGGAGAGCAACAGGAGCTGAAGTTGGGAAAATGCCCTGAGATGAAAAGCTGTCCCATCTGTGTGAGAGAGAGAGAGAGTGTGTGTGTGAGTGTGTGTGAGTGGATGATTGTGAGTGGGTGTATTTATGTGTGTGTGGGTGGGTGTATTTGTGTGGGGGTGTGAATATGGGTATGAGTGTGTGTGTGTGTGTGAGTGGTTGTGTATTTGTGTGTATTTGTGTGAATGGGTGGGTGTATGTGCATGTGTGTGGGGGGGGTGTGTGAGAGTGTGTGTGAGTGAGAGTGGGTGATTGTGAGTGGGTGTGTGTATTTGTGTGGGGGGGTGTGAATATTGGTATGAGTGTGTGCGTGTGTGAGTGGATGTGTATTTGTGTGTCTATTTGTGTGAGTGGATGTGTATTTGTGTGTGTATTTGTGTGAGTGGGTGTATGTGTGTATTTGTGTGTGTATGAGTGTGTGTGTGTGAGAGTGGGTGATTATGAGTGGGTGTGTGTATTTGTGGGGGGGTGTATTTGTGTGTGTGTGGGGGTGTGAATATGGGTATGAGTGTGTGCGTGTGTGAGTGGATGTGTATTTGTGTGTGAGTGGGTGTGTGTGTGTGTGTGTGTGTGCTTGAGATTTGTCACCCCCATTCCCCTAGCACAGTGCCTGGCATGTAATCACATCTGTATTTTGGTTGTACAGTGAGTGGACGAGAATAAATGGAGCTAGTGATGTAAAAGCAGGGGAGCAGGTGAGCAGGAGCGGAGGCCCTGAGCAGAGGGTGAGAGGGCAAGAAGAGAGGCTGCCTGGCTGGAATCAAGACACAGCTCAGGGACAGTTGGATGTGAGTGGGGAGTGGGGAGTCTGAATGGCAGAATAGAGCATTTGGACTAGGTTTGAACTCTCAGGGTGTCTGGACATCTCAGGATGTCAGGAAGTTCCCCAGGGTCCCCCTTCAGCTCTGCGGGTTCTCCAGCTGCTGTAAGCACGTACTTGCTTCCTGGTTCCCCAGACGAGGTTGCCTCCTCGTCCCTTCTCCCACCCACAGAAGCAGCTGTTCTGAATGGGACATCAGAGACCTCTTTCTCCTGTAGCAGAGGTCCCCGCTCCCAGCCAGAGGAGGGCTGAGAAGCTCCAGATGGAGCGCTGACATCCCCACAAATGCCCACGTGCATGCATGCCACTCACTCAGTGTCACAGTCACTTCTGAACATCAGAGAGCCAGTGCCAAAGCCAACCAGAACACAATCAGGGATCCCCGTCCCAGCCAGGCGCAGGGAACAGCAGATGGGCAGGCCGTGGCGACTATCAGCCATGCACTCAGAGCCTGAGCAAGCTGGCTCCCTTCCCACCAGGTCAGGGCTGACCTGCATCTGGGACAAATAGCTCAGGGCTCATGGCTGCAGGGCTTTGGGGCGGGTGGACCTGGTGTCTCATGGTGCCTTCTGACCTTGCCCCTTTTGAGCCGTAAGAGCCCTCCCCTGTGGCACTTTAGATCATTCAGAGTTTCTGGAACCAGCAGGCAACTTGAGGAAAGTGACACCTGGCCACACCAGAAGGCTGTTTCCCACTGACCGCTGCACAGATTTCTCTGGGTGTTTGGTGTACCCCAGTAGGCTCCTCAAGGGCAGCCTGGTTACTACCCCTGGTTCTGGGTGGACTTTCCTTCCCTTTAAGGTACATCCCTAACTGAGAACCTAAGAACTGAGCTAAAATGAAGTTTTGTGCGAGGTGCAACGTCTATTTCTGCCCAGCCGTGGAGAAGTGGAGCTTTCATGGGATCAGTGAGAGATTGGAGCACAAGTCCTTTGGATAAAGGTTTCTTTATCTAGTGCTCTGAACTGGATAAGAAATAGTCCTGTCTCTGCCATCCAGCAGGGAGCTCCATCTTCTCTGCCTCATGCCCTGGCTGCCCCCACCCAATTCAGAGCCTTGCTTCTCTTGCCTGGATGCCCAGGCAGCAGCCACAAGGCCTGAGCATTGGGCTTGGAGCTTGGAAACCCCCCACTCTACCCCAAATATGCATGCACCTCTGTGGCCGCGCCTGCGTGTACGTGTGCGTGTGCGTGTGCGTGGACCTGCACGTGAGCGCGTGGGACCGGAATTGCTGCTAGAGCATGTTGCCCTCTGTCTGCCCATCCAGGTTACTCCTCACTGCAGGACGAGCTGCTGTCCCCTGCCTCCCTGGGCTGTGCGCTTTCCTCTCCGCTACGTGCAGACCAGTACTGGAACGAGGTGGCTGTCCTAGATGCCATCCCCTTGGCGGCCACGGAGCATGACACCATGCTGGAGATGTCTGACATGCAGGTGTGGTCTGCGGGCCTCACACCCTCCCTGGTCACTGCTGAGGACTCCTCTCTGGAGTGCAGCAAGGCCGAGGACTCTGACGCCACAGGTCACGAGTGGAAGTTGGAGGGGGCGCTCTCTGAGGAACCGCGGGCCCCCGAGCTGGGCTCTCTGGAACTTGTGGAGGACGACACAGTGGATTCAGATGCCACAAATGGCCTTATCGATTTGCTTGAACAGGAGGAAGGTCAGAGGTCAGAAGAGAAGCTGCCAGGTTCTAAGAGGCAGGATGACGCGACAGGTGCAGGGCAGGACTCAGAGAATGAAGTGTCTCTTGTTTCAGGCCAGCAGAGGGTGCAAGCCCGAATCACACACTCCCCCACCGTGAGTCGGGTGACCGAGAGGAGTCAGGACAGGTAAGAGTTTGGCTGCGGGAGCGGGGTTCCTTTGTGTCTTCTGGGCTCCTGGGTAAGATTGTGCCTTGCAGTGAGGACACAGGTGTTGATGCCAACCCAGACCCTGGGTTCTAATTGCCCTGGAGTGAATACATTCAGTCTGGCAGCCACAAAATATAGGAGCGTAGCTACCATCTGCAAAGGCCAGGGCTTTCCCAGCACCCCGCCAGGTATGCCCAGCAGGAGAGACCCCAGGAGCACTGAGAGAGCACACATGCAGACACTAGGGAACTGGGAGGGTTCACTTAGGGTCATGAGGGCATGGGGAGGGCTCATTTAGGGACATAGGGCACTGGGAGGGCGCTGGGAGGGCCCTTGGAGGGCTCACTTAGGGACATGAGGATGCTGGGAGGGCTCACTTAGGGACACAGGGCGCTGGGAGGGCTCCCTTAGGGACCCAGGGCTCTGGGAGGGCTCGCTTAGGGACACAGGGCTCTGGGAGGGCTCGCTTAGGGACACAGGGCGCTGGGGGGGCTCGCTTAGGGACACAGGGTGCTGGGAGGGTTCGCTTAGGGACACAGGGCGCTGGGGGGGCTCGCTTAGGGACACAGGGTGCTGGGAGGGCTCGCTTAGGGACACAGGGCGTTGGGAGGGCTCGCTTAGGGACACAGGGTGCTGGGAGGGCTCACTTAGGGACATAGAGTGCTGGGAGGGCTCTCTTAGAGACATAGGGCATCGGGAGGGCTTGCTTAGGGACATCAGGGTACCGGTAGGGCTTACTTAGGGACATAGGGTGCTGGAAGGCTCACTTAAGGCTTCCTGTTCCCATAGGGCAAAGGAATTGCTTGCTTAGGGACATCAGGGCGCCAAGAGGGCTCACTTAGGAGAGCAGTCATGAGGCTGGGGAGACTGTGGCTCAGCATGCTGCTGGAGCTGGTTTTCTGAGCTCCTCTCCCCCTGCCTGCTTCCTGTTGAAGGCCATATTTAGTTGAAGGCCATATTTAGAAGCACCAGTACCCAGGGAAGTTATTTGTGTGCAGTCACACAGCCTGCATGTGATGGAGCTGATAATGGCGCCCTCCCTGCTTATCCCCTTTGAAGGAGAGGCTGGTGGGCTTATCTGGGGCAGGACAGAGCTTTCAGCTGTAGAGCAGTGGGTGCTCTCCTCCCCAAGCTTCCCTTGCTGAGAAGGCCCCACCCTGTGCCGCAGCAGAAAGGCAGCATGGGCAGGTCAGGAGAAGGTGAGGCGTCCCCCAGACACAGTGAGTGTGCGCCCAGGGCCGGCTCACCTCGGAGCTCTCATCATCCCATCTGGATCGGGGCCTACAGCACGCCTCTCCACTGGGTGCAGGGAAGGATGCCAAGGCAAGCCAGGCCTTGCAGTTGCAGAGAGAGGTGACACAGAGAGGACATGGGGCTCACGTCGTCCCCCAGGGCTGGCACAGGAGGCGGATGACAGAGGAATCCCCTTCCCTCCAGGTCACCTGGCTTGCCACGTTTTCCCTAAAGTAAGGACATGGTTCTTGTGCCCCCGGGAGGCGGTTCCAGGCCCCCACCCCAAGGAGCTCAGGACTGGCCAGATCAAGGAAAGCTGTTCTCATGTCCTCTCCCTGCCTGCGTGGCCCCTCAGTCCCACGCTGAGGCCCAGGCTACTGGGGCCTTCCCGTTGGATCTGTGCAGTGTGGCCCCAATACCCAACAGAAGGGAAAAGGAAGTAGGTTGGAAGTTGAGACAGAGAAGACTTCATTTGTTTCCTAAACAAATCCTTGGGTTCATGGGGAGGATTGAACAGATCTGATGGAGCTTAGGCCAGTTTAAAGTGAAATAGTGGCCTTCCCTGAAGAGAGGCGCCTTCCCGGGATGGCCGTTCCTTCATCAGGCATTTATTGAGCACCCTCGGGGGGCTGCACGCTGACACAGCAGGGTTGCTAACGGGACAGGAAGGCCCGGGCTCTAGGTCTATTGTATTATTTCCTGGTGCTGTGACCTTGGTCAGCCTTCTAGTGGGGACAGATGAATTTCATCCCCTCACTCAGCAATATTTATTGAGTGCCTACTGTGTGCCAGGCACCTATAAAGAGTGCCTGGGTGCTGGCATTGAATGAAACAAAAAAATCTCTACCTGCAAGAAGCATGGTTCTAGCAGGGAAACTAACAAGAAACAACATAAAGTGAGTCAAATTAGAAGTCATTAAAACAGAAATTGTAGATAATAAGTGCTAACAAGGAAAGTCAAGCAGGGAAGGTGTGTATGTGGAGAGGAGGCCGGCTGGAATTGCAGATGGGCGGCCGGGGAGGCCTGCATGAGTGCCAGCTGAGAGACCTCAGAAAATTGAGGGCGACTGTTAGACATCTCAGGGAGGATGCCCCACAGAAGGCCTAGCCCCTCGAAGGAGACCATGCTTGGCACGTGCCCTTACAGAGTTGACCAAGCCCATGCAGCTGGGGAGGGGAGGGCGAGCAGGGTAAGCTCACCTGCCTTGAGAGGAGACTGGTGTGCCCCGGCGGAGAAACAGGAGGTGCTTCGGGAGGAAAGGGCTGTGAGCTTGCGGGCTGGGACGGCAGCGGTGGCCGTGCTGAGAGCTCGGTGGGTGGAGGACATATTTCAGAAGCATCTGCTGACAAATACAACTTGGGGTAAGAGAGGAAGAGAGGGGTCAAGGAGGGCAGTGGTGTCCTTGACCTGCCCGCTGTGAGGATGAAGATACCATCGATGGCAGTGGGATGGGGTGGACGTGCTTTGGGGGAGATCCTGAGTGTGGATTGGATTGCGCTGTCCCAGAGATGCCCAGTAGAGATCCAAAGTAGACATGTGAGCCAAACCACATCGTTACAAAATTTTTTAAATAGCTGGATGTGGTGGTGTGCGCCTGCAGTCCCAGCTAATCAAGTGGCTGAGGCGGGAGGATTGCTTGAGCCCAGGAGTGTGGAGCTGCCCTGAGCCGTGATTGCACCACTGCACTCCAGACTGGGTGACAGTGAAGCCCTGTCTCAGAAAATAACAACAGCAAAGTAGAGATGTGGAGGAGGCAGCGGAGTGCACGCATCTGTAGTTCGAGGAGAAGAGCTGAGCTGGAGACACACATCCAGGCACTCTGGGCATAGAGATAGTATTTGGGGGCATGGAATGAATGAGCTTGCTTAGAAAGCGGATGTGGATAGTGGTGAGGTCTGAGAACTGAACCCCTGGGTGCTCCGAGGTTCAGAAGTCAGGAAAGTTAGGAGGAACCAGCAGAGGACACAGAGGAAGACTGGCCAGAAAGGAAGTGGGGGGCGGGCGCCAGGCCAGTGCCTTCCAGGAGCCACGGGAGAATATGTCTGGAGAGGGAGAGAGTGACCACCTTATCAGATGAGGACTGCCGAGTGGGAAGGGCCTGGAGAGCAGAACGGGGTGGTGGCAGAGCTCAAGGACATGGGATGAGAGTATGGGGGTCCCAGTGCTTGGACCATCAGGGCGAGCTGAGTGCCCTGGGAGCCCCAGGGGAGAGCCCTTCACCCACAGGGAGGGACCAGTGGCTTCTCCACCTGGACAGCATGAGAGGGGCCACGTGTGCCCCTCTGAGCCGCAGCAGTCAGGTGGGGATGTGCTCACGTGCTCCTGACATTTGGAGGGATGGGAGGATGGTCTGTGTCTTTGATGAGCCACAGCTCCGGAGGGGGAGAGTGCCTAAAAGGAATGAGACCAATGGGTGACCAGGTGTCCTTTCTCTCTCCCTGGCCGGCCATCTGCTGCCTCTTCTGGACCCCAGACTGCAGGACTGGGATGCAGACGGCTCCATTGTCTCATACCTGCAAGATGCTGCACAAGGTTCCTGGCGAGAGGAGGTCACACAAGGCCCACACTCATTCCAGAGAACAAGCACCACGGCCAAAGGGCTGGAGCCCAGCGGGTCTCAGGAGTACGAGAAGGTCCTGGTGTCGGTGAGCAAGCACATGCGGACACAGCAGCCCAAGGCCGAGAGCTCGCAGGCCGACAGGGACCGGAGGCAGCAAGCCCACGGAGAGCAGGTGCGGGAGGTTGAGAGCTTCTTCGCCTGGGTGGTGCGGGTGAGAGCCCGAGGGGCGCTGCGAGCCGCTGTTTGTTCCCAGCATCAGAAGGGGCCGGGGCTCCCGGCTGCCTCTCATGCACTCAAGCCTTGAGCTAAGCACATCTCCTTCCTTTAACACTTGCGGTGGTGCTTCTCTTTCTCTAGAAGTCAAGATCCAAGGGCATGTCCCACCTTTCTGCTTTCTGGATGCCTGCTAAGGCGTCTGTACTTGCTGGGCAGCTGCTGATCAGAGTGGCTGAGCAACTTGCTCTAAGCCGCAGTTTCAGAAGTGGGCCCTGAGCTAGGTCTGGCTGACTTCAGAGTTGTGGCTTGTGTTGGCTTTCTTGTTCTGTTGTGTTTTAGGAAGGGCTAAGGAGCCAAGCACCAGGCATGGGGCTTACTCTCATCCTTCCGTGGCCTGTGCACATGCCCAAGCCGCTCTCGTCCCAGCACCTCAGGCCCCCTTTGTTAAAGAGGGAGTGATCGGAATGTCGCCAAATTTCCTTGGCTCTGGAATTCTGTGGCTGTTCAGGTGGCCTCTGGATGGCAGTCACCAAGTGGAAGAGGGGCCCTGGGATACAGAGAACCCTCCTCTCGGCTCCTGATTTCTCCGGCATCTCCCTCTCTCGGCCCTCCCTCCTTTCTTCCGCTTCCTCGGACTCCCTTTGAGTTTGACAAACTTTATTGTGTGCGATTCGATCCCCTTTCTCATTCCCAGGTTCCATAATAACCCACTTGTGGCCAGTCTTGTTTCATCTGCACCCCCCACTTTCTCCCACTGACATATTATTGGGAAGCACATCCTAGCCATCGTGTGAATAGGTATCTTTTCCATCTGTGTTCTTTTAAAACATGCACCGCTGTTCTGTGCGTGTGCGTGTTTAGCGTGGACACCAACAACGCTCTCTATGTCTCTCTTTTCACACCTCATCCAGGCACGGTGCTTCCCCGTCTCCTCTGCTTCCCCGCTTTCTTTCCTTCTCCCTCTTCCTGCCTGAACCTTAGCCTTCGCAGTGCACCTTCAAGGACTCCAGGACTAGGGTGGCTCTGGAAGGAAGGCCCTAAGCCGCTGGCCATGGAGCTGCTAGGAATTCAGTCAGGTTTTATTTAGAACGCTCCCCTGCCAAGTATGTGCCCCTGGCGGGGCCGGCGGCTATGTGCATTTCTCACTGCAGGCGGCCCATGCTGTCTTCCATCAGGCCCTCCTGGGCGCCCAGTTCTCCTGTTCCCAGAGCACACGTGATCTTAACTGGGTCTCTTCTCCTGAATCCCTGGGGAAAGAGAAAGATGCCTAGAGCACTTTTCCCACTGCCCCTGTGCACTCAGCCCTTGGCAAGGAGAAGTAGACCCAGGAGACCAGGCAGCAGGCATGACAGCCCCAGGGCCTCATCCGGAGGACCTTCCAGATCACATATACAACTCCCCCAACTATAAATAAGGGCACTGCGGACCAGAGGAGGGGCTTTCTCCAGGGTCATGCAGTGGACTGATGTCAGGGACCAGGAGAGTACAGATCCCTCAGTTCCAAAGCCCCACATCCTTACATCCAGCCTGCACGTGCAAGGCCAGCACGCCCAGCCCCGAACCGGAGACACCGATGGGAGGGCCTGGCGGGAGGCTGCTAGTGCTCAGCTCACTGGCCCCCAGGGCTGATAAGGAGGCCCTTGAAGGTGATGATGGTTTGCAAAGCACCCACTTAGCATTTCCACTGGACCCCTGAAAACAGTGACAGGGAGATAGAGAGATTGCGTGTAACTCGGGATTTGGGGGGTAGCTGAGATGACTGTGACCCAGCTGACTTCTCTGAGGACTTAGGAGGAAACACCTGAATTTGGACTCTTTGACTGGGCCAAAACCAGATGCTTCGCCAGGCCTGGCTTCTTTGCACATACTTTTCCCCATGCTTCTTTTGAAATGAGCAGGATTGTGGAGTGAGAGGCATTTGGAATCTGACTCCTCCGTTTACTTACTCTTCTACCTAGGCAGAATACGTTGCTTCTGTTTCCTTTGTGTAAAACGGGAAGATGATAGAACCTGCGTAGTTAGGATTGTGGTAAGGTGTCACTGAATTAACGTGAAATCCACATAGAACCATGAACTACCACAAGCGTCTGCCATTGTTATTCATAGCAGTAGCATTCATAAGCTGATGATTGTCCCAGCAGCCTTGAGAAGGGGTGGGGAGAGTACTTTAACCCCTGCTTCACAGATGAGGAAACTGAGGCACAGAGAAGGTATCCAGCCTTCCCAAGACCCCACAGTGGGTGAGTTGCGGGGTCAGTCTGCTGTGTCCCAGAGCTGTGTTCTTTCTGCCATGCTGCACTGCCACTCAGAAAGGAATAGGCTGATCTAGAAAGTGAATTTTTTCCCATCCGCAGCTGCTGTGGCTGCATTTATGAATCAGCTCTGTAAATGCAAGTTGAATGCATATGGTTCCTGCTGTGGGCATTGATAGCCTCACCCGGGAAGAGCCCTTAAGGACAGGCCTTAAATAGACACAGGAGCTCCACACTTCAGTTTCAGGAGGCTGTGCCCCTTAAAGGAAGGGTGCAAGGGCCTGCGGGCTGGCGGGAATTACAGACCGGCTTCCAGGTGGCCCCACCACCTGTGCTGGGCGCAAGCCCATCACTCACCCTTTTGGGGCTATTTTTGAAACAGACCCTTAACTATCCAGTGTATTAGCTGGTCTCATACCATGTGATGTGCTGGGAACATCATTGGGATCACTGCGGTAGCTGCCCAGGGACACACAAGTGACTGCTTTCCCAGACTGAATTACCTTCTCGAGTCCCTGACTGAGAAATTTTCCCTGGGCAAAACTCTCTCTAGTTCCCATGGGGATGGGCAGGCAGGATAGGCCAGAGGCCAAGCCCCTACTTCCAGCTCTCTGGGCAGGGCAGGGCAGGTGGGGCGGGGCAAGGCAGCAGTGGGTGTCACTTACACAGTGACTTTCACTTGTGCTTTCAGTGCTCAGGACACAGGCACCTGCCAGCTTCCTTCTAGCCCGGTTGGACAGCTCCGGCAGCTGGTTCGGGAGCTAAAATTATAGGAGCCCGACGTCACCCGGGCCACTCAGGGCAGAGCCTGGCTGTTGGGCAGAAGGGCACTTGGGCCGGGCTGCTCCAGCCGAGAGGGGCATTGGGTGTCCTGCCCAGAGAGAGAGAAACAGTAAGAGACCAAGAGAGCAAACCAGAGAGACAGAGAAGGGGAACTCAGGCGTCCCAGTGGAGAATGAGTGGCGGGCCCCCCACGGCGGCCGGGCCCCTGGCTGCACTGGTCCCCCGAGGGCCAGGCTGGTGAGGAGGCGAGGATGTGGACTTTCGTCACCCAGCTCCTGGTCACGCTGGTGCTGCTGAGCTTCTTCCTGGTCAGCTGTCAGAATGTGATGCACATTGTCAGGGGCTCACTGTGCTTCGTGCTGAAGCACATCCACCAGGAGCTGGACAAGGAGCTGGGGGAGAGCGAAGGGCTCAGTGACGACGAGGAGACCATCTCCACCAGGGTGGTCCGGCGGCGGGTCTTCCTGAAGGTAACCGCTGGCAGCAAGCCAGCGGGGCTGGCGGTGCGGGTGCCGCTGCTGTGGGGAGCTCTGGACCCAGAGTTGGGAGACGCTGGACGAAAAGGACCAGGAGGCCCCCAGGGATCAAGTTCTGCCCTGGGAGCCAGAGTGTGGCAGTGCCCACCAGAATCCACCCTCCAGCACCCAGCGCGGTGTGGCAGAGACACTAAACACTCAGCTCTGGGACTCGGAGGCTGCTCTCGTCCTGTGACTGTGTTTCTTTCTTCTTTCTCTTTTCTCTTCTCTTCTCTTTTCTCTTCTTTTCTTTTCTTTTCTTTTTGGAGATGAAGTCTTGCCCTTTAGTCCAGGCAGGAGTGCAGTGGCAGGGTCATGGCTCACTGTAACCTTAAATTCCTGGGCTCAGGTGATCCTCCCACCTCAGCCTTCTGAGTAGCTGTGACTACAGGCACGCACCACCAGGCCTGGCTAGTTTTAAATTTCTTTTGTAGAGACAAGGGCTCACTATGTTGCCCGGGTTGGTCTTGAACTCAGTTCAAGCCACCCTCCAGCCTCAGCCTCCCTAAGTGCTGAGATTGCAGGTGTGAGCCACCATGGGATTGCGCCCGGATGATCCTGTTTCTGTCACCACCTGGCTCTGGAGTTTTGGGCAAGTCACATTCTGGATGATGCTGCCTGTGCAAGGGCGTTTCTGTACTGCAAAGTGCTATAAAAATAGGACACAGGTGCCTCACTTCCTCTCTCAGGGCCTCCTCCATCAGACTTGCATAATCGCCCCCATCTTGCCAATTCCCAGGGGGCATTGTGAGGGCCGAGTGCACAGTTGTGAGCTTGGGCTGTTCGTCTTCAGGCACCGGGACCTTCAGGGGTTCCGCCCACGCCCTGGGAGCCCTGGCGTGGCTCCTGTTTCTCTGCGTGCTGAGCCGGGGTTTCCTGCTGGGGGAGTTATTGGGCTGTGGCTATTTTGGCTGCTGCTGTTTCATTTCCTCTTTTTCCACGACTCCCACTCACCAATCTCGCATATTCTCCCTTTCTCTAATTCTAGGGGAATGAGCTTCAGAATATTCCAGGGGAGCAAGTGACAGAGGAGCAATTCACGGATGAGCAGGGCAACATTGTCACCAAGAAGGTGGGTGCAGAGCGTTCCCTCTGTGCTGGGGAGAGGTAGGTGGGCCAGAAGCTAAAAGGTGGTGGAAGCCTGCAGCTTCTCCCACTGCCCTGAGAGCCCGTGAGCATAGCCGAGCTGGCCACCGCCGCAGAACAGGAGGGATGGAGGGCCCAGGATCTGGGAGCTTTGGTCAACTGAAGTTCAGACACGGTGTCCGCACAACCGTGTTGTCTGAGTCAACCTGAATAGCTCCAGCTGCTCCCTTCCAGAAGAGCTGCCCCCAAGAAACATCCCAGACCTAGTCCCATGATGCCTAACCTGAAAACAGCTGTTAAACGAGCAGTTTGACCATCCCTGGCCTACTACGAACCTCCTCAAATAACAAGGATGTGGGTCGGGTGTGGTGGCTCACACCTGTGGTCCCAGCATTTTGGGAGGCCAAGGCAGGAGGATCACTTAAGCGCAGGCATTTAGATGACCCTGGACAATATGGCAAGACCCCAGCTCTAAAAAAAAGTTTAAAGAGATATATATTGATATGTATATACATACACACACACACACACACACACACACACACACACATACACACACATATACATATACACATACAATATGGCAAGACCCCAGCTCTAAAAAAAATTTTTAAAGAGAGAGATATATATATGTATACACACACACACACACACACACACACACACATATGCATATACACATACAATATGGCAAGACCCCAGCTCTAAAAAAAATTTTGGTAAGAAATATGTGTGTGTGTTATATATATGTATGTGTATATATGTGTGTGTGTATGTGTGTGCATATATGTATACACATATATATGTGTGTGTTATATATATACACATATACACATACAATATGGCATGACCCATATATATGTGTGTTATATATGTATACATATCTATAACACACACATATATGTGTTATATGTGCATATAGACACATACATGTGTATATAGACACATACATGTATATGCATATACATATGTGTGTACGTATACATATGTATATACACACACATATATATGTACACACACATATATGTATATACATATATGTATACTCATACACACACACATATATATACACATACAAAAAAATTAGCCAGGCATGGTAGTGCATGCCTGCAGTCCCAGCTACTCAGGAGGCTGAGGCAGGAGGATGACTTAAACCCAGCAGTTCAAGGCTGCATAAGCTATGATTGAACCACTGCACTCCAACCTGGGTGATAGACTGAGACCCTGTCATGATAATTAATTCATTAAAAGGAAGTGGAAATGCATCGAATTGGCAGCAGATGTTAATTCAGCAGCCATGACCCTGCCTGTCACGTGTGGGGCACGGTGCTAGCTATGGGTAAAAAAGAGGAGGAGCTGGGGCAGGATCTCGAATGTGCCCCTGCTGTAAAGAGGAGGAGCCGGGGCAGGATCTCGAATGTGCCCCTGCTGTAAAGAGGAGGAGCCGGGGCAGGATCTCGAATGTGCCCCTGCTGGGGCGCAGCTTGCACCACCCGGAGCAAGGCTCCTTGGGCATCTGTCTTTCCTCCTGCACCGTGAGCTGCTTGCAGGCAAGGACTGCGTCTCACTGATGTTTCATCTCCCACTCAGAGCACATGGCACGTACAGAGTAAAGGGTTTGAATATTTGGACAGGTGAACACAGGAATGGGTGGGTGAAAAATAGATGCCCTCTGCCCTTAGGGGCATGGGAGTAGAATGGGAAAGAGCACAAACTCCTGTCCATACCAAGAAGTGAAACAGAAGACTGTGGGCTCGAGCGGGAGGTCACATCCAGTCACACCTTGGTCATGAAATGACACTGCCAAGGCCCCTTCAGGGCTGTCCAGGTTAAGGTTTTCCATAGAGCGATGGGGCAAAGGCTGTCCCTCTTCTTGGCCTCTCAAGGGGGGGCTCCTAGGACAAAGGCTCCCTCCCCCTCGGAGTTCATTCCTGGGACCTGCTCTTCTGAAGCTTCATATTGAGGGCTTGACAAGCCCTTTCTTTTTTTCTTTTTTTTTGACACAGAATCTTGCTCTGTTGCCCAGGCTGAAGTGCAGTGGTGTGATCTCAGCTCACTGCCACCTCCACCCGCCAGGTTCAAGCGATTCTCCTGCCACAGCCTCCCCAGTAGCTGGGATTACAGGTGCCCGCCACCACGCCCAGATAATTTTTGTATTTTTGGTAGAGATGGGGTTTCACCATGTTGGCCAGGCTGGTCCCGAACTCCTGACCTCAGGTGATCTGCCCATCAGCCTCCCAAAGTGCTGGGATTATAGACTTGAGCCCCCAAGCCCAGTCTGACCAGCCCTTTCCTCCTTCCCTTCCTTTCCTAGGTCATTCGAAAAGTGGTTCGGCAGATAGACACGTCCAGCGCTGAAGCCGCCCAGGAGTACGAGGAGGTGATTGTCGAGGGGCCCCTGGAGGATCCCAGTGAGCTGGAGGTTGATGTTGATTCCTTTATGAAACACGCTAAGGTACTGAGGCGCCCGTGGCCCCGGGAGACCCAGCGCCGTCACTGCTGCCTCGCTCTGCCCGTCTCGCGGGCCCATCTGCGCCACACCTCCCTCCACTCACCTCTTGACGAGCTCTCCCTCCAGTCTCCCCTCTCCCCGGTGGGCAGTGTGTCTGCTGCCTCCATGTGGCCTCCTTTCAATCTACCTGTGTTCTGCCCATCTGTGCGATCTGTCCTGCTTTCTGTCTCTGCTGCTGTCTCCAGGTGGAGCTGAGAGGGAGTGGCCTACAGCCGGACCTGATAGAGGGCAGGAAGGGGGCACAGATAGTGAAGCGGGCCAGCCTGAAAAGGGGGAAACAGTGACCCTGAGCCGCTCTCCTTGGAGTAGCCTCTCGGGAGGTAACACCACCCTTCTCATCCCTTCTGCATGGCCTGGTCTTTGGTGGAGTGGCTGCTCCCCTTCTCACCCCATCCCCTCCCGACCACCCCAGCATGACGTGGGACAAACTACTTGTTGCCGTGTCTCGAAGCAGAGATTCTCACTTCTCAGCCCTACTAACATGGCTCTGAGCCCCCGCTTCCTCATCAAGGAAGCAGAGTTAGTAATACGCACTTCTCAGGGACTGCACGGTTTTGTAAGAATGTTTTTTGGGCTGGGCACAGTGGGTCATGTCTGCAATCCCAGCACTTTTCGAGGTGGAGGCAAAAGGATTGCCTGAGGCCAGGAGTTTGAGACCAGCCTGGATGAGAGAGAGAGAAAAAGAGAGAGAGAGAGGAGAATGAAAGGAAGGAAAAAATACTCTTTGAAGAGTAGAAGCACTGTCTAAATCTAAGTGGTAATATTATCTTGGAAAGCAAGCCGTGGGGGTCTGGAGGGCGATGGACAGGGCACTGGAGAGAACAGGAGAGTCTGTCTGGGCTCAAGACTGAGGACCGGACAGTATCTTGAACCTGGAGCCCAGCTACAGTCCTGACCAGGCCAAGGCTGAGCTTCTCCTGGGTGTTTTGTGAAACACGTTGCTCCCTTGCTTTCTAGGAAAGGGTTGAGCTGACAGGCGCAGGGGGTGGACGACATGCTTTCTGTAAGTCAGGAGACCGTCAGGGCTGGGGCCTGGGCCCTGGTGCATGTGTGTGAGCATGGGGTAGTGTGGCTATGGAGCAGGAGCGTGTGTTGCGTGCCATGCTGTGCCGTGCCTTGAGGGAGGGCCGTGAAGACGCTGCGCAATGGTCTCCAGCGGGGGCATGCGGTGCTGGGGGCTTCAGCGGCCGGCTCTGATCTCCATCCTCCCTGGGGCATCCTGTACTGAGCTGCCCCGAGGCCCTTCATGCTGCCCAGCTCGGGGCAGCTCAGTACAGGATACCTCGGGGTGGGAGTCAGCAGGAGGCGAGGGGGCACGGTGGCCCCGGTGCAGCGCTACCCAGGTGTTACCATTCACACCCCAGGGCCTGACTCTGGGGCAGAGCAGCAAGGAGGCTCTGGCTTTCTGCATTCGGAAAAATCAGGGCCCGCTGCCTCTCGAGCCACCAGAAGTGCTGACTCTGGGCTTCCCGATATATCTCAGCACTTGGGCAAAAAAGAGGACTGGCAGATCCAGTTATAGGATAAAATTAGACCTGACACCTCAGCAGCTTAAGGAGGTCACCGTGTTAACCCCCACACTGCCAGGGGTCCTACTAGGCTGCTGGTTTAGAAGACTGAGCAGCTGCAGTCGTGTCCTGGAAGGAACCCAAAGGTGCAAATAATGTTTAAAAGCAGCAAAGGGAAAGGAAAAGTACCCTCTTCTGACTTATGGTAGTGGGGGCGGCTGTGGCTTTAAATTTCTGTTTGGCTTAGGTTCTACGGATGCTCCTGAACAGGGGGAAGGCGGGAGCCTTGTTTTTGTTTTAATGTGCTGTAAATGATCTGCAACATGGCTGAAGCCCCCCCTGCCGGGTGATTAAGGACCAGACCACATGAATTTGGTTGTCAGAAGCATGGAGCAGCCTGGCTCCAGGTCAGCACTGAGCCCTCTGTCAGTTACAGGCACGGGGACAAGTGTGATGGGGGTAGGAGCAGTGGCAAGGGGGAGGCAGAAAAAAGCTCCTGTTGAGGTCCCAGAGGGTTAGGGGATAGCATGAAATGCCCTACCCTTCCAACCAGGCAAAGGCTACAGAGAAGACGGTTGAGGGCCCAAAGTCTTTCTCATTGACCACCTCCCACCCCCCACAAGCATGTACAGCTGATCCTCATCATTCACGGATTCTGCATTTTCGAATTCGCCTACTCACTACCATTTATCTGTAGCTCCAAAGCCGACACTCACCGGGCTTTTGCTCATCACGGACAGGTACACGGGGCAAAAAGTTTGTTGCCCGACCAGTGCAATCCCAGCTGAGGATGAACAAGGCCATACTCTGCCTCCTGGCTTCGTACTGTAAATAAGTGTCCTCCTTGCGATCTGGGTAGTGCCATGTTTTTGAATTTTGGGTTTCATTGTTTAGAATGGCCCCTGAGAGCAGTGCTGAGTACTGCCTGGCATTAAGTGCAAGAAGGCTGTGATGTTCCTTAAGGGGAGAGTATACCTCAGATAACTCCGCTCAGGGATGAGTTAGAGTGCCCGTGGGGTGAGGTCAGTGTGCACAAGTCAACCCTACTATATATTACATAAGGTGTCTTGAAGCAGAAACGCACATAAGACAGTTACGTGTTCATCAGTTGACCAAAATATTATGGCCAGAGGCATGCGAGAGCCTAGCCTTGTATTTCCCTTAGGAACAGTGGTTCAGTATTTGCTAATTCCGTGTTCACAGTGACATTTTGTTTTTGTATGTATGTATTTATTTATATTTTGAGAGGGAGTCTTGCTCTGTCACCCAGGCTGGAGTGCAGTAGCACGATCTTGGCTCACTGCAACCTCCATCTCCTGGGTTCAAGCGATTCTCCTGCCTCAACCTCCTGAATACAGTAGCTGGGATTACAGGCATGTGCCACCACCCTTAGCTACTTTTTGTATTTTAGAAGAGATGGTGTTTCATATGTTGGCCAGGCTGGTCTCCAACTCCTCACCTCAAGTGACCCGCCCTGAGCCCCCCAGAGTTCTGGGATTACAGGCATGAGCCACCGCGCTAGGCCTCAAATAGCGATTAATTTATAAAACAGAACTATTGCAAATGACAAGAATGGGCTGTATTTATTTCAGAGAGTGAAAACTGGAGCTTGTGCATCTAGAATCAAGGCCTCCTCCTCCTGCTTCCAGGTTGTATGGCTTTAAACAAGTCATTTAACTGCCCTGAGCTTCAGTCTCCTCAAGGGAGGATGAAAATAGTCCCTTCTGGATGTGCTACTTGTCAAGAAAACGGTTTAGAAATAATACGGTAACTGAACGCTGATGTGAAGAGTGAATAAGAACATGTATGCTCTGGGGCCCAAACAATTGCAGGTCTTGTTTGTAGTGTGACTCGGAGCAAGCCAAGTGACCTCCCTCAGCCTCAGGTTCCTTTGCCATAAAATAGCAACAGTGCCAATGTTTCCCTTGTAGGATGGTTATGATGGTTGCTGAGCCTATGTCTGTGAAAGAGCTGTCTAGGGCCAGCCATAGTGACCTATGCCTGTAATCCCAGTGCTTTGGGAGGCTGAGGCAGGAGGATCGCTTGAGATGAGCCTGGGCAATGTGGTAGGACCCTGTCTCTACAAAAAAATTTTAAAAATTATCTGAACATGGTGGCACATACCTGTAGTTCTAGCTACTTGGGAAGCTGAGGTGGGAGGGTCGCTTGAGCCCAGGAGTTCCAGGCTGCAGTGAGCTAGGATCGCACCACTGCACTCCAGCCTGGGCAACAGGTCAAGACTGTCTCTAAATGAAATAAAAATAAAGAAAGGAAGAGGCTGTTTTCTAAGGGTTTGAAAGGTGAGGGACGCAGAAGAAGCCCAGAACCATGGAGGAATCCTGGGTAGAGTGAGGTGGCCTGGGTCCTCATCCCACCCCTGCTCCTGCTGGAGCACCTCCAGAGTCTCAGTTTACCAAGGGATGAAATGGGCAGCCATGACAGTGTCATCTCTGAGGCTTGAATTTTCTTTTCTGCTCAGTGCCTGGGCAGCAAAGTGGGCGGGAGATCCTAGCCTGGCTTTCCCACGCCCCACATTCCATGATGGCCTTTTATTTGAAGAGTGCTTCCCCTTGGGGCAGGCACGGTGGAGAGCTCCGGGAGGCTGCTCCTGCCCTCAGTATTTCTAATCCAGCCAGGGAAATATGCAGACAGTAAAAAGCACAGACAGACAGAGATGGTTACATTTCCAGAGCCCAGTAATTGTTCACATTCATACAATGCTAAGCACCTACATGTCGTAGCTTTTTTAAACATCACACCTCTCTAACGGGTTCATCCTGTTACTGCCCTCATTTTACAGCAGAGAAAACTGAGTCACAGAGCAGGTAAGGCACTTGACTGAGGTCAGGCAGCACGGAACTTGAACCCAGGTGGTCTGGCTCCAGAGTTCATGCTCTTACCCACTCGACTCCGCGATCTCCCAAACAGAAAAGGCAGCCACGGGAAGGGAGAGCTTCCAGAGTGGAGAGAGGTCGAGGCGATCAGGAAGGTTTTGTGGGGTGGAGGTGTTGAGGGCGGCAGGCAGAGCGTCTGCAGAAAGGAGAGGAAGGCAGCCTTGCTGGGAGAACTATGACCGAAGGCAGAGAACAGGGGGCAGAGCTCGTGCACAAGCTTAGAGGAGACAGTCAGGCGGTGCCGGTGGGCTATGTGCTGGCCCAGCAGTGATGAAAACGTCTTCCCTCTATGGTGACAGGGCTGTCCACCACTGCAGCATCGCTTCCCGGTTTTACAGTTCTACAGCAGCCCCTGGCAAGGAACCCAGCACCACTCTCCCATCCCTGGGGAACCACTCCGGAGCTGAATTCTCCCTGCTTCCTTCCAACACTCCTCCCCCGCCCCTCCACCTGGAGGGCCAAAGACAGCTCCATTCTGGGGGACGGCTCCACCTCCAAATGAGCTCCTACCTCCCTGTGTCACTTCTCCCAGAAGACTGTCACCTTCTCCTTATTGATGCATCCTCCTTTCCCCAGCATCCCAGGGCCCCTGCAGATACAAGTTGAGTGGCTGGTCCTGAAAATATGGAGTTTTCACCCCAGGTTGGAGGCTGGAGGCCCCATGGGGGCAGGAGAAGTTTCTCACTGTGAATCCCAGGCTGAGGAATCCTCCAACGAAGCTGCTGTTTTCTAGCCTAAGACTCAATACAGAAGGAGGAGAGGAGGATGCATCTGTTTTTCAGAGATCTCTGGCCTTCTGAGGGGCCTGGGGAGAGCAGCCAGAGGCACCTGTCAGGAAGAACTGTGGACCACAGCTGAAGGGGAGGTGTCACCCCTGAAGCCATGAGCTCCCAAGGCCAGGGAGCATGTCCGCTCCATCCCTGGGTCCCCAAGGCTGGCACATGGCAGACATCAGTGCATGCTGTCAGAGCTGAACTGAGACAGTGAAGGCCTCACCTAGCCCCTTCTTGGCACAAGTCCTGGCTCGTGACAAATGGTCCTTCCTAAGTACAAAGATCTGCTTGGGAGGATGTCTCCCCAGGTGACCACGTAGGCATGGGGGCCTTTGCTCCTCGCAAAGAGCACAGTGCTCTCCTTCGCCCACACAGAGGCATCCTGGAGTGTGCGCACTCAGAAGGAATTCATGAGGCCTGGGTGGCAGCTCTGAGGAACAGCCTCTGCACAGGGAGCCAGAGAAGGAGGGTGGTATCTCAGGAGGCCAGGCTTGCAAGTGCGACGCCCTCAGCACCTCGCCTTGCCTGGGGAAACTGCTTTTCCTGAGTCAGATCCGGCCTGAGCTGCCAGCACAAAACTGTGTATAGAGTTTTTGTGGGACGTTGCATCTTTGCATTCTAAGTGACTCCTTCTCTCTTTGTGTCTCCCAGGATCACACCTCGACACCCAACCCCTGAATCCCACACACTCTGCCATGCACACTGGAGGAGAGCTGGACCTGAGGGCCACCGCAGCGGTGCACACGTTCCTCTGGGCTGACGGCATGACCTCTGTAAGGGACTCCCGCTAGTCCCCTCTTCGCATGAACGACTGACTGTAGACGCATGACCTCTGGGCTTCAATCCTGCCTCTAGCAATGACAGCTGATCTGTCGGAATCAGGACACAAAAGCAGCGAGAAGCGGGGAGAGAGAGGGATAGAAAACAAGCGTGGGAGAGCGTGCGAACGCGAAAGTGAATGAGGGCTTTTTGTGACTGGGGATGGGTTTTGGTTTTGGAGGTGTTTTTTTTTAATTGTTTTAATTTTGACTACATACAGGGTACTTTTTTCCAACCTCATCTGTCAGAAATCCATGTGGGCTTCCTAAAAGAAAAAAAAAGAAAACTAGGCATGAAATCAGTTTAGCACCTTAATCTTAAGCGATGCCCTTGTCTGCCCACCCTCCCCAACCCACACACCTCCCTTCCACTTGTGACACCCCCTCCACTCCCTGGCGAGGCTCCTCCCAGATCGCTTTACATGACATTCAGGACGTGTGTGCGCTCACGCGCACACACACACACACACACACCACTCGCCTCCACTGACTCTACACACAGATTTTACTGTGACATCCGAAGCTGTACAGACTCTGCTGTGGATAAACTGGAATTTTTTATGTTGTCTTTTTCTCTCTCTGCCAATTTCAGTACGAATTATCTTCCAATGGAAAATCATTACCTTGAGAGTGCATTCGGGGTTCCTTGTGTTAGGGACTTAAGAATCCGAGGCGAGGACCCCCAGGCTTAGCCATAGGGCTCAAAGGGAGTCAGGGCCCCATCTGAAAGGGTCTCCTCTCAGCTGGGGATGGGCCGGTGGCTGACCCAGGATTGCACCAGCACGTCCATAGAGAAGAGGTTTTCTATATCTTCAAGCACTATATCATAGTCTGTGTTCAAAGTGTAAACTGTACAGTAATCAGCCTTGTGTATATGAAAAACAATAAATACTATGCAAATCAATAGAAACATTTAGCAGTACGTACAGAGCCTGACAGCGCAGCTCCTGAGGACTTCTGCAGCGGCAGAAGAAGGAGCTACGCCTGTCTTTCAGTGAAAGAGGAAGCAAGGGAGTAGGGCTAGTGAATGTACTTGCCAGGTCTCAGAAGTCAGGACCACCCAAGGTCTTCCAGAGTGAACTTGGTGCTCTAAGTCCAGACAGCCCGCAGGCTGGGGACCCTGGGTGCAGGTGCCAGGCCTGAGGCAGGACAGCCTCGGTGCCTCCCCTCTGCCCAGCCCCTGTGGCCTCTTGGAGAGGCAAGCCAGGGGTGCTCCCGGACCATGTGGCCAGTGGGAGCAGGGGCGGGGGCGGAGGCGGAGAGCCTGGACGCCCAGAGGCAGGAGCCAGGCTCTGGGTCAGGGTAGGAAGGAGACAGACAGCTGGCAGTTCCTCGCCTCGGTGCCATCAGGGAGGAGCCTTAAGTTCCACTACAGCCTCCGGCCCAGGGAGGCCCGAATCAGCACAATCCCGGCCCCGCCCTCGCGGCGGGCGCCCCCCAGGCCAGAAGAGAGACAGCTGGCTCCTCTCGCCCCGGGAGCGGCGGTGTGGACGGCCCGGCCCCGTCCGCCCCGCCACTCTGCGGGGGTGTCCTGGGGACACACTTAAAACTTCCAAGTAGCACAGAAGCCCCCTCCACGTCAGAGGGCCCCTGGCCGCGGGGCCTGTGAGCGGAGAGGGTCCCTGCACCCCCGAGTTCGCCCCGGTGCTCCCCAGGCCTAGTGGGCCCCGGGGCAGACGAGGTGTCTTGCCGGCAGGGGGCGGGGCTGCTTTTGCTTCCTTAGAGGGGCGGGCAGGGAGAGGAAGCTCTAGCTCCGGGCCTCAGTTTCCCCGAGGCTGCGTCGGAGGAGCTACCAGGCGAGCCCGGGAGCCGCCGCTGCCGCCAGAGGCCACCCCGGCTCGGCCTCCAGGGTGCAAGGCGCCCCCGATCCCCCAACCATGGAGGCCGCGCGGCGCGGCTGGGACCGATTAGGTGACAGCCCAAGGAAGCTGGGCGCAGGGCTCGCCTCCCCCGCCTCGATCCTGCACCTTCCTCTCCCAGGTCGCCGCTGCAGCCTACCCAGTAGCCCCCTTAGCGCCCCGCGCCCCCCTACCCCGCGGCTCCAGGCTCCGCTTTGGCACCTCTGCTCCGGCTGGCATGGCTGCGCGCTCCGGCTGCTGTAAGAGCTGTTAGGGAGGAGTTTGGGGTCTCCACACGATGCCTAGAGAATGCTGCAGTCTGCACATTAGACGCTTTTTAGAAGTTTTGAAATTACCTTGATTTTTTTAATTGTTATGAAAATGGATCTTTTCTTGACTCTCCCACATGCTCTGTTATGGGAGAGAATCCCCCACCCCACTCTGATGTATAGACCATTCTCCCTACACCAGCCGAACCAATGTCAAAATTAATAAAGAAATGGACTAATGGCACGGGGCTCCATCTCTCCTTCCCACTCGTCTTTTGGGGGTTTAGGGGTGCTGGGGCCAGTGCAAAGCCTGGGTTGGGATACGAAGGAGTCTATGGGTGGGCCTCGAGCACCAGTGAGCCGGTCAATGCCCAGTCCTTCCGGAAGCCTGGACAACCCTTAATCAGGACCACCCACTGGGGAGCTGCCTCCCGAGAGGTGGCAGAGCAGATTTCAGTGCCACCTAATGGTTCCCATGAGATGGGGAGAAGCTGGGAGTCTGGGAGGGGACACCACAACCCACCAGGGTCCTTGGCCAGGCCCCCAGCTGGCATGCACTGAGGGGACCCCCAGCGCTCCCTAGGAAGGCATCTAGTCCCAGTACTCAATGCCATTCAAAGTTCAAGAACTTGCTCTTGCTGCAGGGAAAAAAATTGCCCTATTCCTAACTAGTTGCTAACACTTCCTGAAAGGCTGGTCGCCAAGCTGGCCTCAGTTTTCTTATCTGTCTAATGGGAGAATGGATTAAATGGTTGCTAAAGTCTCTTCAGTTTCTCATCCTGGGGGTGCCAGACACCAATGCCTTTGTCAGGCTTGGCATTAATTAAGAATCAAATAATTGGCTGCGGCTTTCCTGCCACATACATTCCCATCATGAGGGGGTGACAGAGTCACAGTCCCAAGGCCGCTGGAGCACCCCAGCCCCACCCCACTCCAAGCCTCTCTCCTGGAATGGGAAACGCCGTCCAGGCCAGTGGGCAACCGTGGCAGGTCATCTGCAGTACCCAGGGAGCTTTTTAAAGCGCAATTTGAGAATCATAGTTGCCTGGGTGGGATTGGGTGGCAACACCAGGAACCAAAACCAGGTTTACCAGATGGCTGTGGCACACAGCCTGGTGGCAAAGCCATCTCAAACGAAGACGCAGCTCTTTTCTCTTTAAACCAAATTTGTAGAGAATCATTCCACATCCTTTCTGAGGTCTTTCTTGTATAACCTAAATCCCTATGCCACAGAGGGTCAACTTCAGCATGAGAAGGAAGCCTGCACTGAGCCCTGGGTCCTCTGCTCCCCACTGGAAGCCAAGACAGCCTGGGAACCCAGGAGCAGCTCAGCGAAGCAGCGTGCCTCGTTTCCCAGCTGCCAGGGCGGCCTCTGGGTGGTGACAAGCCCTGTAGAGCCCATGCTTGGTCAGGAACGGTTCCGGGGCCACCAGGCAGAGAGAGGAGAAGTCTATCTGTCTGGCAGTCTCAATCTTTCCTTGAATTTTACGCGTTCAGGCCAGTGGCAGGCTAGTTTCCATTGTTAGAGAAAAACTGCAGGAAGGAATGCTGCCTGGTCCAGAAATCACCCATGCACCTGAAATGTGGGCTCCGACTCCTCTATACCTTGGTTTCCATGTTTGCAAAATGAGAGTTGCCCCAATAGAGCCTTGTACATTGTAAAAATTTATTCGAGAAAAAAAAAAAAGCAGATGCGTGCTCTGTGGTTCAGACCAGTTTCACGCATCAGCTACTAACTGATCACCAACCGAGTGCCCGGCACTGGGCTGCACCACCCTCTCAGCCATCAGGGATTTCAAACCTGGGCACCATGCCAGACAGAGCGTGGCCATTGGTCCAGCAGAGGCACGGATGAGGAAGAGATTCTGATAGGGAGGTCAGGGAAGGCCGAACAGAGGTGGAGGCAAGAACACACATGCAGGGCAGCCCTCCTCTTCAGCCTCTGGCAGCTGGAGGACACACACCCCAGCATTGTTGGCTGCCCACGCCCCATCCAGCCCTCTGCCTAGCGGGCTCCCACCTTAGGCTCTCAAGCCAGCCACAGGGACTTGCATCCCCCAGAAAGCAATGCCACTCAGCCTCGCCACTTACCCCATCCCAGCAGCGGGAAGAAAAGGAAGAGGCTGCATTCTCCTGTGGAGCTTGGACATCTGCACATAAAGGGGCCGGCGCAGCTCCGGACAGTGGCCTCTGAGCCCAGCCTCCTCTCCTCCAGGGGAGCAGCTGCAGTGACTTCCAGCTGCCTTGGAAGTCTCCAGAGGCTCCCAGACACCCACCTTTTCCTAGATGCTAGACCTGGGGGGAGCAGGTGGACCCTCCGGCGATGAGCAGGGCTTCTGGAGCTAATTCTCTGTCTCTCTCTCACACACATACACACGCACACACATACACACACGCACACACATACACACACACACACCCTGGCTGACTTTACAGTCAATCTTTCAAAGTGCAATTTGTCTAGGAAAAGCCAATGTGAGGCCCGTGTGCGCCCCGACCAATGGCGGCGCAGCTCCAGCGGCTCAGCCAGTCTCAGGCCTGTATTCTAATGGGCCGTATCTTTATCAGGGAAATGTTCCTTCTCTGAACTTAAAACTTCTCATGGAGGGTCCCCCGACTCAGAGGCAGAAAGGGGGTCTGAGCTGAGGCGTAGGGGGCCTCCCTGTCCAGCCAGGGCAAGGAGAGAGGCCAGGAGTCCTGGGGAGGCCTCCCACCTGCCCTGAGCACCTGACTTCTGAGCAGCTGACCCGGTGCGGGTGCCTGGGCCAGGGCCAGGTCGATGCCTTAGGTGGGAGGCAGTCAGGGGCTCGGAGCCGGTCCTGCCCCTCCAGGCCTGCCATGAGATCTGGGGCCAGAGCGTGCGCTCTTGGGTTTTAGGGGCCTGGAGAAGCCTTCCCTGTCCTGACCAGGAGATCATGGAGTCCAACCTGCAGGGGACATTCCTGCTGAACAACACACCGCTGGCTCAGTTTCCAGAGATGAAGGCCCCCATGTGCCAGTACTCGGTGCAGAACTCCTTCTACAAACTCAGCCCCCCGGGGCTGGGCCCCCAGCTGGCCGCCGGGACCCCCCACGGGATCACGGACATCCTGAGCAGGCCGGTGGCTGCGCCGAACAGCAGCCTCCTCTCCGGCTACCCCCACGTGGCAGGCTTTGGGGGGCTCGGCTCCCAGGGAGTCTACTACAGCCCCCAGGTGGGGAATTTTTCCAAGGCCGGGAACGAGTACCCCACCCGGAACCGGAACTGCTGGGCCGACACGGGCCAGGACTGGCGAGGCGGGCGGCAGTGCAGCAACAGTGAGTATGGGGTCTCCCCAGCCACCCTCCCGGACCCACCAGGCCCCAGGGAGGAGAGGACCAGGAGGGGCCTCCTCCCAGGAGCCCTGCTCCCTGCCCTCTCCGCTAGCCGCCATTAACCCCAGGACTCATGGCCTCAGCTCAGTGCAGGCTGAGTTCCACCCTCTCCTCCTTCCCACCCAACAGTGCTGAGACACAGGTGTCTGAGCCACCCCTGTCACCTGCTGCCACCTCAGCTGCCCTCCTAGGGCCTGTGGCAGTTCCAGACCTAGAGAAGGCTCCGCAGCCCACACCTGCCCTGCCCGGGGTCCAGCAGGCAGCCCAGCTCACTTCTGCAGCCCAAGACCCATGCCACTACTTCTCCACCAAAGCAGGCAAATGCCACCCCCGTAAGGAAAATGTCCCAGCTCACCTTTTCAGAGAGCCCCGGCATTGCTCAGGGGTACAGGACGCACCCTGGCCCCATCTGGGTCCAGCCTTTGAGCCAGGGGGCTATGCCCACCACATCCTTGGGTTTCTGGCAACAGCAGCCGCATCAAGTGGCCAGCCTCTGGGAGCTGCTGCCAGCCCAGCTGAACTTGGCCCTGGCTGCCGGGAAGCGGGGGGACCTCTTCTCAGCCCACCCACCCCTCAGCCAAGGTTCTCAGAACTGTTCCGAGGGTGGGCCCGTGATGTTGGTCAGGGTGACTGGAGGAGGTGGCAGGGCATGTCCAGGTAGGGCAGGCTCGGCTGGGAGGCAGGGAGGTGAGAGTCTTTGGAATCTTCCCTGTGCCACCAAAACCCTGCCCATGTCAGGCAGGGGCCTCCACTTCTGTCTGATCTCTGGGCTCCCCCACTCCAATAGGAGCTTGAGGTCAACCAAGGAAACCCCAAAAGCGCACCTGTCCCCTGATTTGCTACCCTGCCTAGCCGGTCACACTGCCTGTCACCCATTACTGTGCCCGGAAGGTGAAGCCCCCTCTCTTGGAAGCTGTTTTAGGCTTGGCTTTGGGGGTGCTTTAAGTCTCCAGCTAGCTCTCTCATCCCTCCATCTCCCCCTCCCCACTCCGCACCCCCCACGCCCCCTCTTCAGTACGGAATGCAGGTACACACACAGGGACATAGCCAAGAAAGTCAGTGGATAATGAAGGCAAAGGCAGAGGCTTGAAGATGATCTCTCAGGAGGGTTCTTCCTCTCTGTGCCTCAGTTTCCTCACCTGTAACTTGAGCCGTCAGACAGCAGAGAACGAGGCCTGACACGTGGGAATTCTGCCTCCCCTGAGCCCACTGCCCACAGCTCCTTCCCGAGCCGGCTGCCCTGGCCAGGCTGGGGGTCAGGGTCTCTGGCCTCCATGCCAGGCTCTCCAGGGTAGTTGAAGCCACATGACTTCCAGGCCTGGTGACATGGAGAAGTGGCAGCTTGGGGCTTGAAGTTCACCCCTCCCTGGCTTCCTGGAGACCTGGGAAGTTGGGTCTCAAGAGCAAGGAAGTTGGCGAAGCCAGGGGGTGGGGGGAATTCATAGGCCCTGGTCCCTAATTATAGGAGGACATCTCTGGGACAGAGAGGGACATCCCTGGGACAGAGAGGGAAGTCCTGTTGCCTCTCAGGGGAAGGCAGCATCAGTATTGAGAACTTTAGACAGAGAAGCATGAGGCTCTGCTGACCCTAAGTCTCCTTACCCCAGGGCAGCTGCCCTCTAGGAGCCCTGCTCAGCCAGGCAGGGCAGAGGTCACAGTCACTGTTCTCCAATATCAAGAATGCTGGTCAGGGGAAAGGAATCTTGGTGTCCTGGCAACCTCTGTGGGAGGGAGAGGAAGGGCAGGGCTGGTGCCATGTGGGCCGTGCCTAGCTGCAGGGTCTCCACTTATCCTACTAACCCCACACCTCCTTCCCCCCGCCAGCCCCAGACCCCTTGAGTGACAGCATCCACAAGAAGAAGCACACCCGGCCCACCTTCACGGGGCACCAGATCTTTGCCCTGGAGAAAACCTTTGAGCAGACCAAGTACTTGGCTGGCCCCGAGAGGGCGAGGCTGGCATACTCACTGGGCATGACCGAGTCACAGGTCAAGGTGAGTCTGTGTGGGAGGAGCCCATCCCCGGTGCTGGAGAGAGGTGGCCACGCAATGCAGCTTTCCAGAGGGCGGCTGTCCTGGTGTCTGCCTAACCCTAGACCCTGTGTAATACACCATAGCCAGGAAAAGGCCGTCACCCACTGAGCCCCATTCTCATTTCACCCTCTCAGCAATCCGGGGCGGGGGGCGGGGTTGGTATTATTATCCATTTCACAGATGAAGATCAGGGTCTCCTGGCTGGGAGAGCTGGCAGAGTTGGGGTTCAACCCCAGATGTGGGGAACGCCAACCTCAGGCTTTCCCTCTCGCCTGCTATTTGGCCGAAAATTCCAAACACTGTTGGCAGCCCGTGGCCCAGATTCAGGCTTGATGCTCCAGCCAGCAAAAGGAGCTGACCTCAGTTTACCAATCTTTGTTTTGTTGTTTTTTTTTGAGACGGGGTCTCTCTCATTCTGTCACCTAGGTTGGAGGGCAGTGGTGCGATCTCGGCTCACTGCAACCTCTGCCGCCCGGGTTCAAGCACTTCTTCTGCCTCAGCCTCCCCAGTATTTGGGTTTATAGGCGCCTGCCATTGTACCACACTAATTTTTGTATTTTTAGTAGAGATGGGGTTTCACCATCTTGGCCAGGCTGGTCTTGAACTCCTGACCTCATGATCCACCCACCTCAGCCTCCCAAAGTGCTGGGATTACAGGCATGAGCCACCTTGCCCAGCCCCTATCTTTAAGAAGAAAATGCCTCCTCCTGCTGAGCAGGATCGGATGGGCTATCAGGGCCTGGAGCCATGGCTGGGAGGGTGAGCCCAGGCTCTCCCACTCCAGCCTCTGGGGCCCCAAGTGTCCCCTAAATAGACCCGGGGAAACCTGTTTCTACTGCTTCAGTGTCTGGAGGCAACTTTCCCCGCTTTGATGATAGATGTCTCTTGGGACTTTCATTGGGGGGGCACCGAAGCTCAAGAAAGCTCGGAACTTCGGGGACTGCTGGCTCAGTGACTCTGCAATCAGGCTAAGGATGCAGCAGGGGCAGCTGGCACTGGGTTCTGGTTTTTGCTCAGGGCCCTGGAGCCTCCCCAAGCTCCCAACTTCTGCACCCTCCTCATCAGCCCTCACCAACTGCAGTGGGGCGAGAGCTGGGGGGGCAGAGGCGGACCCTCCTGCATCTTTCTGCTTCCTTCCTGCACTCTTCAACTACCCCAGGCAATGGACCTATGTTACTTTTCTAATTAGGGTAACAATTATTTATGAAGTTGGGTGAGGGTCTATGAAACCCAGAGGAGGGACAGCTCATAAGCACCTTCCGATGCCACCAGGGCTAAGCCTTCCACCCCACACGCCGCATCTTCCACGAGTGCCCAGAAGGAGGAGGAGGAGGAGGAGGAGGAAGAGGAGGCGGCGGCGGCGGTGGCGACACGGGGTGGGGTGGAGGGGAGGGCTGCGGCGAGCTGAAGGGCTGCTACGCTCACGTTTTTAAACTTTATTGTCCTTCCCCAACAGAAACGTGAATGTGACAGCCACTCCGTTGTTGAGCCATTCGTTTGGCTGTAAAAGCAGGAGAGCTGTTCTCGCGCCCGGTGCGCGCTGTGCCAGTGACCCTCGGCGTCTTTCTCGTCCCAGGTGTGGTTCCAGAACCGTAGGACCAAGTGGCGGAAGAAGAGCGCCCTGGAGCCCTCGTCCTCCACGCCCCGGGCCCCGGGCGGCGCGGGCGCAGGCGGGGACCGCGCACCCTCGGAGAACGAGGACGACGAATACAATAAGCCACTGGACCCCGACTCAGATGACGAGAAGATCCGCCTGCTGCTGCGCAAGCACCGCGCCGCCTTCTCGGTGCTCAGCCTGGGAGCGCACAGCGTCTGACGCCCGCCGTCCAGGCCCGGGGTCCCGGCTGCAGCCCGCGGGGGGACGCCGAGGAGCCTGCCTTCCCCTCCCCTTCCCCACGCCGCTCCGCTGGTGGCGCAGGGACTGAGTCTTCAATGAGGGGCGCGTGAAGGAGGTGGAGGAGGAGCGGCAGGTGCAGGGGAGGAGGCAGAAGAGGAGGAGGGGAGGCGGGGGAGGAGGAGGAAAAGGAGGGAAAGGGGACGGTCATCCCAGCTGAGGGAGGAGGAGGCCAGGAAGGAGAACAGCACTCCTGAGACCTGGAAACCCTGGCCGCTCCTCCGCGGCCTCGCCTGCCAGTTCTGCAGATTCTCAAGTGCACGAGGACTAAAATGACCAGGCTCTGCAGCCAGGAAACTGGCTACGGGGTCCCAGACAGGCCACTGTGATCCAACTGTGGGTGGGGGACCCTTCCCAGGGAGGGAGGCAGCTGGCTGGGAAATCAGAAGACCAGGGTCTTTGTTCCCAAGCCAGCAGCTGGCTGCAGAAGAAAAGACGACTTGAGTGTCCTGGTGCACTCCTCAGACCTGTGCGCAGGAAGGGTCCCACTGGAGGGCCCAGAGCTGAGCACCTAACCCGGGCTGCAGGAAATCTGCCTCCAGGAGGGGAAGTGGGACATCCCAGCGAAAAATAAACCCCCCTGGCGCTCCAGGATGATGGCCCCTAAGCTTCGGAAATCCCCCCTGGCCTCCTTTCTCCGATTTACCCTGAGGTCCAATACCTCTAAGACCGGAAGACACAGGAAATCCCTGATGGCCGGGAAAAAGGGCGGGTGCAGGGAGAGGCGAGGCGGGGATGTTGTACCCAAGGACCACCTACCTGGACATCACTTGGTGCTGACAGAAGGAAGGACAGGCCCACCGGGAGAGAGGGAGCACTCCACCTGGGGAGGAAAAGAAAGGCTGAGAAGGACAGGGGAGCATAACCCTTCCAACAAGGCGGGAAGGGAGAAGGAAATCCCCTCCCGCTGGGTAAAGGATGCCAGGGAGGGGCTGAACCACAGCCTGCTGGAAACCACGGCCCTTCCTTTCTTCAAATAACCTTGCTGCCTGGCACTGGAGCTGGTGGCTGACAGGGATGCTGGCCAACAGGGTGGTGTTTTTCACCCAGGAGGATCTGTGCTGCTGGCAGGTGGGGGGTGGGCTGGGGGAGGTGGGTGGGGGCTGGAATGCAGCCCAGAAGGGACCAAGCACTTGCCCATCCTCACTGGCTTTCAAAAAATAAACACTAAAACTGAAAGTCCACAAACCTCCTTACGGCTCCTGTGCTTCTGCGAATGGGATGAACGGCAGGAAACTGTTGAGGTCCCAGACTTGCCAGCTGTGGGGCCTTCCCCGAGGGCTGTTGTCTAGTCTTCCGGGAACATTCGTGCTCTGACAGGTTGCACAACACAGGTTATTTGAAACCTTGCTGGCAGATGCCAGACACTGTCCCCAGGTGCTGAGAAACCCAAGACGAATTTCATGGGGTCCCTGATCTCCAGAAATGTATAGCCTACTGGGGAAAATGGTCTGTGTGGAGAATGGGCTCATAAGAAAAATAAGGTGGGAGAGATTAGAAGAGCTAACTAACAGAACACCTCCTAATTTCTCCCCTGTAGAATGCCTGGATTATCTCACTGACCCCACAAGAAAACTAGGCAGTAGGCATCATCTTCAGTGCATGGAGGAGAAAACTGAAGCTCAGAGTCCCATACCAAGTCACAGAAGTGGGGAGAGGCAACCCCAGAGTAGATCCCAAGGCCCTTTCAGCCACTTCCTTGGGTTGCGAGGGGCACCCTTCGAAGCCTTTTCTGTCCAGTGAGAGTCTAGAAGTAGTCTAAGGCCCTTCCAGCTTCAACCATCTATGCTGCTAGCAACTAGGCTTGACCCCTTTGCTCTCCCAAGAAGCCCATCGCCCAGTCTTGGACCCCCAGGGCAGGTGAACCTGGGCCTGGAGCCAGCCCGAGAGGGGATGAGGGTGGAGGAAGACCCTGAGCATCTCAGAAAGTGGGGCACCCACCTTTCCTATGACCCTTGGTGAACCCGGAGGACAGTGGGGAACATGACCAGAAAACGCAGGATGTGTGTAAACTCCAGCCCTCTGTCTGTGAAGATGCCGACACTCAGGTGTCCATCTCCCGACTTGTAAAGTGGAAAGGAGAAAAGAAGGGAAGGGAGAAAAGAAGGGAATGGAGCACAATCTCTGTGTGGCCCTGCACTGCACGGGTGTCCTGAGCGGGCCCGACAGTGGCTGCAGCAGGAGAGGACCCTAGAATTCAGCACAGGCTTCAAAGATGAAAAGTGTCCGTGGTTCTGGGATGCCTGCAGGTCACCAAGTGCTGCAGGCAGGAAAAGGCTGTCACATAGCCCCGGTGCGAAGCCACCAAGCAGGCATGGGGGAAGATGCCGGTGACATAAAAACTGTTTACTTATCTTTCTCTGAAGCATGCTGTAATCATAAGTGCTCTATTGTAGCTATAATTCCTGCATGTCTGATTCAAGTCGTTTGGGGTCAGTATTAAATGAAGCCTGGGGAAAGGTTTTCCCAGGAGACATTTGCTGAGCTCAACCAAACCTCTTTCGACCTCAAAGTTCTGGGAAACCTGCCACCGGAACTTTTGGCTCAAAGACTCCACCGTTCCCGGCCATTTCCTCTAACTCCACCCTCCTGCCATGTGCATCCTGAATGGAGGGCCAAGCACAGGAGAGGCACTGCCTCCCAGTTCCCTAACGATCATGCTGAAGCATATTCAAAAGACTAGATTTGGGGGCGAAAAGTCACAGGTGGATAACCCAGATTCCTGAGGGTGATTTGGGTAAGTCTGGCCCTCTGCAGATGTGCACACATGTGAATGCCTGTACATACCTGTGTGTGCATACGTGTGTGTGTGTGAGTTACTTGGGAGAACATAAGGTTATCTCACTTTATTCATCATAAAGAAATCATAAGCCGGCCCGGTGTGGTGGCTCATGCCTGTAATCCCAGCACTTTGGAAGGCTGAGTTTTGAACTTGACCAGCCTGGCCGACATGGTGAAACCCTGTCTTTACTAAAAATACAAAAATTAGCTGGGCATGATGGTACATGTCTGTAGTCCCAGCTACTCGGGAGGTTGAGGCAGGAGAATCGTTTGAACCGGGAGGCAGAGATTGCAGCGAGCCGAGATCGCACCGTTGCACTCCAGTCTGAGTGACAGAGTGAGACTCTGTCTCAAAAGAAAAGAAAAGAAGAAAAGAAATCTTAAGCCATAGGCCCCACTTTTATCCCTGCTCATAAACAGAACTTCTTGTATATCCTGGGTTAAATAAACAAACATACAAAAATCAACAGAATTCTGGAAATCCATGCTCCCTGCAGCGCCTCTTTTACGACATCACAAACTTTTCAGAGACAAAAGGAAAGAAATTAAGTTCTACGTCCATGACGCTCGTGGTGTCTGCTTTGACATTGACTCCATGGGCTCCACCAAGTAGGGACAGATTCCGCCATAGCCATCATCTTTGTGGCTTCTGCTGGTAGCAGAACCCAGGATGTGTCTTCAGCAGGTCGGGTGAGGGTGGGTGGATGTCCATGGCTTACCAGGCTCACAGGGGCTATATCCTGATTATAACAATCAGAAAGACAGCAAAGAGGCCCGGCACGGTGCCTTGCGCCTGTAATCCCAGCACTTTGGGAGGCCAAGGTGGGCAGATCACCTGAGATCAGAAGTTCAAGACCAGCCTGGGCAACATGGTGAAACCCCATCTCTACTAAAAATGCAAAAATTACCTGTGCATGATGGCGGGCACCTACAATCCCAGCTACTGGGGAGGCTGAGGCAGGAGAATTGCTGGAATCCAGTAGGAAGAGGAGATTGCAGTGAGCCGAGTTTGCACCACTGCACTCCAGCCCGGGCAACAGGGCGAGACTCTGTCGAAAGAAAGAAAGAAAGAAAGAAAAGAAAGAAAAGAAAGAAAGAAAGAAAGAAAGAGAGAGAGAGAGAGAGAGAGAGAGAGAGGAAAGAAAGAAAGAAAGAAAGAAAGGAAAGAAAAGAAAGAAAGAAAGAAAGAGAGAGAGAGAGAGAGAGAAAGAAAGGAAAGAGAAAGAAAGGAAGGAAGGAAAGAAGGAAGGAAGGAAGGAAAAAGAAAGAAAGAAAGAAAGAGAGAGAGAGAAAGAAAAGAAAGAAAGAAGGAAGGAAGGAAGGAAGGAAGGAAGGAGGGAAGAAAGAAAAAAAAAAAGAAAGGAGACAAATCGCTAAAGTCCCACTTCTGGTAACCCCTCCTCATCCTCAGGCCACCTAGGTTTTGATGCCAGAAACCAGCTGTCCCTGCAGCATGGGTTAGGGGAATGGAGTCAGCTAGATATGGGCTCAAACCACAGCTCCACCACTCTCTGTATCCTTGGGCCAGTTATTTAACCTCTGAGCCTTGGTTTACTCATCTGTAAAACAGGAATCATTCTACACACCTTGCAGGGTTTCTGTGAGATTAGAACCAATGCATGTGCCTGGTATACAGAGACAGTAAACAGTAGCCCTGTATTATTCAGAGAGGGCTTTGGTGTGAGTGTCAGTGTCCCCTCCAAAATTTAGGTGTCAAAACTAACTCCCAGCCGGGTCAGGTGGCTCACACCTGTAATCCCAGCACTTTGGGAGGCTGAAGTGGGTGAATCATGAGGTCAGGAGATCGAGACCATCCTGGCTAACATGGTGAAACCCCATCTCTACTAAAAATACAAAAATTAGCTGGGCATGGTGGTGCGTGCCTGTAGTCCCAGCTACTCGGGAGGCTGAGGCAGGAGAATTGCTTGAACCAGGGAGTTGGCAGTTGCAGTGAGCCAAGATCATGTCACTGCACTCCAGCCTGACGACAGAGCAAGACTCCATCTCAAAAGCAATTTAAAAAAAAAAAACTTAACTCCCACAGTGATAGTACTGAGCGGTAGGGCCTTTGTGAGGTGATAAGGCCATCAGGGCTTCGTCCTCATGGATCAGATTAGTGCCCTTATAAAAGGGCTTGACAGAGTGAGTTCAGCCCTTTTGTGCTCTTCTGTCCCTTCCATGTGAAGACACGGTGTTCAAGTCACCACCTTGGAAGCAGAGACCAGGCCCTCGCCAGACACTGAACCTACCAGTGCCTTGATTTTGGACTTTCCAACCTCCAGAACTGTGAGAAATAAACGTCTATTATTTCTAAATTACCCAGTCTCAAATATTTTGTTAAGTGCGACAGATGGACAAAGGCTCTCAGTCCTGAGTTTGAATCCCCACTTCACAAAGCAGTAGTTGGGCTGCCATGACTGGTTAAACTCTTCAGCTCCACTGTCCTCATCTGTAAAATGAGGCAGATGAACCACTTCTTCAAGACAGATGAGAAGATTCAGATGGAATCACACACAAAGCGTAGAATGCTGCAGGCACTTAAACACTGACACACTCACACTCCTTCTCAACAATGGGATCAGCCGGTCCAAAGTCGCAGCAACCCATCCCTGTAACAGTCCTGGCAGGTCAACTACTAGCTGGGAGGCTACAGAAGTACTCAACGAGTGACCAGATTAGTTTAACTTCAAACCCCAGAGGTCTGGACTCCAGAGCAGGGGTCTGAACCAGGTGCCAAGGGCTGAATTCAGCGTGCAGATGTGTTTCTTTATGGAACACTGCTTTTATAGAAACTGTAGCTTGCCAGGCACAGTGGCTCATGCCTATAATCCCAGCCCTGTGGGAGGCCGAGGCAGGCCAGTCACCTGAGGTCAGGAGTTCGCGACCAGCCTGGCCAGCATGGTGAAACCCCGTCTCTACTAAAAAATACAAAAATTAGTTGGGTGTGGTGGCGCACGCCTGTAATCCCACTACTTGGAAGGCTGAGGCAGGAGAATGGCTTGAACCTGGGAGGTGGAGGTTGCAGTGAGCCAAGATCACACCACTGCACTCCAGCTTGAGTGACAGAGCGAGACCCATCTCAAAAAAGAAAGAGAGAACTGTGCTTGCTAGGCGGGGCAAGCCTGGCCCGTGAGTGACCCACCACTTCCCACATCCCACACCTGGGCTCCCACATCACCTGTCTGGTTCATGCAGGTGTTTGGGTCTGTGCACCTGCTCTAAACTTCACTATGCAAAGAAACGGTCCACGCACAGAAGCAGCAGCGTCTCTTGGGAAATTGTTAGAAATGTGGCATTTCGGGCCTTATCTCAGACCTCTTGAATCAGAATCTGCATTTCAACAAATACCCCGTGAGGAGATCCAGAGTGGACATGTCTTTGTGCATGTGTGTGGACAGCACGCTTCTTCCAGACACACAGCCTGGATGCTATCATTTGGATATTTGTCCCCACCATCTCCAATGTTGAGATGTGATCCCCAGTGTTGGAGGTGAGACCTAACAAGAGGTGTTTGTGTCATAGGAGTGGACGCCCTCACCAGTGGCCAGTCTCCCAGCCAGCAAAATCATGAGCCAAAGAAACCTCTTTTCTTGGCTGGGTATGGGGGCTCATGCCTGTAATCCCAGCACTTTGGAAGGCTGAGGTGGACAGATCATCTGAGGTCAGGAGCTCGAGACCAGCCTGGCCAACATGATGAAACGCCATCTCTACTAAAAAATATAAAAATCAGCCTGGTGTGGTGGCGTGCGCCTGTAATCCCAGCTACTCAGGAGGCTGAAGCAGACAGAATTGCTTGAACCTGGGAGGCAAAGGTTGCAACAAGCTGAGATGGCGCCGCTGCACTCCAGCCTGGGTGATAGAACAAGACTCCATCTCAAAAAAAAAAAAAAAAAAAAAAAAAAAAAAGAGAGAAGGAAAAGAAAAGAAAACAAACCCCTTTTATTTATAAATTACCCACCTTCAGGTATGTCTTTATAGCAACACAAATGGACTAAGACACTGGCCGAAATTGGAGGCTCAATGAAAAAATTCGTAAACGAGTACAGATGGCTATGGGTAGATTCATAGCACTTGTTAGCATGGGAGACACAGCTGGAACTCCACTGTGAGCAGAATAAGGAAAAGCTTCTGAGAACTAGAGAGTAGCTGCCACAGAGCCCATGCAATGCTTTCCCAGGTAAGGCCAGGAGATTCAACCGGTGCAAGACTAGACTCCGAGGGTCCTGTCAGTGAAGACAGGGAAGCAAATCACTAGCAGAGGCTGAAGGAAGCAGAAGAAGCCCAGCCAGCCTCTGCAGACACCAGGGATAGCACTGAAAACCCAATCCAAAGTCAGAGGACATCACCAGAGCGCCTGTTTAGAATAAGCCCCACAGCAATTCAGATTAACTCTGTCCTTTATCTTCTGCTTCAGATGGCCAGAACAGCATAATATTCTAGAAGATTTTCTTTTCTTTCTTTTCTTTTCTTTCTTTTATTTTCTTTTTTTTTTTTGAGATGGAGTCTTGCTCTGTTGCCCAGGCTGGAGTGCAGTAGTGCAATCTTGGCTCACTGCAACCTACGCCTCCTGGGGTCAAGCTATTCTTCTGCCTCAGCCTCCCGAGTAGCTGGGACTACAGACATGCGACACCATGCCTGGCTAATTTTTTTTTTTTTTTGTATTTTTAGTAGAGATGGGGTTTCCCTGTGTTAGCCAGGATGATCTTGATCTCCTGACCTTGTGATCCGCCAGCCTTGGCCCCCAAAGTGCTGGTATTACAGGAGTGAGCCACCGTGCCTGGTCTATTCTAGAAGATTTTCATTGGAACATTATCTTGATTAGAACAATTCATTCACTCCCTGACAATGCACAGAAAAACAAAATGGTACCAAATGCATGCAAATCCTGTAATCACTGATCCACACAGCACCATTCTCACCAAAAGCATGACATCCTTTAACATATAAGGATGAATACTAAAATCAAGGTGTTTCAGTAAGAATCATCATGTCTACATCACCTAAAATTAAGAATTTACAGAATTTGAATGAGGCTATGCAGTACATAAAAAAACATGACCAAATTCCCATTTTTAACAATATTACTATACCCACTATCACAAGGTGAAGTTTCTCTCTTTTTTTTTAATTCTTTTTTTAAAAATATATATATATGTATATATTTTTTAAAGATGGGGGTTCACCACATTGGTCAGGCTGGTCTTGAACTCCCGACCTCAGGTGATCTGCCTGCCTTGGCCTCCAAAGTGCTTGGATTACAGGTGTGAGCCACCACACCCGGCCAAAGTGAAGTTTTTCAAGACACTTCCTTATACATGTTTATTTTTTTGAGACAGGGTCTCATTCTGCACCCATGCTGGTGTGCAGTGGCACAATCATGGCTCACTGCAACCGACACCTCCTGGGCTCAAGCAATCCTCCCATTTCAGCCTCTTGAGTAGCTGGGGCCACAGGCACCTGCCACCATGCCCAGCTAATTTTTTCTATTTTTTTGTAGAGACAGGGTCTCACTACGTTGCCCGGACTGGTCTCAAACTTCTGGGCTCAAGTGATTCATCTGCCTCAGCCTCCCGTACAGATGCCAGCCACTGTGCCTGACTCTCTTGTACATTATTTTTTGTTTCATTAAAATGTTTATTATAAATTAACGGTTTATACTTGTGTATATCTTGGGGGTAGAAAGTGACAGTATGCTTATGAATAGAAGGTGGAATAATTAAATCGGGCTAATTAACAGATCCATCACTCAAATACTTATCATTTTCTGTGGTGGTAACACAGCAATTTAGTCTCCTAGCAGTTTCGAAATGTACAATACACTGATGTTAACTATATTAAATACACTGTGCAACAGAGCTCAGATGAAACCTCATTCCTCTTGTCTGTGTGCCCTCTGACCATCATCTCCCCATCCTCCCAACCCCTGGCCTCTGTAATTACCACTCTAGTCTCTGCTTCTGAGTTCAATTGTCTGAGACTCCACATATGAGTGAGAACATGTGGTATCTGTCCCTCAATTGTGATTGATTTATTTGACTTAGCATAATGCTCTTCAGTTCCACCCATGAAGTCGCAAATGACAGGATTTCCTTCTTTTTTAAGGCTGAATAATATTCCACCCTGACTTATACCACATTTTCCTTATCTACTCATCTATGATAGACACAGGTTGGTTCCAAATTTTGGCCATTGTGAATAGTACTGCAGTAAACATGGGAGTGCAGGTATTGATTTTCTTTCCTTTGGATAAATACCTAGCAGGGACTGCTAGATCATATGGGAGCTCTGGTTTTAGCTTTAGGAATCTCCATGCTGTTTTCCATAACGGCTAATCTAATTTACATTCCCACCAAGAATAGGCAAGGGTTTTCTTTACTTCACACCCTCAACACTCATATTTCTGATAATAGTCATTCTGACAGTGACACGTGTGAGGCGATAGCTCATTGTGGTTTTAATTTGCATTCGCTAATGATTAGTGAGGTGGAACGTTGCTTTTTTCACGTCTGTTGGCCATTTGTACGTCTCATTTTCAGAAATGTCTATTCAGGTCTCATGCCCATTTTTTAATTGGGTTACTTGCCTTCTTGCTACCGAAGTGTTTGATTTGTTTTGGGGGTTTTTATTTTGTTTTGTTTTTTGAGACAGAGTCTCGCTCTGTCACCCAGGCTAGAGTGTAGTGGTGCCATCTCGGCTCACTGCAAACTCCACCTCCCGGGTTCAAGTGATTCTCCCGCCTCAGCCTCCGGAGTAGCTGAGATTACAGGCCCATGCCACCACGCCTGGCTAATTTTTGTATTTTTAGTAGAGATGGGTTTCACCACATTGGCCAGGCTGGTCTCAAACTCCTGACCTCAGGTGATTCACCCGCCTCAGCCTCCCAAAGTGCTGGGATAACAGGTGTGAGCCACTACACCCAGACTGCTGTTTGAGTTCTTTATCTATCTTGGATATTAACCCTTTACCAGATGTATAGTTTGCAAATTTTTTGTCCCAATCTGTAAGCTCGCTTCTTACTCTGTTTATCGTTTCCTTTGCTGTGCAGAAGCCTTTTCGTTTGATATGACCCCATTTGTCTACTTCTGCTTTTGTTGCCTGTGTTTTTGGGGTCAAAGCAAAATATCACTGTCCAGACCAATGTTGTACAGTTTTTCCCTTATGTTTTGTTTTAGAAGTCTTACACTTTCTGGTTTTACATTTTAGGCTTTAATTCAATGTGAGTTGATTTTTATATGTGATGAGAGATAAGTGTCTCATTTCACTCTTCTGCATGTGGATATCCAGTTTTCCCAACACAATTTTTTGGAGAGATTATGCTTCCCCCATTGTGTATTCTTGGCATTTTGTCAAAAATCAGCCCAGGCACAGTGGCTCATGCCTATAATCCCAGCACTTTGGGAGGCTGAGGTGAGCAGATCACTTGAGGTCAGGAGTTCACGACCAACCTGGCCAACACAGCAATACCCCATCTCTACTAAAAATACAAAAATTAGTTGGGTGTGGTGGTGGACACCTGTATTCCTGGCTACTCAGGAGGCTGAGGGAGGAGAATTGCTTGAACCCAGGAGGCAGAGGTTGCAGTGAGCCAAGATCGTGCTGCTGCACTCCAGCCTGGGAGACAGAGTGAAACTGAGTCTCAAAAAAAAAAAAAAAAAGAATCAATTGCCCATACATATGTGGATCATATCTGGACTCTTCAGTCCATTGTTCAGTGTGTCTATTTTTATGCCAGTACCATGCTGTTCTAATTACTATAGTTTCATAGTATAGTTTGAAGTCAGGTAGTGTGATGCCTCTAGCTTTGTTCTTTTTGATCATGATTGCCTTGGCTATTCAGGACTTTTTGTGGTTCCACGTGAATTTTAGGATTATTTCTTCTACTTCTATGAAAAATGACATTGGAATTTTATAAAGATTGCATTCTTGAACATTTCTTCATGTAATTCCCAGACTGGCCATCCAGTTTTAGTCCCAATTTGCAGATGAGAACACTGAGGCATGCAGTGCTGAGACTTGTCTGAGGCCAGAACTCCAGTAAGTGTGAGGCCTGGGGCTGACACCCTGCCTTCCAGCTCTCATCCAGATCTGTGTCTGCTCCCCAGGTGTATAAAGGCCTAAAGTTCCAAGGTACAGTGGACACAAAAAGACTAGAGGAAGTCCTCTAGCCAAAGGCACGATGATCAAATGTGTTCCAGTTCATTTTGACAGCAAGCATCATTTTACAGCAGAGTGGTTCCTGCTGCTTCGTAGCTGGCTGCCAGTATTCCTGGAGGAAGCAGACACCCCACAGCCAACAATGTTCATGTAGGCAGCTTCCCAAACCGCCTGATGACCAGACTAGTCAGACACACAGACCCCAGAGCCAGCAGGGATATTCAGACTCAGTGGGAGGTGGGAGGGGAGGGGAGGGAGGGGCAGCCAAGGAATCTGCCTGGTTAACAAGTGCCCCAGGGACTGGCTATGGAGGCATTTGGGAAAGAGTGATTTTTTTTTTTTTTTGAGACGGAGTTTCACTCTTGTTACCCAGGCTGGAGTGCAATGGCGCGATCTCGGCTCACCGTGACCTCCACCTCCTGGGTTCAGGCAATTCTCCTGCCTCAACCTCCTGAGTAGCTGGGATTACAGGCACGCGCCACCATGCCCAGCTAATGTTTTTGTATTTTTAGTAGAGACGGGGTTTCACCATGTTGACCAGGATGGTCTCGATCTCTTGACCTCATGATCCACCCGCCTCGGCCTCCCAAAGTGCTGGGATTACAGGCTTGAGCCACCGCGCCCGGCAAGAGTGATTTTTTTTTAAAAAATTTTACTTTAAGTTCTGGGCTACATGTGCTGAACATGCAGGTTTGTTACATAGTGCACACCTGCCATGGTGGTTTGCTGCACCTATCAGCTCGTCATCTAGGATTCAAGCCCCGCATGCATTAGGCATTTGTCCTAATGCTCTCCTTCCTGGAAAGAAGTGATTTTTAAAGCCCAACTTGGTTTAAATCCACATGTATGTTTTGGTTCTCCCTGTGCCCTACGGAGTTGTCCATATATGACCTAAATTGATTTCTTTAGTTTTTCCTTCTTCCCCAGGTGACAAAGATACGAATGACTCAGAAGGTGGCAAGGGTGAAAGATGGAGTGATGACAGGCCCCGGTGTCCCGCCGCGCAATGCCTGCAGAAGGTCTCATGGAAGAAAACCTCCATTGGCTCTTGGGGTTTAAGATTGTGTTTATTCATTTTCTCAAGAGACCCTGCTTTAGTGGAATTTGCTAAATTGCTGCTGCTCAGTGCTGGAAAGAAAGCAACGCTGATCTTACAATTCCAGCACAGCTCTGCCCGGGAGCTGGAGCTTCTGTTCAGTGGAGGCCAACGGCTCCGGCTGTTGGTGGCATGACCTGGTTTGCCTCCCACCAGGTGAGGGGGGCCTCGAGTGACCCTGGCAGTCCCCGGATCTGGAACAGCCTGGACCTGGAGCGACTCCACCCCTGCACCCACCTTCATGATCTGCCACCAGCTGTTCTGCTGAGGAGAGAGGCTGTGGGGCTTCTTGCCCTATTCAAGCTGCGCTGAACCTACAAAGTCACAAGGCAGAAACAGCTCTGATCCGATCTTGTTGGCACATCACTCACAGGCCCAGGAGTCCCCTCCCTGAAGGTCAGGAGCATGCTTTCTGGCTCCAAGGCTCCTCTGCCAGCTGCCCCACCTCAGAAGCCCCAGTTTGTCCTCTCCAATACTATATTTTACTCTTCAGGGCCATAAAGCAAAGACCGATCCTACATTTGACCTTGGCCTTGGGTGCAAATGGAGGGAGGACCTGGTTTGCACAGGTGGGAGGAGAGTTTCCGTTGACTGGCAGGGGCAAGGGCAGGCTGCCTAGGGACTCCATTCGCAGGTCTGTTGAGAAGTTCTTGTCAGAAATAACTTCAGGGGCAGGACATAAACAGCCCACGTTTTAATCCAATAACTCCTCGATCCTGTTGCTGCTAGGGAAGCCACCAGCGCCCGAGGAGGAGCCATGGCGTTGGAAGCAGCGCGGGGGAGGCTGCTTCTCCCACGCCCAGCAGCCTGCAGCCTCCTTCCCTCTGCCAGCCCAGAAGGCATGTGTTCCAAAGCGCCTCATTAGGCCTCTCTTAGCAAGCAAACAAGTATCATTAATCTTGGTAAAGTGAGTGAAAGCACATTCACCTGTCCAAGCAAGAGAATTAATGTTGTGTCAATAGGAAATCAGTGTTTACCCCTGGCCTTTCTCCCTTCCTTTACTACAAAAAGCTCAGACAGGGCGGAACAGCCCCAATGCCAGACCACAGCCAGGTGACAAAACCCCAAAATGCAGGGGCCGGGCTGGGGTGTGGCGGAGCTGAGGGAACAGGGGCAGGAAAGGCCCTCCTGAGGGTGAGCTCCTGGGTGCAGAAGACAGAAGCCCTCAACCTTCAATACGGTGGTGGGAGGCGGTGACCACGGGGCTTGGAGTCAGAGGCTGTCATTGGATTGTGGGTCCCTAGGAAGACATGATCCTCCTCAGCCCAGTCCTACAAACAGAGGTGTCAGCAGGAGATACCGTCTTCCCAACACACACGCCTGTGGCTCTCTCCCTCCATGCCTGCAGTCACGTGGAACTGTTACAGAAAAGGGGTTCCGATCCAGACCCCAGGTGAGAGTTCTTGGATCTCTCGCAAGAAAGAATTCAGGGCGAGTCCACAGAATAAAGTGAAAGCAAGTTTATTAAGAAAGTAGAGGAATAAGGCCGGGCCCAGTGGCTCACACCTGTAATCTCAGCACTTTGGGAGGCTGAGGCAGGTGAATCACCTGAGGTCAGGAGTTCAGGACCAGGCTGGCCAACATGGTAAAACCCTGTCTCTACTAAAAATACAAAAATTAGCCGGGCATCATGGCAGGCGCCTGTAGTCCCAGTACTCAGGAGGCTGAGGCAGGAGAATCACTTCAGCCTGGGAGGCAGATATTACAGTGAGCCAAGATGGCACCACTGCACTCCAGTCTAGGCAACAGAGCAAGACTCTGTCTCAAAAAAAAAAAAAAAAAAAAAAGACAGTAGAGGAATAACAGAATGGCCACTCCATAGACAGAGCAGCCCTGAGGGCTGCTGGTTGCCCATTTTTATGGTTATTTCTTGATGACATGCTAAACCAGGGGTGGATTATTCATGCCTCCCCTTTCTAGACCATGTAGGGTAACTTCCTGACGTTGCCCTGGCATCTGTAAACTGTCATGGAGCTGGTGGGAGTGTAGCAGTGAGGACCACCAGAGTCACTCTCCTGGCCATCTTGGTGTCGGTGCGTTTTGCCCGGCTTCTTTACTGCAACCTGTTTTATACTCAAGGTCTTTATGACCTGTATCTTGTGCTGACCTCCTATCCCATCCTGTCACTTAGAACCGTCTAGGAATGCAGCCTAGCAGGTCTCAGCCTCATTTTACGCAGGCCCCATTCAAGATGGAGTTGCCCTGGTTCACACACCAATGACAGAGCTGTACGGGCTAAGGGAACCAGCCAAGTGACCCAGGAGCTGCTGCTCATCACACCTACTAAGTTCCAGGTGCTGTGTGGAGCCCAACGGGTCATCTCTAGGAGCCTTACAGAGCAGGTAGCCGTTCTATCTTTCTCTCAGATAAGAAAGAATATTACCAAGCCGGAAAACTCAATAGGTTAGCCATGAGGCATACACAGGGAGGAAGTGGGTATGAACTCAGGCCTGACCCAAAGCCAGTGTCCCCAGTGATCATCACAGACACACGAACATTCACTCCAGGAAGGATGGCCCCAGCTCAGGAGGTCAAGTGTAAAGGAGGCCCCCTGGGTCATTCCCCGCCCCCTTAAGCCCCGGCAGGCCTGGCTGTGGGAGGGTCCGGGAGAGGCAGGGTGGGGACTTGCGTGCCTGTGTGCCCCAGGAAAAGAAACCCAGTGGGCCGATAAGATCTCTGTTTCCAGAGCAAAGCACCAATTAAACACAAGTCAGATGTGAGCAAATAAAGCTGTGGCGTCCGGAGAGAAAATCAATACTAGATTATATGTCCCGGCCCAATCATATACCAATTAATACCAAGCGGGTGGGGTAGGGGAGATAAGTCCATGGCCAGAACCAGGGCTGGCCGTCCTGGCCCCTGAGGCCCACGCCCTCCAGCTTTCCAGAATGTGGGGCAGGGGGCGCAGCCCTTCTTGGGGGTCACTAAGATCCCTGAGTCTCAAGGGCCTGGGCCTGAGCACTCTGGGCAGCCCTGTGAGCCGGGAAGCATGGGGAAGGAGGAAACGTTGTCCCCTGCATGTGGGCTACTGGGCCTGGAGACAGGGGCAGGGGGTGAGGGCTGCCGTGGGAGGGTGTTGCCCCTGGGATGGATCGAGCGCCCCAGACCCTGCGGACAGTCTGCAGGATGGTTAAGGCATCCTGGAAGAAATAAGGGGCTTGCTCTTGGAAAGTGATAGAAAATCTGGCAAACATGGAGAAAGTGAAGAAACACAGTTCTCACCCCGAGAAGTGAGGCCGAAGTATTTGGTTGTTCTGTCCGTGTTTTATTGAATGAGAAAGCACAGCCAAGCAGTTAATAAATCATTTTCCAGAGGGGTGACAGAAGACAGGCAGTGAAGGTTTGCAGCAGGGGAGCTGGTGGCAGTGACGGTGGGTGTGGAGCGGTGCTGCCCAGGACATTCTGCGGAAGGGCTTCAGGACCGTCACTGGGTGCCAGGAAGAGGCAGCATGACACCCTGCTGTCAGCCAGCAGATGGAGTGTACCTGGCATACTGGGCCTCTGCCCCAGGGAGGTGGTTTTGGCATTTTCAGGACAAGTCAAAAGTGCTGATGTCCCAGGGACAGGAAATGCTGTGGGCTCAGGGACCAGACATTGGGAGGTTTTGTGGAAAGGGACACTTGCTTTAGACCCTCTGTCCTGGCCCCGTAAGTCCATTACAGACCACCAAGTCCCCTTCCACAAAAACTCCCAGTCTTTGGGGAAAGAAGACCCAGGATGTGCAAGAAACAGAACAAAAGTGGAAGAAAATATGGCAAATCAGTGATGGCAAATCAAATGAAAGCGGATGCAGAGCCCGGCACCTGCATCCCGTTTCCCTACCAGAAGCCCCTGGCCGGAGCGCCTGCAGTGGCCTGAATCCTCCCTGAACATGAGTCCCGGAGGCAGCAGCCCTTTCTGAGTGGGAGTTTCATGGGCCGTGGACTGTTGCATGCCAAAGAAAAGCGAAATTTGCTAGCCGAATATTTTTTAGACATTTTGCAAGATGCACGGCCTCCCTGACAATTTTTAATGTACTAACTGCCTGGTCCAGTGAGCTGATTAATTGGTGCTGGAGAGATCAATAAAAAACAGAAAATTAAAACAATTTTAAAGTGATTAAGTAGTTTAACACCTGTCTCCCGTCACGTCAGCGCAGGAAGAAAAATAAAGCAGGTGTCGAAGGGGCCTCCTGAACCAAGAGAAAACAGCGCCTGCCTGGGAGAAATGACAAATCACAGCTGGTGGATCAATCTGCGTACGCGCAGCCCTTCCCCAAGCCCACGCCGAGCAGCAGGAACTGGGACCCCGGCCCAGGGCTGGGCCCTCCCGGCCTCTCTTCCCCGCCTCTCCTGCAGAGGCTGAGCAAGGCCTCCGTGCCCCTACCCAGCCCTGACTCCTCAGTAGGGAGGAGCAGGTGTTTGTCCGTATTTGAAACACAGGGCAAGAGGGAGCAGAGGGAGCCTGCCAATGTCGTCTGCCTTAAACTCTGGATGGATCAGGGAAGGCACCAGTTAACCTTCTCCTGATCTCGCATCCAGACATCCACAGCTAAGTCTGGCAATATGGAGGGGTTCAAAGCACTGAAAGTACATTTTGGTTGCCCAGGCAAGGTATGTCACACCTGTAATCCCAGCGCTTTGAGAGGCCAAGACAGGAGGATTGCTTGAGGCTGGGAGTTCATCATCAACCTGGGCAACATAGCGAGACCCTGCCGCTACAAAAAATTTAAAACATTAGCTTGGCATGGTGGTGCACCTGTAGTCCCAGCTACTTGGGAGGCAGAGGCAGGAGGATTGCTTGAACCCAAGGGTTCCAGGCTGTAGTGAGCCATGATCATGATCACCCTACTGCGCTCCAGCCTGGGCAACAGAGCAAGAACTTGTCTCTTAAAACAAGAACTGGACTGGGCGTGGTGGCTCACGCCTGTAATCCCAGCACTTTAGGAGACTGAGGCGGATGGATCACTTGAGGTCAGGAGCTCGAGACCAGCCTGGCCAACATGGTGAAACCTCATTTCTACTAAAAAATACAAAATTAGCCAGGCATGGTGGGGGGCACCTTTAATCCCAGGTATTCATGAGGCTGAGGCAGGGGAATTGCTTGAACCTGGAGGCGGAGGTTGCAGTGAGCCGAGATTGCGCCATTGCACTCCAGCCTGGGCAACAGAGCAAAACTCCGTCTCAAAAAAAAAAGAAAAAAACCACTGCCAAAAAATGCATTTTGGGACCTGTGGGTTCAAGGGAAGGGAGTGCAGTCACAGCTACTCTTGGAATTACCAAGTCTCCTCTTACTCTCAAGGGAGATAGAGCCTCCTGACATCCCTCTTGCTGTGACATCCTGCTGATGACATCAACAGGTGGTACAGGTACCTGCTGGGTGACGGCCCAAATGCCCCTTGTCCTGCCTTTAGCCAACCTCACTCCCCTGGCCCCCACCAGCAGCTGTAATGGCAGCTGCCAAGCAAAAGCCATTCCCTTCCCAGTTTAATGTATTTGACTCCTGCATAGGCGGTAACCTCTCGGACTGTAAGAAAGCCTGAGATCGTTCTTCATCCTCCGCAGCAAAGTGGGGTGGGTATGGGCATGGGAAGTGAGGTGCTGGGGAGCCAGTGCAGGCAAGAGAGAAGCCCCCAGTGAAACATTTCAGAAGTGTCCTGAAAGCGTCCTTAACCCTGAAAGTGGACTTGAAGATTGCACATGTAAAATGCAAGTTGCTCCTACGGGCTCCCCATGTGCTGGGGATTCACATCCATGGTGTCCTCTGGCTTTGCTGCCCAGCCTGGCATTCTCCTGACACAAGGAGAAACTAGGTCCTTGACCAGCCTCCTGCATGTGGGCACAGCGTGGACCCCGCTCCTGAAAACTCTATTAGAATTCGCCTGCCCGGTGGGACACTCATACCTGTCTTCTGCCATCCAGCTTCCTAACCACCTTCAAGGTCCCGAGACCAGGAGAGAAAAAGAAATCCTAACCACCCCAGAGAGGGCCCACAGCCGCACTTCTTACCAGGAATCCGCTGTCAAAAGCCCTTGTGTGCTCCCGCCTGCCACGCTAAGCATGAATGGGAAGGAAGTCCGCAGCAGCAGCCTGGACGAGGCAGGGTCAAGGAGAGGGTGTTCCAACTATTTGCTTTAATAAAAACATTTACCAGAAACACGAGAGTGTTTCCCCTTTCCTACAACCTCCCCCTGGGTGAGAATTTTGGTTGTGTCATCAGTGGTTGTGTTGCTCTATGTAAGACCATCTGTTTGGGGCCATATTCGTCTCAACGAAAAGTGCCAAACTCTTTACAACAAATTCTATGCCAATGAAAATCTCACAAAAAGGCATTTCCAGGCTTCAGCTACTGGCCCACACTTTCAAAAATAATCCACAAACCCGATCTCCACAAAAGACTGTCTCCTGGCACATCTTCCTGTCATAGGCTTCTCTGGTGTCGGTTTGGCCAGGAAGGAAGCTAAAGGGTCCTGCCATCCATGCTTCTCTTGTTGATGTCAGATGTCTGCTGGAAAAGGGTGCCTGCTCCAGGGGGCATCCGCAGCTGGGAGAAGGCTGGTCGGTGCCATCCCAGAACACAGCCCAGCAGGAGCATCCAGCCCTGGCACCTGGGCACTCTTGGAGGCCAACACAAAGTTCTCAACTTGGCACCCTCCGGCCTGCGGCTGATCCCTGCAGAGTAAGCCTCAGGCTGACGGAGATAAAGTTTCCCTGGGCCCAAGTTCCAAACTCGGCCGTTTTGTTTCTGTTAAAATGCAATTGTTTTTCTCTGGAGTGTGCAGTGACTGCTCCGCGTCAGGAAGATGTATGAAAACCTCCACTTCAATTCAGCATCCCTTTTCTCCCAGACAAACACGGTCGGATTTTAATAAATCAAAGAGCCACACTGTTTAATAAAAATTTATTGACTTACAAGTGATTATTTATCAAAAGACCATTAATAGCAGGTAGTGAAATGATGTGTTACTGGGTGGTGCTGGGAGACTAATAGGAAATCAATGCAGCCGGCCGGCCGGAATGCATATGAGAAGCCCACCCCCCGGCCGCCAGCGCAATCACCCCCACAACACACGCCAGGCGCCACCCCTGGCGCAATGAAAAGTTCCCCCTTTTTATTTATCGTTTACAAATGAAATGATCAATACTTTTAATCTAGAGCAAAATTTATTAACTTTCCCATCGGAGAGAGACATATTGACTTGGGGGGAGAGCGGGGTGTCCGTGCTGTAGAAGACGGATGGCTGCACGGCCATCTCCTAACCTGTCCTAAACTGTCCGCAAGGCAGTGCACTTGCAGCTGCCCTTCCAGCCTATGGCCTGAGCCACCCAGCACAAGCGCGCCTGGAGAAGCCGAGTCTGGCCACCCGGGATGCATGGTGGGCGGGTGGGACCTATGACATGGGGGGATCTCTGACGCACCCAGGGACAGCAGCAAGCACTAGCCCAGTCAAGTTCCTGGCCAATTCCAGGAAGCAAATGGCAGGATTCATAGACCCCGATTTCTACAGGACAACAGGGTTACTGCCCACTGTTTGCTCTGCCATTAAGGTCACATGATGTCACCCAAGAATGCCTGTCACTGGTCTGGGATGGGCATTTGGCGATCCGGTGCACTCCTCCACACCCCTCAGTAATTAAGTCTCTTCTATCTGAAAGGCAGCACCAGGGACTTGGTTCTGACCGAGTGAAGCATCAAGTCCCAAAGCTGGTTCTACTGCCAAGGGAATCCCACTAGCTTTATTAGAATGTTCCCTTTTGGCTGGGTGCGGTGGCTTACACCTGTAATTCCAGAACTTTGGGAGGCCGAGGCTGGTGGATCACCTGAGGTCAGGAGTTCGAGACCAACCTGGCCAACATGGCAAAACCCCGTCTCTACTAAAAATTAGCCAAGTGTGGTGGTGCATGCCTGTAATCCCAGCTACTCGGGAGGCGAGGCAGGAGAAGTGCTTGAACCTGGGAGGCAGAAATTGCAATGAGCCAAGACTGTGCCACTGCATTCCAGCCTGGGCAACAGGAGTGAAACTCCATGTTTAAAAAAAAAAAAAAAAAAAAAAGTTCCCTTTCTAACTGGTGGGACAAAAGTCTCACGTCTGAGTGAAAAAGCCTGTCCGAGATCTACAACAATGACACCACCCAGCCTGAGAGCAGCCTGGCCCCAGCCCACAGCTGGGCTTAAAAATAGAAAATGCAGAGGTGGACAGGGTCTTCGAGGTCACCTAGCCAAGTCCCTAGTTATGACTCATGAGACAGATGCAGAGCAGTGAAGGCGCAGCAGGCGTGGAGGTGGGCTAGCAGCTGGCCAGCGCTTGTTCCACTCATTACATCACTGGGTGTCATTCCCAGCTTGGCCCCACCCCCGCTGGGGCCACAAGAGGGGGCGCATTATTTTGTACTTTGCATGTTTCTAAGTGCCATGAGGTTTTGCCACACAAGACCAACTGTTATCACAAACCAGATACTCTGGCTATGGGTCATTTGGGGCCTGCAGGACCCCCAATTTAAAAGGATGGAGCAGCTGGCTGGATGATGGTAGAAGGCATACATATACCTAGAAAGGAGAGGTTCCGTTTCTGCAGGTGTGAGTCAGTCCTCTCCTCATTGCCTGGCGGGAACAGCACCTCCCTCCACAGCACTGATGCCACGTGACTCCACACCAGGTGCAGCCACACCTGCCGGCACGGGCCACAGACAACTGTGCTGAATGTGAGATGAACAAAAGCAAAACCTGTGTGTGTATATAAATAAATAAATCACGAAAGTAACAAATCACAGAGTTTCAGACGAACTTTTAAAAAGAGAACCTGATCTTTAAGACCAATTACAGATCCCTCCAGTTAGTTTACAAACGCTGTAAACATCACCTATAAAAGCTGAAAATCACTTTTTATTCTTAAGAATTTTGTAAAACAGTTCCTAAGAGACTGTTATTAGTCATAACACTGTATTTTTTTTTTTCAGTCTTCATTTGAGAGCAAAAACACTTCCCTCAGGCTGGCAACAGGGCAGGTGAGGAAACGGGAGGCTCTCTGGGGAGGTCACAGGAAGGTGCAGAGAAAGGGAGACAGCAGGGCCAACCCAGCAGATCCCCACATGACAAAGCAGATCCGTCTGCAGCCCCAGGAGCACAGCTTCACTCCCACCTGCTCCCTGAACCGTAGCCCAGAGGGTGACCTTGGGGACGTGACACTCAGCACCACTGGCTCAAAACCCTGAGAGGCATCATGACTGTGCCACGAGGGAGCGTGGGTCCCAAGTGAGGGCTGGTGGGGCATGAATGGTGGGCTCAGGAGCATGAAACTGGTGAAACCCCAGAATCCACAGGGGCTGCTTGGCTTTGGCTCTGCCTCCACCGTGACCATATAGGTGGCAGACTCCCTGCCAGGTCAGCTCTGGCTGTGCAGAAGCCCCCATGCAGCACACGCCCCCACCAACCCCCTCTGCAGCCCTCCCGGAGCCCCTGCTCCTCCCCCGCCCTGAAGCTTACATGTTGCTTTCCCCAGGCCCCACATCAGCATTTCTCACATGCCCCCAATCTCTGGAGAGATCCAAGAGATTGTGGAAATTCGAATTGTGCTGGAAATTCGAAATGAACCAAAGATCTGCAAGCATGTGGGACGCGCTGTTCACCTTCTGAGCTGCAGGGTTCTTTGCTCCAGCACTCAGGTGGCTTCTCTGCAGCCCCAGGGCTGTGCGCCCAGAAGAGAATGGGAACTTTCGCCAGAAGTCTGCGACTCAGGACCACAGCCAGGGGAGAAAGTAAAGGGAGAGTCCCCCAGTTCATTCACCAGCCAGTTTTATTTACTCACAAAAACAAATCCAAAGCCCGGTGCAGCAGCTCTGAGCTCAGACTGCCCCACCCCGTTTTGTGGGCCTGTATTTGAAACACTGAACGTGACATGTCCTTCACTCACCGCAGCACTTTAATCCCCACAACAGCCCTGTGAGGTAGGATCACCACCCTTCCCCGACTCATGTTACAGATGGGGAAACCGAGGCACACATTCAACAGAGCGAGCATCACATGGGGAGTTCAGGGTCAGCCTGCAGTACGAACACGTGACTCTTGGTTCTCACCTTGGGCCAGTCAGCAGCAGTCAGCAGCCCACTTGGCCTCTTCCCCTCCCTTTGGTGGCCCCATCAGCAGCAGCGTAAGAATCTAACCCTTCATTTTGCTGAAAGCCCCTGCAGGCGACAGTTTCCTTCCTATCACATCTGTAGAGCTCCAAGACTGGGGCGATGCTGAGGCCGAAGCCAGCCACAGTGCCTCAGCTGTGCCTCTCCTTAAGAGTGGGTGGCCACCCCCAGCATGTCCCTGGCACATGGGCATACATAACAGACGCCTGTCCCGCCGTCCCTAGCACAAGAACGTGGCCACACCTCCCCAGCCACTCGGCCCGCACAGCGTGCACAGGTAGGGAGCTGACTTTAATGGCATTCCTCCAACGACTTATTGTAAAAGAAACAGGGCATCTCGTCCTGGGTCACGACACCCAGCAGCATCCATTCAGACCGCCAAGGGCAGGCTGTGCCGGGTGCACGGGGATCCCCCTGTGGCTGGGCGAAAGCCAGAGTCCTGGGACCCAGAGCAGCCCGGGGAGCCCCGGAGTCTGGAAAGGACGCAGCAGTGGGGGCGGCAGCGGCGCTCCAGCTCCTAGCCCGTCGGCACCTGGCACGCGGTGGCCCCAGCCAGCTCGATGCGGGCTCAGGAGCGGCTCCTGTCCTCGTGGTTCCCCACGATCATCTTGCTGTACAGCTTCTGCTGTTCCTCCTTGAATGTGTCCTTCACCTTCTCCCTCTTCAGGCCCCCATCCCTGGTGAGACAAAGGCTGGATGTAGTAACAGCCAGGAGGGCTCCCAGCCACCCTCACACCATGGGAGATGCACCGTGCTGCCCAAATACCAAGAAAAACCTGCCAGAAACAGGGTGCCTGTGACACTGTCATCAGGACAACCTCAGGGAATTTGGGTCACTGGGCTCCCAAAAACCCACCCTTTCGATCTCAAAAGCTCCATTCTTGCCCTGGGGTGAGAATTTACTACTCATATTCAAGGTACTTTGTAACTGCTTAAACCTACCAAGGAGTTTACAATTCTTTCTACTCTAACATTCATCTTTACCTCACAAAGGAAAAGGAGGAATTCTGGCATTACAGAAGGTAGACATGCTTTGAGAAATATCGACTCATACCTATCTGTAAAATAGATGTCTAAAATCTCATCTGTTTAATTCAGACCCAGGGATCCGAATTCATGCAAAGAGCTAACACAAGTGGTAATACGTATTCTGATTTCTTCCATGCTGAAGAGAGTGCTGTCAGGAATGGAAGTTCACCTCTGGGGCTGCCTCTCAGAGTCCCAGTCTCACAGCCCCAAGTGCCCCCCTGCAGCAGCCCCTAACCAACCCATGAGACTTGAGGTTGTTTCGCTCCAGTCCCATTCCCTCGTGCCTGCTGCCCCACTCCGCCTACACTCTAGAATTATCACCACCTTCAACAACTTATAAAAACCCAAGCCCGCTTTCAGTCTCCCCGCTACACCCTTTTAAATCCATAGCAAAGGCATGGTTTTTATTTTTTATTTTTGAGATGGAGTTTCGCTCTTGTTGCCCAGGCTGGAGTGCAATGGCACGATCTTGGCTCACCGCAACCTCCGCCCACCGGGTTCAGGCGATTCTCCTGCCTCAGCCTCCCAAGTAGCTGGGACTACAGGAGCATGCCACCGCAGCCAACTAATTTTTGTATTTTTAGTGGAGATGGGGTTTCACCATGTTGGCCAGAATGGTCTCGTTCTCTTGACCTCGTGATCAACCCACCTTGGCCTCCCAAAGTGCTGGGATTACAGGCATGAGCCACCGTGCCCGGCCACGCACGGTTTTTAAAAGCAGCCACCTGTCCTTGTTAAATTTCAGAGATGGGAACATGGGGCAGAAGTTAAACCTTCAAGCTCTAAAAGTCTGTTGCATGTGGGTTCCAAACCTAGCTCCAGTGCTTATGTTATGACTTTGGAGAAAAGTGATCTTTAATCTGAGTCTCAGTTTCTCATCTGTAAAATGGGAACAACAATTTTTACAGGACTGAGGCTACTGTGAGGGTGAAAGAGACGATCACACAGGGCCCAGCAGCTCGGTGACTGGCACACAGCAAGTGCACAATCCACGCTAGCATGTTTTAAAAGGCAATCATCTGAGAGTCAATCTATTACCTGAGACTCTACAGTTGGGTTTAAAATATGAATTTCTACCCTTTCTTTTCTCATAGATAATGCCCATCTATGTCAAATGCTGACCCTTGGCTTTTAAACCTAAATGCTCTAGAGTGGAAAAGTTTCTCTGAACCAGCATTCACCCATCGGTCTCCTGCTATTTGGGATAAAACTATAGCATGCAGCTCAAGGGCCACAACCAACTGATACCTGTTGTTGTAAATAAAGTTTTATTGGAACATAGCCATGCTCATTGGTTTATGAACTGTCTCTGTTTTCACACTACAATGGCAGAGATCAGTTGCTGCAAGAGACACCATATGGCCTCCAAACCCTAAAGTATTTACTGACTACAGAAAAAGTATGTCAATCCTGCTTTGTTAGGTAACAAGTTGAATACAACAAACACAACCTTTGCCTTTCTAAGGATGGTTCAATTTTACCAGATACACTGGGATCAGGGAAAGTCCTCCTTCCTTCTTGAGGTTTTCAGATCAGTACCAGGTCATGCTCGCCCAGGAATGGGCACTGTCCAGGTGTCCTGGAAGACTGGTTCCAACCCCAGAAAGGTACACAGAATCAACTGCTTCAGTCCAGGCATCCCTGATCCAGATTCCCCAAGGTGAAGGAGGTACAGGGCACTTCTGGGTTGGAACTCAGGGAGAGGAGTCAAACCGCTCTCTCTAGAGCTGACAAGCTTAATACTCCACACCAAGGAGAATGCTATGACACAGTATCTGCTGCAGAAACTCAGCTGATAAGGCCTGGCTCTAAACTTACCACAGCAGGTCCACAAGTCCTCCCTGCCTGGCAATGGCGGATTTCACCCTATTCGCAAACTGGACAGCATCTTCATCTGCCTGTAAGAAAGAATGAATAAGACCGCTCAGCCCCGGCTCGAGATTACACAGAGCAACCGCAGACCTGCCTGGGGTGGGCACTCACCTCTCTGGTCATGGGAGGCAGGTACCACACGCTGCAGACAATGGCCCAGCTGGTCATCATTCGCAGCAGGTACGTCACCATCCCATATTTGCTGCTGTTCCAGAAGGCATCGCCAAATTGAGGGTCATACTAAAAACAATGGAAACCTGGAGGTAAGACGTGAGTAGTTCTCACGATGTGTGCATGTCACAGTGACTGCTGTGTGACTCCACTGGGCAGTGCTGGTACTGGGGCGCTGCTCCCAGACGCTGCGTTGAGTACTGCTGAAGCCCCTCTCCATGTGGGCAGTCTGACCGCGAGCAGCACTGATCTCTGAGTGACCTGGCCTCTCTCTGCTGCAGATCAGGAAGGAAGGCTCGCCTGACAGCCTGCCTCAAGCAATATCCTCCCTCTTTGATTCATTTCAGGTCTTAATCATAGGTATGTAAAGTTTTCAAACATCTCCAGAACCAGAGAGAACAGGATCATGCACTCCCATACACCCATTCACTGATTCAGCCACCACCACCGTCTCCCGCTTGCTCCATTTCTCCCTCCCAGCACCCTGTCATTCATCTAGTGTACCTCCCCCAAATAAAGGTATTTTCTTACACAAACACCAACTTTTAAATATGATTTCTGGTGCTCAGACCAGGGAGGAAACTATTAGAAAGCTTATGATATGCTTCTGCATTTACATTTCCAACCAAGTCAATCATCTGTTCAGGAGGCGGCTCTGGGCTGACGCCGACACGTGCTTACACTCACACACTGACACATCCCGACATGTGCTCATGCTGAAATGTGCTCACACTGACAGCCCCAGGAGGTCTCAACCACACAAGCCCAATTCTACCAAGAAGCAGGTATCAGACCCTTTCACTGCCAGTGGCTCTGATAGAGGCAAAAGCAGCAATTCAATGGTGTTTTGCAGAAAACGTGGCTGCAGCTGTGACCCACATTCTCACTGGAAGGGCAGGTGAGCAGCATGGGGAAGCTCCAGAAGAAGCTGTACAAGGAGCAACAGGAGGACCTGGTGCTTGAGGAGAATGCCTGGACAAAGCACCTGGTGCTGCCGGCGAATGTCTGAAGGGCTCCTGTAGGCAAGGCAAGAGGCTGACCTTGTGCAATCATAAAGCCAACACCCAGGACCAGAGTGGAAAAATAAAGGAACCAGAATTTCAAGTGTTATCCCACACGGCCGCACTGCCAACAACATCAAAAATGCCCTTTCCCTGGGAAAGCCTGAGGAGGAGCCCGGGGCACGGTCCTGCATGTGGGCACGGGCTGCGGTGGAGTTGAACTCTATGATCTTTTAGGCCTTTCTAACCTAAGTTTTATGATGCACAGTATAAAAATTGGATAATTTTGCCAAGACTGTGGCCCTAACTGCAAAAATGAAGATAATTTTAGGCTTAACTATAGAAATTATAATTAATATGTATATAAGAAGTTTAGGCCAGGTGTGGTGGCTCACACCTGTAATCCCAACACTTTGGGAGGCCGAGGCGTGTGGATCACGAGGTCAGGAGTTCGAGGCCAGCCTGGCCAAGATGGCGAAACCTCATCTCTACTAAAAATTTTTAAAAAAAGAAAAAAGAAGTTAAGATTTAACTACAGAAGGCGTAATGAGTTCATATTATATAATACCAACAGAAAGAAAGGAAAATAATAAGTTTTTAAAACTAAGCTAATGTGTATGATCATAAAGTAAGTGTTGTTATATTTTATTTTATTTTATTTTTTTGTTGAGAGACAGTCTCACTCTGTCACCCAAGCTAGAGTGCAGTGGCACAATCTCGGCTCACTGCAACCTCCGCCTCCTGTGTTCAAGTGATCATCCTGCCTCAGCCTCCCAAGTCACTGGGATTACAGGCACCCACCACCACACCCAGCTAATTTTTGTATTTTTAGTGGAGAGGCGGTTTCACCACGTTGGCCAGGCTGGTCTCGAACTCCCAGCCTCAAATGATCCACCCACTTCAGCCTCCCAAAGTACTGGGATTATAGGCATCAGCCACCGCACCTGGTCGTATCATTGTATTTAATGAAGCTGGATATGGACGGAAATTCTGATGTCACGAGAGTGTGAGAACACTTTGTTTCGGGCTGATTCTCTATTCCACACTGGGCAGTGTATGTCGACAGAAAACAAGGCAGAAGCTGAACACAGCAACGTACTCCTCACACCAGGTCATGGCTGAATTCCGGTGGGAATATCAGAAGAGCCTTGAAATCGCCACGGTTATCCACGTTTGCTTACCAATAAAGGGTTCGCAAAAACCAGAAAAGTTATCTGTGGAGCAGATGTTCTTAGCTATACGTGGGCTCTACTCTGTGGACTGAATGGAGAAGTGCATAAAATTCATCAGCATTTTACCCTGGAAAGGAGTGGAAACTCTCCTTAGGGTTTGTGTTCCGACAGCAGCTAAGAGCTGCTGCTTCAGAACTGTGGCCACCACAGTGTGCCAACTGATGATGCCAATGCCACTCAGAACATGTTAGAATGGACACTCAGAAGGCCAGGTGGGGTGGCTTATGCCTGTAATCCCAGCATTTTGAGAAGCCAAGGCCAAGGCAGATCACTTGAGCCCAGGAGTTCAAGAACAGCCTGGGCAACAACATGGTGAAACTCCGTCTCCACAAAAATTAAAAAATTAGCTGGGCATGGTGATGTACAAGTGGGAGGCTGAGGCAAGAGAATCACCTGAAAATGGGAGGTGGAGGTTGCGGTAAGCCATGACTGTGCCACTGCACTGCAGCCTGGGTGACAGAGGGAGACCCTGCCTCAAAAGAAAAAGAATGGAAATTCAGAAATCCAGGGCATGGGGCCCAGCAATCTACATTTTAACAATCCCTCCAGGCTATGCTGATACAGCCACAGTTCAAAAGTCACTGTTCTGGAGGGAGCAGTAAGGGCTTCTAGCCAACAGCTTCATGTTCACACTGCAAAGCACCTGTCTTTGTTTTACCAGAACCCAGGACGCAGATGCCACTCCCCACTCCCACGCCCAAGGCAGACTCTGCTACCAGATTATGTTCCTCTTTCTTGCTGTTCCCAGACACAGCATCCTCAATCAGAGTCCCCTGCAGGCAATGTTCATCTGCCATCCCTGGCCTGGTCCTCTGCCTAAATGATGAACAGTGAGTGGCTGGGGAGCATCTGCCTCACCAGGAGGAACACCTCTCCAGTGGCACTGACAAGGTGAAAAGAAAGTCACAACCAAGCCGGGCGCGGTGGCTCAAGCCTGTAATCCCAGCACTTTGGGAGGTCGAGGCGGGTGGATCACGAGGTCAAGAGATCGAGACCATCCTGGTCAACATGGTGAAACCCCGTCTCTACCAAAAATACAAAAATTAGCTGGGCATGGTGGCGCGTGCCTGTAATCTCCGCTACTCAGGAGGCTGAGGCAGGAGAATTGCCTGAACCCAGGAGGCGGAGGTTGCGGTGAGCCGAGATCGCGCCATTGCACTCCAGCCTGGGTAACAAGAGCGAAACTCCGTCTCAAAAAAAAAAAAAAAAGGAAGGTCACAACCAACTCTACAGAATGCTCTGCATACAACCCACAGAACCCTGCAAAAGAAATTCTAAACGTGAGCCTGACTCACATCTGCTCACTGTTTTTCCGGGCTCTCAGACTGCAGCCTAAATACTTAAACCACATTAAGAATGGCCTGGGTTAGGTTGGGACCAGTGGCTCATGCCTGTAATCCCAGCACTTTGGGAGGCCGAGGCGGGCAGATCACCTGAGGTGGGGAGTTCAAGACCGGCCTGACCAACGTGGAGAAACCCTGTCTCTATTAAAAATACAAAAAAAATAGCCGGGTGTGGTGGTGCATGCCTGTAATCCCAGCTACTCGGGAGGCTGAGGCAGCAGAATTGCTTGAACCCGTGAGGTGGAGGTTGTGGGTTGTGGTAAGCCGAGATCGTGCCATTGCACTCACTCCAGCCTGGGCAACAACAGTGAAACTCCGTCTCAGCAAACAAAACAAAGCAAAAAGAATAGCCTGCGTTTTGTAGGTGTCGTGATGTGAGGCCTGGTGGATGTGAAGCGGGTGAGAGGCGGAGGAACAAAGTGCAGATGACTGGCTAATCACATGCTATAGCTCTGGGCATCTGAAGGGTTAGAGAACAGTTCCTAAAGGGTCGAGGTAGACTAGATGAACTCCCAGAGTCCGTCTCATTGTTAGGAACTGCCATTGGTCTGGAAGATGACACCACAACTAAAAGCAGTGGAGCTGCTTCTCCCACTGGGCTGGACGTAAGGACCCACCATCCTCTCGGCTTCCCCAAAATGCAAAAATCCGGCTTGAAACCACACTCCTGTGCTCTGCAATCAGCCACTTTTCCAGGTGGAGGGGCCTACATTCCAGCTAGGTGTATGAAGCAAGGTAAGAAGTGAAGGGCTTGCCATTTCTTGAGTGGCGGCGGCAGCAGCATGCAGGCGGGAATCTGGCTCTCCCCCATGCCACACTTCCCAGGCCCTTCTAAGGGGGTGCTGAGCACTCAGCGTCCTCCTCCAGCAGCCCTTGGCCCACATCAGCCCAGCCCCACACCACTCTGCTGAGGGCACTGACCATGGCTCCTCCCTCCACCTCCTCCTACTGCACCCCACTCACGGCAGCTGCAATAATGACCGTGGGCACTCTTGGAGGTCTTGTACCTTGATAGCAACAGGGTAAACTGTGGCTCCAATTTCAAAACTTCCCTTTTTGAACATCATCACTGATGTATTATTGATGCAGGTTCCTAAAATGCAGGAGACAATAAAATGCTATTTCTGTTGGCCCTTTACCCCAGATACTAGGCGTTTCTTAAAGACTAAGTATAATAGTCAAAATTCTTCTAATGGTTCCTCAGATAAGATACATCTGTCATCTACCTAACTTGAATACTTAACAGAGACAAGCAAGATGGTGCCTCCAATTCTCTTTCTACAGGGCCACTTTCCCTGATTCACACACACAGCCTGGATAAAGCAGAGACACACAGTGGGGTCAGGAGGACTCTGCCAGCTCCATGAGGAGCTGAAACATTAGAGAAGAAATTCCTGCATTTGAGAAATTCACACTGTGGCACTCTTAGTTCAAATTCTGAACTTGCCTGAGTTTTTAGTCCTACAGCCAATCTAAAGGGGCCCTAGCGTTACTCAGTGAAAACAGATAATCCAGCAAGGGCTGAGGGTTCCCAGGAAACATCAGAGTCACATTCCTGCACTCCCCACAGAAGCGCTTCATGGCAATCAACCCCTTCTTACCTTCTGGGAAGATGAGGATAGGCAGCTTGCTTTTATCTTGCACATGTTCAGTCAGTCTTTCAAAGAGAAAAATAAAACGAAGGCTCAAGACAACCTTATACGCATCATTGTCAAAATACATTTATAAATAACCTATTTATTTGTGATACTAGATTTGATTATAAAAGCAAGTTAACAAGCATGACTGTATCCTTTTAAACCTATAATCTAATGCTCATCAAGAAAAAAATGTAGATGGATAGAGAAAATCAGGTTACTATTTAATTCACACAACTGTTCAATTCTGTGTGAACACAAGAGCACTAACGACACCACTCCACCTGAAGGAGATGCCTGCCACAAGGCCTGGGCATGGCCCCCTTAATAAACCTGTGTCACTAGACTGTGTAACAGCTGTTAGGCTGGGCCCAGCCCTGCTGGTTCAATGCTCTGTCCCTGAGATGCAGCATAGGGAGTTGGGGAGGGGGAAGATCATCTGTCCCTGAGGAATATAATCTCAACTGTCTTATTTGTTTTTTTTTTGAGACAGGGTCTCTGTGTGTTGTCCAGGCTGGAAGGCAGTGATGCAGTCATGGCTCACTGCAGTCTCACCCTCCCTGGCTCAAGCGATCCTCCCACGTCAGCCTTCCAAGCAGCTGGGACTACAGGACTGTACCACCACACTCAGCTAATTTTTAAATTTTTTGTAGAGATGGGGTCTCCCTATGTTGCCCAGGCTGGTCTTGAACTCCTGGGCTCTCAAAGCATTGGGATTACAGGAGTGAGCCTCCATGTGTGGCCTGGTCTCAACTGTCTTGATGTCTCTGTCTGCTGCAAATCTCTTTGCATTACTTACACCAGATTCACCTTTTTGAAGTCTGAAAACAGAGGAGTACTTTGTTCCATTGCCTTAGGTTTGTTTTTATTTGTGATGAATGAATTCATTTTGAGGTTTCAAACAGCAGTAAAAGTTCCCATTTTGTTTATTACGATGAGTACAATGAATAAAAAAAGGTTAAAAAACGTTATTAACTTGGCATATAAAACAAGAGTTTCATGTATATTTATAGATATATATATATATATTTTTTTTTTAAGACAGAATCTCATTCTGTCACCCAGGATGGAGTGCAATGATGTAATCTCGGCTCACTGCAATCTCTACCTCCCAGGTTCAAGAGATTCTCCTGCCTCAGTCTCCCTAGTAGCTGGGATTACAGGCACTCGCCACCACACTTGGCTAATTTTTGTATTTTTAGTAGAGATGGGTTTCACGATGTTGGTCAGGCTAGTCTTAAACTCCTGACCTCTAGTGATCTGCTTGCCTCGGCCTCCCAAAGTGCTGGGATTGATTACAGGCATGAGCCACTGCACCCGGCCACTTTTAAAATCTCATGTTTTAGGCAGTATAGGTTCATGATGGAAGGCACAAAACTGCACTGTGCAGTATGGATAACTGCCCTGAAGCCTTGTCAGCATTCTTTCTAACTGGCCAAGCAGAACAGCAGCGTTTTGTCCATTACCTCTTAGCCACCAGGTGGCGATCCTTCACTTCCGAGCGCTCAAACCAGACGTGCGGGCAGGCCTTCACCATGGCTCTCTGAATCACACCCATGAGTCCCCCGTGCACTTGACCCACCTAAGTGCAAGACACAGGACTCAGTAGTGAAGCCATCCTCACACAAATCTCCCCACTCTAGGAAGCCCCAGATCTCACAAAATAAGCAGTCTAACCTCTCACCTCTAACGCTTGCTGGTCCTACCTCTCACCTCTAACGCCCACTGGCTAGAGGTTGCTCACTGCCAAGAAACCACTACCAAGACTCCCCAAATCTTAAACTTCTTTTAATCAGTAATACTAGAAATAGGTATTTAAAAACATAACTGAAACCCCTAAGACAAAATACTAAAATACTAGAGTGATTATCTGTGTAAAACTGCCCCTCTCTGGGCAGATTCTCAGATGCCCTGGAAACACTCCTTGCCAGGCCCTCCCTTTCCCATTGCGGGTCTAACTGAATGCCCTCAGCATCCTCTCCAGCCATACTCACCACTCACTCTGTGCAGGGCATCTCCTTTCACAGCCCCACAGAGCCCCCACAGTGACAGTGCAGGTGGTGCAATGCTTAAAAGTGTTTATGTGAAGGGTCCAGGAGCCTCCTAGCCCTGATCGGTCTAACAGGAAGTCTTGCCTCAAGAACGCGCCAGAACGAGTTCTTACCATGGCATAATAGCCATCACTGGCCAAGATGATCACATCGATCGGCGAGGTATGATTAGCCACACAGATGCCACCGTTTCTCGGTCTGTTTTCCCTGGTTTAAAAGGTATGCAAAGCAACCAAAATTAGTGTGAACAGTTCAAAGCTCAGAAGCATCCTCCTGTTGGCCACGCATAGGTGGGTGGTGTTTCCCACCAGCGCCAACTCCCTTCGTCTGGGTACAAAGCACGCTCACCTGTCGTGGTAGGTGATGATGGCTGTCAGCGCTCGCACACAGATCCGGTAACACATTAAGTGAACATGTTTACTCATGAACTCCTTAAACCTGCAACAACAGGACAAGGATTTTGGGTGTTATTTTACACACAATAAGACAGAAAGAGTTCCTGACTTGAATAGCTCAGCAGTCCTTTATGATGGCAAAGTGCTTTTATAGACATAAGCACATACAGGAAACCCTGTGATCCATGAGCACCTTTATGTTCACACATAAGGAAAGAAAGAGGGGACAGGGGGACTCACTTACATGCACCCAAGTCAGTTGGTGGAGAATTCACAGCCTAGAATCTGGCATCGGGGGACCACAGGCAGGCTGAATTCTGTCGTCCTCCCCGTCAACACCCAGAGGCAGGCCCAAGGCCAGAGGCCAACCTCCGCACCAGCCCAGACAGAAGAAAGGTTTCCAAGCCCCAGAACTTCCCGAAGTGAGTATAATATTCTTCATAAACAGACAAAACTTCCCTAAATTTCAGACCATTTTAAAAACAATATCGTCTCACCACTTTATCCACACAGTCAAATGCTCAAAACTAAACAAGCTATAAAATCTGCTAACATCTGAGTCTCAGACTCTAAATGTTTGTGGCTTCTCCCTTTTGTCTTTAAAATGGAATGCATGTGAGGGCTGAAGGGCAAAAAGAACAGTCACAGATCAAAATCAAAAAAGTAAAGACTTTACTGCTGACGCCACTGTTATCACTGGGTTATTATTATTATTATTTTGAGACAGATTCTTGCTCTGTCACCCAGGCTGGAGTGCAGTGGTGCAATCTCAGCTCACTGCAACCTCTGACTCCCAGATTCAAGGATTCTCCTGCCTCAGCCTCCCAAGTAGCTGAGATTACAGGCACTCGCCACCACGCCCGGCTAATTTTTGTATTTTTAGTAGAGATGGGGTTTCACCATGTTGGCCAGGCTGGTCTTGAATGTCTGACTTCAGGTGATCCGCCTGCCTTGGCCTCCCAAAGTGCTGAGATAACAGGCGTGAGCCACCGTGCCCGGCCACCAGTGGGTTATTTAATCCATCTGAGATTCTGCAGATTTGGTTGAATCCAAAGAAGTGGCCTGGCCTTCGATATCTGAGCACCATTCCCAGAACGAACTGCGCTTTAGGCGTGGACTCCCACACTCTACTCACCTCCCATTTGGCAAGTATCCCACCACAGTCGTGCCCACCACCAGAAGGCTAATCCCTGTGAAAGCCAGCGCTATCCTGTAAGAAGAAAAGTTAGAGCACAGTCAGCAAATCTTTGTACCAAGTACAGCACTGAAGGTGTGAAAACCAAAGTGGGCATCACAAAAACCACCCCCAAGACCTGACCACCTGGGACCTGGACCAGAGTTCACCTAGAAATGCGAGCAGGCCTATCAGAACCAGAGATCCTTTTAATTTCAGCTGACAGTGAGCCGTGGGTCTGGCTCTCAGCTGCCAGCATCTCCTGAGGCCTCAGGCAGCTGGAAGGCTGGAAAAACCCTAAGCTGGCCGTTCTGCTGCAGGGCTGCTCCCTGCTGCCCTCCCCTTCCCTTTGGCTAGAAACCCTGGTGGAAGCACAGGTTCCCTCTGAAGCAATAGGAGGTGGAGCCTGAAGGTACCAGCACCTGGCGAGACACACTCAGAACAGCACATGGTACAGAGAAGCTGAGAGACCAATACTGCCTCTGTACCTGAGAGGCAAGCTTCAGGAAAGAATGAGCCATGCCCAGGGAGAAGTGGCCAGAAAGCACACGATGCTCCTATCTGTGTGTCTGCTGTCGTCTAGACAAGCAAGCTGTCTTTAAGAAATCCAACTATTTCTATCTGATTTGCAGAGAATCCAAGGGCCTCTAAAGGAGAATTACCAGTAGTATACCCCTCCAAGGAGTCATGTGGCCTGGCCAGTGACAATCATCCCTCCTCCTTTCTAAAACAGGAACACATAGCAGAACAGGCAGGTGGCCGTGCACCAGGATGGGGGACAGCAGCAAGTCCCGCTTCCCACAGGCCCTGCCTCACCTGAGCGGCAGCAGGAAGCAGTAGCGAATCAGCACTCCTAACCCCCACAGGACCGTGAGCCGAAGGCTGATGTACTGGAAGTTATAATTGGTTCTGCTCAGTAGGTTCCAGGACTCCAGTTCCTCTGCTGAGAATCTTTTTGTCACCTCATCATCCATAATGGTCTCCATTCCTTTCCGGCAAAAGTAGAAAATGTCAGAGAGCTCAAACTCTGGAGTGTTGTCCAGAGCCTTACTACTGCCACTTCGACGAATCTCTTTGATCTCTTCTTCTAGTGAAGTGGGATCCTTTGCAATGATTCCTGCAAAAGAATGTGTCCCTGTCAGGCAGCAGGCTGGGGGAGAGTACGTGAGATGCACTCGGAGCACACATCCTGCACTGACGCAGGGAAGAGCCTGTGTGGCACCAGAAGCACTGGGGCACACAGTTCAAATGGACCTCTCGGGATAAGGACAACGTCTTACCGTTGGTGTAGGGCTTGTAAAGCTGGTGGTTCTTCTCCTTGGCTCCTCGCTCCATTCTCAAGGTAGCCCACTGGGAGGGGAAGGAAGCAAGATACAAGAGTGAGAATGAGACCTGTTTTCCATCAGTGAACACCTCCATCTCTGGTCTGTGAAAGCCTCAGTCCCAGTCACCTGAGACCGTAGCCACGAAGCACACAGTCTAGAAGGAAACTCAAACCACCTCTCCCAGAGCAGCCCCTTCCTTGATAACTGGGACCAGTAGTTAAGTCACCTACAGCAAGACACTAGAACTCAAGAAGCTAGGGTGAGCTCCTCACTGCCTGCATCTCTCTGCCTCCGGGTTGTAGGGAACTCACTTGCTGATAGCACAGACCTCACAATTCCTCCTGCACTGCCGCACAGCAGCTACTCAAACCAGCAAAGGCAGGCATCCTGTAACTACTGTCTGCCAACAAATTACTCTAAGAAAGCAGCAATTTTGTTTTGTTTTCTTTTTTTTTTTTTTAAAGATGGGGCTTCACCATGATGGCCAGGCTGGTCTTGAGCTCCTGAGCTCAGGTGATCCACCCACCTCAGCCTCCCAAAGTGCTAGGATTATAGGCATGAGCCACCGTGCCCGGCCTAGCAATTTTGTTTTCGAGCAGACAAAGAACTTAAGTAATACATATGTTTGGACTGTCCAGTAACAGAAGTAACATTTTAATGGGAGAATCCCACAGCTTTACATTGAAAGGCCTGTGAGTGGCTTAACAGTGCTAAAGGAAAAAAAGAATACTATCTGGAGACCAAAAAAAAAAAAAACAATACAGATTCAATTCCCAAGTTTACAACTCGCTAGCTGTGTTCTTTAAGCAACCCATTCCAAATCTCTGAATCTTGGTCTCTTTATCTGTGAAACAGGATTGATACTACCTCAAACTCCTAGAAGTGATGGGATCACTTAGGATGAAATGAGATCATGTATGGGACAAAACTGGGGAGGTGCAAAGCCCTGTGTCCTCATTATTACTGAAATAACAGACTCTGGAAGAGACTGAGGAAAAAGACGCTTTTCCTAGAGCCCCTCTTCCTTCACTAAAATCAGTTTCACTGGTATAAGACAGCCAGAGGCTGGGTCTCTTTTACTATCAAATGAGAGGTGAAAACGTGTGTGTTACTTATCCGCTTTTGGATATGGTATCACTGGAGAGAAAGCTATGTCATGTCCACAGTGAGTCAGAGAAACAGAACAGACATTTTAAAAGGTGTCTCCTCGACCTCTGGCTTCCACGGTTATGCACAGTGGGCACATGCCCATCATCCCGTGGCACGGGAAGACGCAAATGGCCCTGGGCCCATGGTGCAGGTTCTGCTGGCAAAGCCCAGAGGGTCAGTGAGACTGCACCACGTGGTCCAGTAAAGCCAAATGCTTGACGCAAGTATAATCAGTGGTCTGAACTCATCTGGAAATTTCCTCAAACCCCACTGTCTAGAAAGGAAGATGGCTTACAGAGTCATCACGCAAAGAAAGTCTGAAGAAAGAAAACTCACATGACCTATTTTCTCTATTTCAGATATTCAGCCATTGATGTCTTTTGGCTCTATGTACAGATGAGCTTTCATTTAAAAATGTTAGCATAATACCTCAAATGGAGGAAAGTAAATCTCATCTGGTTTCCTGGAACTAGAGAAGAGGTGAAAAGGGGCAAAAGAGTTCACAACAATCCTGGCATGCAGAAACACAGGTCACTCAACCAGAGTTTGGGGTTCTACATTTTAGCCAGGCTCTGTTTTGGCACTGCAAGAATAATCAGAAGAGAAAAACTTGGGGCCAGACACAGTGGGGCTCATGCCTGTAAATCCTAGCACTTTGGGAGGCCAAGGCAGGATTGTTTGAACACAGGAGTTTGAGACCAGCCTGAACAACATGGCAAAACCGCGTATTGAAAAAATACAAAAAAATTAGCTGGGCATAGTGTGCGGCTGTGGTCCCAGCTACTTCAGAGGCTGAATGGGAGCCAGGGGAAGTTGAGGCTGCAGTGAGCGGAGATTACACCACTGCACTCCAGTTGGTAGACAGGGTGAGACCCAGTCTCAAAAAAAAATAAATAAATAAAAAATAAGAGAGAGAAACTTGATTCTGTACTGACAATTCTGATACTTGAATGAAACTGCAATAAGATAGAGTATATATGACATCAGGCCTCTTGCGGATGCCAATTTCAGTATGAGGATTGTTTCAATGTGCAAAATTCAAGATGGCTGCAGGCTCTGTCATCATGGGAAAGGGATCTGCTAATTGAGATTCTACATCTCCTAGCTCTGTGACAGTTCAGTAATAACTCTTTGGCCTTCTTGAAGTTTTTAAACTTCAAGAACATGACAAAATGAGTCTGTGTTTGGGAACCGTCCAAAGTCACAAGGACAGGGGAAATGAGGAGAGAGAGGGCTGAACAGCCTGTTAAGAAATGGCTGATCAATGAACTGGATTCTTTTCGCCTGAAAGAAACCAAAAGATTCCTCTAACATATTTCAAGATGACTGTTCAGAAGGACTGGAAATGCAATAATGGAGAAGCTGTCTTTTGTGGGAGGAATTTGCATCTGTAGAGGAGACAAAGTGAAGTAAACAGATGCACGTGGGCTTTCTCTGAAGCACCTCCCTCCTTGTCTGAATCTAGGAAGAACTGAGAGTCAGACACCTTTAAAGGTCTGAAAGAAACACTTAGCATCTACATTCTTGAAGCGTTGTGAGCTTTCATTTACACAAGATCACCAGTGCTGGCCATGCCTCCTCTTCTCTCCCTCTTGCTACCTGTTGCCACCTGATTTACCGCAATAGCCTGTATTTTTGGCCATGCTCCGAACCCCCACTGCTTCTGTAACCTCAAATGCTACAAAAGCATCAATGATCTGGCTATTTCTTTGAGATCTTTGTAAAACTCATGTGCACATTAATAAATGTGTATGCCTTTTATTACTCTGCTTTTGTGAGCTGGTTTTTCTGTGACTCTTCAGAGGGCAAAGGGGATGCTTTCCCTTGGCCCCCACTCTAAGGGACCAAATCAAAAGGCTTCTGGGAAAACACTGCTTCTCTACACTATACTTGCACAGCACACTCCTGACACCAGATGTGTGGAGACTGCTCCCCAATCCCAAACCAAGCAAATCTTCAGCTGGCACCAGCTGGGTGTCCTGTAATTCAATTCAATTCTGAGGCTATCGACCTGGAGTTGGTATCAGATCCCATAAGATTAATTCCCACATGACTGCCCCTACTTTAGATGCCACCTGAAAAAGTCTCACATGACCCATACTTCTGACTGACGAGCTATAAATCAGGGTTCCCACAACCCCCTCTTCAGGTTCAGTTTGCTGGAGCTCAGGAAGCACCAGATGGAAGAGATGCATAGGGCAAGGTATTGCAAGCCCTTGCCAACCTCCCAAGAGGATGCTCTTACCCAGCTGCCTCCTGGTTCACGCCATGTCCTCTGCACTCCCTTATTCCCTACTGAATTGCTTCCCTCTTGCCTCCCTCCAATCCACCTGAACACATGCTGCCGTAGTCCAGCCATGTCACTTTCTTGTTCAAAAACCTTCAATGGGCTGAGTGCAGTGGCTCACGCCTATAATCCCAGCACTCTGGGAAGCCAAGGCGGGTGATACACTTGAGGTCGGGAGTTTAAGACCAGCCTGGCCAACATGGCAGAACACCATCTCCACCAAAAATACAAAAATTAGCCGGGTGTGGTGGCACATGCCTGTAACTCCAGCTACTCAGGAGGCTAAGGAAGGAGAATTGTTTGAACCCAGGAGGCAGCGGCTGCAGCAAGCCGAGATTGCATCACTACTGCACTCCAGCCTGGGTGACAGAGGGAGATTCCGTCTCAAAAAAAAACCTTCAATGACTTCCCAATGCCTGAAGTTCAGTACTATAGCCCACCTCATGCCCTCCATGTGTCCAGTGTTTTTCCCCTACTGAACTACGTGCCATCTCTAAACAAGACTATCTTTTTGTCTTTATCAACTGTGCTTCTAGAATGCTCTATCCTTTTCCCTTTTACGATCCAGTTCAAATGTCAAATGTAAGAAATGTTACCTGCTCAATTCCTGCAATCAGAATTCACCTCTGCCTGTGTATTTCAACTGGTTTCCCATTCTGAATTAGTTATGCATGCATATATTTGTCTTTCCTATTAGCCTACACATACCTCAAGAGGCAGAAGACAGAAGTTACCCATATGTGCACTTCAGCACAGTCTGAGAGAGTGCCTTCCACTTAGTAAGCGGTCACTAATTTAATTCATCAACTCCCAATATTTCTCTCCATCAAGGTCTCCTTATGGAAAAGCAGACCAAAATGATAAAACCTGGAACTACTTGCTATTATCTTCCCCCACCAATCATTCCCGTCTCCCTGTTTGTCCTTTAACCTACTCAAGGTTATGTTAAAATCACACTTCTCATCGGGGTAGAATGACCTCTTTCGCTACAACCACGTGACAGAGGTATTCATACTGCCACTCTCTAGACGAAGAAACACTGCAAAGTTCAATGCCTTTTCAGAGCTAGTAATGAAAGCCCTGGGATTCAAGGTAAGGGCTGCCTGACCCAAAACGAATGCCCATGGCACACAATGTCATCACCACTGCAGTCTCTTCAGCTTCTCCACAACTACCACTGGTTTCTATGACGCGCCACCACCAAGTTCCACCTTGGAGTTTAACCCGGATCACATTACAGCTGTCTCATCTTCTCTAACTTGACCTGATCAACTCCTCACATCTTTATTCTCATCTTTGTCCTTTTCATCCAGGCTTTCTTCTCTTCTCTCTTCCAGGTCATTCTCAACTCAGTTGAGAGTCTGCTCCTAGGAATTCGACTCCCAGTGATCCATCGCCACTGTGGAGAGGGTTCATGCGAAGCACAAACATTAAGAAAACAGTCTAAAACTCTCCCAGTCACATGCTGCTCTCTGTACACAAAGATCTTCTGTGACTCAGCATGAATAGGACCTGCACTGAGTTAGGTCTTCCAGGAAAGGGAATAGAAAAGACATTGATCCGCCCATATCCTCTCCATATTCCTTCTCCCTTGGCAGGTACACAAATATTTTCTCCTGGTTCCTGTATATAGGGAGAACTAGTCATGGGAAAGGAGCTGTAAGCCAGGGCTTGCTTAGGTCTGCCAAAAGCACAGGTGTATGTACTGCATGTACTATTAGGTATCCAGTTTTAATGATCTTTATGAAGATTATCTAGTAAAATGTAAAAATGGCTGATAAAATGCCAAAAGAAAATGCAGACACACAATTAAAAGTATACACCATTAATACAGCCATAAAATATAAATGTGTATTGCCAAAGACTGAAAGGGAAAAGGCAAAAAAATTAAAAGATGTTTCAAGCTGTGGGCCATGGATGAATGTTTTAAACTGTCTAATGTTGGCTAGGCGTGGTGACTCACACCTGAAATCCCAGCACTTTCGGAGGCCAAGGCGGGTGGATCACGAGGTCAAGAGATCGAGACAGTCCTGGCCAACACAGTGAAACCCCGTTTCTACTAAAAAATACAAAAATTAGCTGGGCATGGTGGTGCACACCTGTAGTCCCAACTACTCGGATGCTAGGCAGGAGAACTGCCTGAACCCAGGAGGCAGAAGTTGCAGTGAGCCGAGATCACGCCACTGCACTCCAGCCTGGCACCTGGCGACAGAGCGAGACTGTGTCAAAACAAAAAAAAAAAAACCACCACTGTCTAATGTCTGTCTGGTTATATTATTGCTATATTACAAGCCACCCTAAAACTCAGTGGCTTAATACACCATTCACTCCATTCATTCATTCATTCATTCAGGGCAGCTGAGGACTGGAATCCTCAGAAGACTCATTCTTTCAGTGTGGGGTGGCTGATGTTGCCCTTCAGGGCCTCATGAAGCTGGGAGCTGGGCTGCCTACACCCAACATGGTGTCTGGGGTCCAGGGACAAGCAGCCTGAGAGAGGGGCCGGATAGAAGCCCCACTGCATTCTAATCTCACACATCACAGCATCATGCCCCCGCATCCTCTGTGTCAGGAACAGTCACTGAGAGCCAGGTCCACACTTAGAAGGGACATCAGAATACCCTGGGGAGCTTTTTAAAAAATGCCCATCCAGATCAATTAAAGCAGGTTCTGGGGCTCAAAAGTTTTTTCTTTTTTTTTTTTTTTTTTGAGATGGAGTCTTGCTCTGTCGCCCAGGCTGGAGTGCAGTGGTGTGATCTTGGCAGGCTGCAACCTCCACCTCCAGGTTAAAGCGATTCTCCTGCCTCAGCCTCTCGAGTAGCTGGGATTACAGACATGCATCGCCATGCGCAGCTAATTTTTACATTTTTAGTAGAGTCAGGGTTTCACCATGTTGGCCAGGCTGGTCTCGAACTCCCGACCTCAGCCACCTGCCTCCCAAAGTGCTGGGATTCCAGGCATGAGCCACTGTGCCCAGCCCCACAAGTATTTTTTAAAATGCTTCCCTTGGCCATTTAAATATGTTCACAGGAGGGAGAAGAGCAAAATGAAGATGATTTCTGAGCTTTCTTCTGGCTGTAAAATTATACATTATTATTTCAATTTAGGAATCGGTGAAGAGGCTTTAAAAAGTAAAATAAAGGTCTCTCCTTGCTAGAAAATAAATGTTTATGTCCCCTCAAAATTCATGTTGAAACCTATGCCCCAAGGGGATAGTATCTGGAGGTGGAGCCTTTGGGAGGTGACAAGGTCATGATGGTGAAGCCATCACGAATGGCACTAGTAGTACCCTTATAGAAAGGACCTCAGAGAATTCCCTCATGCCTCTGCCGCATGAGGGCACAGAGAGAAGACAGATGTCTATGAACCAGGAAGCAGCCTCACCAGACACCAAATTTGGTGGTGCCTGGACCTGGTTTTCCTAGCCTCCAGAATTGCAAAAACTAAATGTGTTTTTTAAGCCACCAGACCCTGGTAGTTTGTGACAGAGCCCAAATAGACTAAGACACTCCACAATTTTAAAAAAGGTACATACAAACACTTACAAGTGTAGGTGTATTTTAGACAGATACACAGACACAAATTCTCAAGACCTGGAGCCCACTGGGCCAAGTCCAGCTGTACCTATGTGACCACTGAGAAGGCAGCATGCAGTTCCTACTGTCCATTCAGATGGACTGAGCAGTAACCGAGGCTGAGAAAAGACCAGCACTCCTCTGGAGCACCCCCAGGCCCCTGTGGAAATACACTAGTCCTCTCTGGCCCACCTGAAACAGTTTACAGCCAGGGCTTAACCGTCCACAAACAGGACAGGCCCCACAGGGCATCCACAACCATTTCGGTGGCTGGCACACACCTCTAGGAAGGAAGGGGTGCAAATCTAGTTTCTGAAATTCTAAATGTTGACGTCACAAATATACATATGCTACTTCCATTATCACTTCTAAATCACTACGCCCCAGGCTAGGCGCGGTGGCTCACACCTGTAATCCCAGCACTTTGAGGGGCTGAGTCGGATGGATCACTTGAGGCCAGGAGTTCAAGACCAGCCTGAGCAAGATGGAGAAACCCTATCTTTACTAAAAATACAAAAATTAGCCAGGTGTGGTGGCGCACATCTGTCATCCTAGCTACTCAGGTGTCTGAGGCAGGAGACTCTCTTGAACCCAGGAGGCGGAGGTTGCAGTGAGCCAAGATCTCGCCACTGCACTCCGGCTGGGCAAAAAAGTGAGACTGTCTCATAAATAAATACACAAATCACTGTGGCCAAACCAGTAATTTTCAAGATATGCCTTCAAATAGTCTCTGTTGGCTCAAAACTGCATGCCTCATAAATTACCCCAAGGTATACATATTGTACCATTGTATTATTAATCTACATTAAAAGTCATAAGAATGTACATTTTAAAAAATAGTCACAATACAAAGGATTTATTTGGCTACAAACTTTAAAGCATTAATTTGGGGGACATTTTCAAAATGGGGTAAGGAATGTACATAAATTCTAGGCCTTTCGTCCCACCCAAAGTCATCCAGCTGAAAGTTTAACTACTACAAGAGAACTCTAGGCTCATAACTCTTAATTCTGCATTTTAATAATTACAATTTCCATAGGTCCATGAATTAACCACCTGCTTACAAACAAACGAAAGCTAGACACCACTGACTGTGACCCAAGTTTATCAGCTTTTCTACTAATTCTCTCCTGGTAGATGTTTTCATGGTGGTAAAAGGGCACAGGTAGTAAGTTGTATCATCCACAGGAATCCTGTGTGCTGCTCAAGATTTTCTTGGGGCCGGGTGCGGTGGCTCAAGCCTGTAATCCCAGCACTTTGGGAGGCCGAGGCGGGTGGATCACGAGGTCAAGAGATCGAGACCATCCCCGTCAACATGGTGAAACCCCGTCTCTACCAAAAATACAAAAATTAGCTGGGCATGGTGGCGCACGCCTGTAATCCCAGCTACTCGGGAGGCTGAGGCAGGAGAATTGCTTGAACCCAGGAGACGGAGGTTGCGGTGAGCCGAGATCGCGCCATTGCACTCCAGCCTGGGTAACAAGAGCGAAACTCCGTCTCAAAAAAAAAGAAAAAAAAAAAAAAAAGATTTTCTTGGACTAAAATATATGAAAACTACATTTCCTGATTAATTAAAATAAATACATTAGAAAAACAGCCAGTCCAAAGACTGACTAGATCACTACTCCTCACACGTTAGTACGCATCTGACTCACCTGTGCAGAGTCTAACTCAATAGATCTGGGGTGGGCCTGCAATGGCCATTTCTAACCAGCTGCTCGTTGACACTCGTGGCGGCTCTCCAGACCACACTCTGAGTAGCAAGGACCGAGATACAGATAACCCCAAGTCCATCCTAAGCAATGCTCAAAGATCGGTTCTTAAAAACAGGTACTCCAACAAATGCACGTACACGTAGCAGCACGATTCAAAATAGCCAAAGGAGGTGGAAACAGCCCATCCTTGTCCATCAATGGATGAAAGGATAAGCAAATTATGTAAAATACAATTCAGCCCCCCAGCCACAAACACACAGAAGAGAAGTAGTGACATGTGCTATGCTGCTGATGAACCTTGAAAATGTTATGCTGAGTGAAAGAAGCCAGACACAAAAGGGCATATTTGGTATAATTCCATTCACATGAAATATGCAGAATAGGTAAATTCAGAGACAGATGCAGGTGCAGTTGCCAGGGGCTGGTGGGGAGGGAGGAATGGGGAGTGAATGCTTAATGAGTGTGGGACTGATGAAAATGTGGTGAACTGGACAAAAAACAATGTGAATAAACACCACTGAACTGTTCACTCTAAAATGATTAAGTTTATGTTGTCAATTTCTCCTCTGTTTTCTTAAATGTAGGAAAAAAACATATGCTTACAGGCATAGTAAGTACCAAAAAAGATAAAACCCAAGATTCAACAATAAACATAAAAATATTTCCCACTATAATGTAACATTTCATATAGCTCACTTAATCTGAGTCTTTTTCTTCACTGATAAAATGTAGATATAAATAAAATGCAGATTGATAAAATACCTGTCTACCACAGAATTATAAGGAACCAAAGAAAAATGATAAAAGTTACTCTCAAAACCAAAAGACACAATATGGGCTGGGTACAGTGACTCACACCTGTAATCCCAGCACTTTGGGAGGCTGAGGTGGGCAGATCACTTGAGGTCAGGAGTTTGAGACCAGACTGGCCAACATGGTGAAACCCTGTCTCTACTAAAAATACAAAACAATTAGCCAGTTGTGGCAGCGGGCACTTGTAATTCTAGCTACTTAGGAGGCTGAGGTAGGTGTATTACTTGAACCCCAGAGGCAGAGGTTGCAGTAGGCCGAGATCATGCCACTGCACTCCAACCTGGGCAACAGAGCAAGACTCCCTCTCAAAAAAAAAAAAAAAAAAAAAGAAAAAGAAAGATACAAGATGAACAAATAATGCTGTATTATTTTTACCACTATAAGCGCACTTCTCAAATTATACACGAATCCCTAAAGATTTGGTGACTACTAAAAACAGACGTTACAATTAAATCACCAAACCTGTGCTGAGGTATTTAAGTCTTGTGGGCGAGATCAACTTTCAAAAGCATCCCTCTCACCCATTTCCTTACAATGTAACCAGTCTGGTATAATTCAATGGTCAGGTAAATTTTGACATATGTTCAGAAATGTATCTTTCGCTTCTATCTTTAAGAAAATAAAACAATTCAAATGCCCTTTTCTGTCCATTCTTTTAGTGTGAAATGCAAGGACCTACTTAGAATGAATGCCGGGAGAGAAGAGCCTCTCCCAGGCTTCTCAGTGATGGAATATGCCTGCAGCAGCTTCGAGCTATGACATCTGTTATGTAAGAAGAAACAGAGATTGGCCGTGCTTTTCTTTCATTCTAAGCCCCATTCTCTTTGAAATGAACAGGCAGTATGTGTAGTCACGGTATAGGTCCCTCTGCTCAGCATGAATCAAACACACAAGTACCTTTCAAAAGTACACATTTAGTTATTCTTTTTAGTCAAAAACCCACTTCCCATTCTCCCAACTTTCTCCCTATCTAACAAAGAGATAACAACAGTCCCGTAAGAACAACTCTTTTTGCTAAAAGCACTTCCTCTCTCCGCTGTGAAGCAACCTTTTGTAACAGCACAACTTACCGCAAATATTTTTAACAGAGTTTTCATGTAGAGTTTGCGGATACCAAAGGAGACTCCAAAAATGGCTGGCACTATGATGAAAACGAGAAGGAGGGTGAAGAGGACAGTCAGGGAGATGCCCAGAAGGTTGACAATCAGGCTATCAAAAGGCAGCAACAGGAACATGGTTGAGGATCCGGGCCAGGCCAGCACCTGCCTCCCCAAGAACAAACAGCAGACTTCAGATGGTCCTTCCCAACAGCACCAGCCAGGGAAAGGAAGCAAATTCCCGAAGAACAGCAAACCCCATTCCAAACTCAATGCCCTTCAACCGCCTGAACAGAAGGCCTGGGAGGAGAATGACGGGAAAACAGGGCCACAGGAGGCAGCTGCAAACACCAGGTCTCTCCGGAACGGAGGGACTCTGGAAATAAATGAAGCTCGATGGGTCTTCAGTAAAAGCATCCAAGTCCAGACAGAGTTTCTGTGCAAGTGAACAGTGAGGATGGGAGCTCTGCTCTGCTGTCCTGATGCTGCTTCCAGAGGTCTTACGTGGTTTTCCTGCCCAAGAGCATTCAACAGATAAATCTGTCCTGTGGATCTGTCACTGCCAGAAGTACCAGGAAGAGTTCAACTTGGTGCCAGAAAACTCCTGATAACGCCTATGGAGGGGAAACTACTGGCACTGCACACAGAAGGCTTTTGAACTTGAATATGTGGAAATTAAATAATTGTTTTATTTAAAATTCCTTCATAAGCTGAAAAACGTGTTCATTGTAGAGAGTTCATATCTGGCCCCATCCTCCCTGGCAAGGCTCCTGGTGCTCACAGCTCCCAGGACCCTCCCCACCTGGAGAGCTACAGTCTTTGCCAGCAGGAAAGAGACGATGGCATACAATGTCTCATGCTGCAAGCGCTGAGTGTAATTCCAGATGCATCTGGCATTGGTTTCCCCTGGACGCTCTTCTCCCTAAGGCTCTTTCTTAGCAGTAACCTGGGTTCTTGGCAAACAGCTGCTTACATGCTGCCAAAGCTGGGAGAGGGAAACAGAAACATTGTCAGTCACACAAATCAAGAGGCGAAATGTCAACATGCTCGGGGCCAGGGGGACTGTTTCAGCGTGAGCCTAAAACTGCCGGTGTGGTCAATGCCTGCTTCTCAAGTCATCAAGGTCAAAGAGACGAGGCAGAGCCAACAGGTGGCAGACATGGATATGGGAGGGAAACACAGGGGTTTCACAGTTTTCAACCCAAATGATATGATCTGTGGTCAAACTTTCTGAATAGAAAATACATGTATAGAAGACACATTTCAAAGACAAAAAGGGTGTGCTATGGAAAGTACACCTCCCTCCTACCTGTCCCCCAGGTACTCAGAGTGGTTCTGCACAGATGCAACCAAAGGTTGTAACCACCTTTGTATTCTTCCCAAGACATCCTATGTTTCTCCAAGAAAATCACAGTGGTTTTCCATCATCACTGGCCCCCAGGCCTGGCAACAACAATGATGGATTATTCTTCACCTTGCTTTTTGTTTTTAACTTAACATATCTTAGAAGAATGTCCCATCAGTACTCACAGAGCTCCCTCATTCTCCAAGTGCACAGTTTTCAACTTAAGAATGTGCCATGATTTAGTTGACCAGTCTCCCAAGGCTAAACATTGACATTTCTACTTTTTTTGTATAAATAATGCTGTAAGGAATAACCAGGTGACATGCATGACTTAGTATACAAAATGAGCTTAGCAAATAGATTTTCAGGGTAAATTCCTAGAAATGGAATTGCAGAGGAAGAAAAAATACACATTTTTAAATTTGCAAGATCTTGTCACATTTTCCACAGAGATTAAACTCCTCCAGCCTCCCCCCACATTGGCCACTCATTTTGAAATTCCACTATTTCAAATACCTCACAGAAGTATTCCAATTTTACATCGCTCATTCCAAATCCCTGAACTTGGGGTACCCTACCAAAACTCTTGGGCAAACATTTTGGCTTCATACCAATCACCTTCAGGCTCTTCCAAACACTTAGAAGTTTAAGAAATTGAACAAATGAACAAGTACTGACTTTGCCTTAAAATCTGAGAACTCAAGGCTCTTCTCGTTACCTTGTTTGGTTATCCCCAGCCCATCAATCTATACGATTTCCACTTTACACATCAGGAAGCTGAGACAGGTAGACACAGACCCAGTTCCTCTGTATGGCTCCATGACATTCACACACTTCTGAGGACGCTACAAGGACATGCTATTCAGTGGCACTGGGTCAGGAACCCTAGTTCCTAGCTCTGACGGCCACTTCTTACGTTTCCTTCCACTTCATACTGTCATTGCTATTGCTAACATTGACTGAGTGCTTACAACATGCCAAGCATTGCACTAAAGAGCATTTCACATATACCACCCTCACGTGATCCTCATGACGGCTGTACGGTGGAGTCATTGTCATCCGGATCTATAGGCGAGGACGCTGAGGCTGAGAAGATTAAGGACGTCACCCAGGGTGGCAGAGAGTAGGAAGCAGGACAAGTGCATCCATCTCCAGGCCCCTGCTCTGTAACCCCTACTCCTTCCTATCTCCCAAACTACATACCTAAAAATGAAGCAGCACTTCCTTCAAGCCAGCCTGCTCTACAGAACTTCTTGTGATTAGAGAAAACCATCAGGATCTGGACCCCAGTATCAGAATTTGGTGGTGTTCTCAGAATTCAAGGTAGAGACATGCTCTTTCATTTTTATAAACACTTGTACATGCCAGTTTTCTAACGGTGTTCTGGAGGTGGTTCAGGTTTTGGTAACCTGAGTTACCAAAGTCCCTAGGCCTGACCAAGGCAACCGGTCCTTTCCTCCTCTATTGCTGTCTCCCACTCCCCGTGGACAGCACTGCCATGGGAAAGAGGCAGCAAGGGCCTCTGTCCTACTGGCAAGGGTCACACTGAGTTCCACAGACCCAAAGTGACCAACACCAGAGTCACTCTGACCCTCTTCCAGATTGTAGATCACTCCTTCAAGGATCACAACTGGGAATTCCCAAGGTTATTCTGGGTTCATGTCCCCAAACCAGTAAATACATGTTGCAATGAACCAATTTCTTCACCTAGTTCAAGGGTTGGCCAATCACAACCCACCTCTGGCTATAGTCTTTCACAAAGGCTCACAAGTTTTTACATTCTTAGACTCTTTTAAAGAGATGCAAAAAGCAAAGATGTGACAGAGACCATGGCCTGCAGAGCTGAAAATACTCACTATCTGCCCCTTCTATGAAGAGTCTGCACTCATGACCTTGCTGGTCTTTCCTCTGCTCAGAGGCAGTGACCTCTCCCCTGCTGCCCTCCCGGTCCCATCCCACCCCGCCCCACCCCGCCCCCTGAGTTCCTTTTTCTGAGTGCCAGCCTCCAGGACAGAGAACACCAAACTGGCCTAACAAGTTATCTGGCCAACACTAAACAATACTCACACAAATTCTTAGAAGTAGAGGAAAGAGCAAGCCAACTGAGTTTATCAAACTGGCAATGTTTAGAAACTGAAAAATCATTAAAGCTAGAGATAACTGGTGGCTTAAGTAAGGTCCACTTAATACAGACTTTGATGTCTGGAAATATCAGAAAACTATTCACATCAGAACTGAATCAAACCGGAATTTCTAGCTACAAGCATGGCCCCTTAAAGAATGTGAGCTGGGGAAGCCATTCATTCAGAGGGATATTCACTTTTTCTCTCAACGTCCACAGCTGGATTCCAGCCAAACTCACCCAGAATCATCAGGGCCAAAGTTCCTCCACAGCCCAAACATTCCAGAGAATCAGCCAGTTCTGAGCCTTTAGGAAGGAAGCTGCCTCCATTCCAGGAAGGCAACAGAGCCCATCACTAAGCTAACCTAACTCTTCAACCCACGGAATGGCAAATCTGAGCCTTTAGGTCTCCAAATGGCCTCAGTTCTTGGAGTGATGTTCATTCATTCAATAAATACTCACTGGGCACACAGTGTGTGCCAGACGGTACACCAGGTGTTAGCTGTTGTTCAGTGGTGAAGAGACAGGCCTCAGGACACACATCCACAAACAAGCACACAAAAGTCATAATTTCAAACTTTGATGACTGTTGACAAAGAAAACAGACTCCTGGAAAAGAAGAGAACTTAATTTAAATCAAGGCATCTACACCAATTCTGACCCAATCACAAAGTACTGGGCAGGGACTATTGTGGCTCCTAATTGCAGAGTCACATACTTTTCAGCCAGCTCTCTGTGATACAGCCCAACTCAGGGACCATAACTACTAGAATATGTGCAGACAGAGGCCCTGTGCCAACTCAAAATGTAAAAGAAAGGCCACTTTATCAACACATGCTTAGATCACACATGTATTTTTAGAATCCATGTATTTCTGGAGCACACCAAGCACAATGCCTGTTACATGTTAGATCTCAATGAAGGATACATATTATCATTTCATTAGGATCAGAAGAAACTCAGTCTTCAGTTCTAGGTACCAAACTTCAAGAAGGCTTAGAGAGGGAGGCATTACAACGTAGGACACAAAATCCACAAAAAACACAATGTACCTGGCAAACAGTAAGTGTTCAATAAAAAGATTACCCATAAAACAGAGAAATTCACATTGAAACTACAGTGAGATGGCAAAGAAATTGTGATAAACCACTGTACTGGTAAGAATGAGAAAACATCCTCAAATACTGCTGGTTGGAGTGTAAAATGGGTTCAACGTCTATGAAGAACAATTTAGCAACTGCCACCAAAACTTTAAACATACTTAACCTTAGATCCAGCAATTCCACTTCTAGAAATTTATCCTAAGGATAAATCAGACCAATGGTTCCCAACCAAGCATAATTTCTTTACTTCCTTTGGGAACATCTGGCAATATCTGCAGGAATTTTTGGCTGCCACTACTCAGGACGGGAGTGCCACTACTGGCACCTAGTGCAGCGTGCAGGGCAGATGAAGCTGCACATCTTACAATGCACAGGACAGCTCCCACAATGAGGAACTGTCCAGCCCCAAACGTCAGTAGCGCAAAAGTGTATAAACCCTGTATTCTAAAGCATGAGCAAAGTGATAATATACTGGGTTACTGATTACACCATTGTCTGTAGTATCAAAACAAACATCAATGTCCCCCAAAAGAGGATATAATGGAATACTATTCATCTAAGCCCATCACTAGGAAGGAGAAGGAGGATTTGAAGGTATTCCCCAAGAAGTAATGACATTACACTAATGAGGTTTTCAACTACCACTTGTGCCTAAAGGTGTTTACAAGCCCCTAAAATACCTGGAGCATGCTTTCCTATCCAGAAAATGCACATGGCCTGACACAGAGGAAAACACGGCCACAGCCAGTGTCTGCAGAGAATACTGGGGGCAAGCGGGACCTCTCTAGAAAACAGGAACATAAATGCTTGAGGCTTCAATATGGCACTCTGTGCAAACACATGAGCAAAAACTGAGACTCTCACAGTAAATCTGAATCAGGACAGCTGCTATCCATGCACAGATGGCAGGGGCATAAGCCATGTGGACCCTCAGAGACCCAGACAGAGCCATCCCCTGGCTGCTAAAGGCTGCACTGGTTCTCTACTCAGGACGCTGAATTGCATCACTGGGCCTCAGTTCAGATTAAAGAAATTAGAATCTCTGCAGGTACAATCTAGATTTGTTCTTAAGACACTCGAGCGATTCAAATGTGTAACCATTTGAGACTACCGAGTTAAGGGTTCTTAACAGTTAACTGAGTAAGGACAACTGAAACTAAGAAGACAACCATCTCTGAGCACAAATCACCCATAAGTAAAAGGCATCTAGTTCTCTTAAAAAAAAAAAAAAGGAGAGGGAGCATATTCATAAGAGAGGTGGTTCATGCCTGTAATCCTAGCATTTTGGGAGGCCGAGGTGGGTGGATCACATGAGGTCAGGAGTTCAAGACCAGCCTGGCCATCATGGGGAAACCCCATCTTTAAAAAAGAAATTTAAAAAAAAAAAAAAAAAAAAAAAAAGAGAGAGAGGTGGTGAGGATCTAGAACAACATCCCAGGACATAAAACCTGGTGGAAGCCCTTCAGTACTGGAGAGCAGTTAGAAGGCTAGACCAGGCTGGCTGTCACCTAGAAAAAATGGATTTGCTTGAGACATCTGACGCAAGGGAATTGGTGTTATAGTTCGTAGTTATGGGGTATAAATTCTAGCTCAGTATACTAAGAATCCAACCCTCATGCTTTACTGGTGGGAATGTAAGATAATGCAGCTGGGAGAATGGTAAACAAAGTTACCATATCCCTCACAATTCCACTCCTTGGTATATACCCAAGAGAAAGACAAACCGTCTACACAAAACAATCGCACATGAATACTTATAGTGGCATTATTCAGAACAGCCAAAAGACAGAAACAACCAAAATGTCCATCAACTGATGCCTGAATAAACAAAATGGTGCATCCATACAATGGCATCTTTGGCCATAAAAATGAAGAAATGATACAAGCTATGACATGGACGAATCTTCAAAACATCAGACTAAGTAAATGAAACTCATCAAAAAGACCACATATTGATTCCATTTACACAAAATAGGCAAATCTACACAGACAGAAAGTAGATTATCGTTACTTTAGAGCGGGCAAGAGTGGGGAGACACGCGATTGATGGCTAAAAGGTTTCCTTCTGAGGTGATAAAAATGTTCTAAAACTGACTATGTTGATGACTGTACACATCTGTGAACATAATAAATCCCACTGAACTGTACACTTGCAATAGGTGAATTGTATCTCAGTAAAGCTATGTTTAAAAGAACCTAAGATTCGAAAAGAATAGGCTGTGTAGGGAGACCTTTACCTACATCTGCATGCTGCAGAGTGGCAGATACATTAGGGTAGTTAGACCAGATGTCTTCTAAAATTCCTTCCTGAAACAAGTTTTTTGTCCTTATGTCTTTATTTAAAATTGCAGAATGTCAGGGAAGCAGTAAAGCATGATGGTCAAACATACATGGAATCAGACAAGCTACATTCAAAACCAGCCTTCCCTACTTTCTGGCTGTCTGACCTCAAAAAAGTAACATTTCATGCTTCTGTTTTCTCATCTGTAAAGTGGGAACAATACAGATCCTGTGGTATTGTTGTGAGGACTGAACGTGATGCCTATCAAGCTATCAGTGCAGTGCTTGGCACAAAATTCTCAACAGACAGAAGCATCTACTGCTAAATCACCATAAAGCTGGAGGCATTAAAAATAAAATGATGACAAATCACAACTTTATTAGTTACCCTTTCAGAATTCTAGTCCAACTTCTTCATTTTATGGCTTGAATAACTGACCCCTGGAAGGGTTCAATGACTGGGACAAGTTATAAAACTGGCTGGTAACAGAGGCAGGAATACAACTCCCCTCTGATGCCCAGTCTAGTGCATTTCCTGCTCCCCAGGCTGACTCCTCACGTGCTTTGGGGTGGGTTGCAATTCAGAGAAAAGCCATTCATTTCTCCTCGTTTACTGCCAGGACACAGGCTTACCAAATGCCCCAACTGTGATGTCTGTGATGTAAACAAACACGCACACACAGACACAAGGAAATGTGTGCTAGGCTGAATTTACTGTCGAGTGTATCGGGACTAGTAGAGTCTAGGAAATTTGTTCGAACAGGATGCTGCTGCTTAGTGGGGAAAGTGCACAGATGTTTCCAAAGAGACAGGATAGCTCTCAGAGCGACTTGGTTGATGTAAACCTGAAGTGCTGAAAACCCACAACACACACAGCTGGCATCATCCTGGATAAAAATAAATCACCCAAGACAAAGCCAGGATCCAACCTGCCAAAGGATAACTTGACTCACAGGGAAGACAGAACATGGTTGGGTTCAGGGCCTTGGTCTTATGTAAGATCATTATGGCCTCCAAAACTTTGAGTTAGAACTGGATAAGTAACATGGCACTGGTACCAAGTTCACCCCAAAGCAACAGAACCATCTCTTGAAGCTGGCAAAACAAAAAACAGAAAACAAAACCAAAAAAGGACGGATATTTTGATGAGGACAATTTGATTTGCTGGAGCTTTAAAACCCAAGACAATTCATTATATGACCTGAACACTGCTCTGATGGCTCAATTTCAATACCAGTTGACATGTGAGTACTGTGTATGTAATTAGAAGCAGCTTCCTTGCCTTTTTCTTGTTTAAAAAAATCTTCTTAGCCAGTTTACTTCACTCTGCCTAATGATTTTGAAAACCATCCACATTACTGCATGTGTCAAGTTTCTTCCTCTTGATTGCTAAGGTGTATTCCAGTATATGGATATACCACAGCTTCTTCATCCATTCCCCTACTGACGGACACTAAGGTTGTTCCAGCTTGAGGCTATTACAATAAAGCTACTACCTATAGTCAACTATAGTTAGCGAGTCTTTGTATGGACATATACTTCATTTCTCTTGGGTAAATACCTAGGAGTGGAATGACAAATTCTAAGGTTAAGTATGTGTTTCAGCTTTTGTAAAACAGTTCTCTAAATGTGTTGTACCATTTTGTATTCCCACTAACAACAGAGGGAAGTCCCACTTGTTCCACATCTTCACCAATACTTGACATGGTCAGTCTTTTAAATTTAGACATATCATTAGCCAGGTACAGTGGCTTACACCTGTAATCCCAACACTCCGGAAGGCTGAGTGGGAGGATCATTTGAGGACAGGAGTTCAACACCAGCCTGGCTAAAAAGGAGAAATCCCACTTCTACTAAAAATATAAAAATTTGCCAGGCATGGTGGTGCATTCCTGTAATCCCAGCTATGTGGGAGACTTAGGCAGGAGGATCGCTTGAACCCAGGAGGCTGAGGCTGCAGTGAGCCATGATGGTGCCACTGCACTCCAGCCTGAGAAACACAGCAAGACCCTGTTTTAAAAAAAGGAAAGCTTTTCATCACAAACGCACAAATTTGTGACATCAGACTTTTTTGTCATGTCTCTGCAAATTCAAAATACTTGTAATTGTGCAGAGAAAAATCACTAAAACATCAAAGAAAAAGCCAACGACCACAACCGCAAACTCTAACCACAGACCTGAACATTACTAAGCAAAATAAAACGTTCCTTCATCTTTATGTTCCACTGACAGTGATTCTCTGCAGTCCAACAGAGCAACTACTAGCCATGTGTGACCTTGGAGCACTTGAACTGTGCTGTGCATGTAAAATACACACTAGAGTTCCATGACTTAGTAGGAAAACAGTGCATGTAAAATAACCCATTAATAATTTTTATATTGATTACTTATCGAAGTACTATTTTGGATAAACTAGGTTAAATAAAATATATTGTTAAAATTATTTTCACCTGTTTCTTTTTACTTTATAAATTTTAAAAAAAATTAAATTGAGTTTCACTTGCAAGAGCAAAAAAGGATCTCATGGAGGTAGACAGTAGAATATAATAGATATCAGAGGCGGGGAAGGGTGGTTAATGAATTGGAAAAAAAAAAACTTGGATGGAACAAATGCATTCCAGTATTCAATGGCAAAACAGGATGACTATAGTTAACAATTTCTTGTATGTATGTATATACATATGTGTGTGTGTGTATATATGTGTATATTTAGATATGCTTTTTTTTTTTTCTTTTTAAGACAGAGTCTCACTCTGTGGCCCAGGCTGGAGTGCAGTGGCGCAATCTCTGCTCACTGCAATATCCGCCTGCTGGGTTCAAGCGATTCTCGTGCCTCAGCCTCCCTTGTACCTGGGATTACAGGCATAGGCCATGGAACCAGGCTAGTTTTTTGTCTTTTGGGGTTTTTTTTGGTATTTTTAGTAGAAAAGGGGTTTCATCATGTTGGCCGGGCTGATTTCAAACTCCTGACCTCAAGTGATCCACCCACCACGGCCTCCCAAAGTGCTGGGATTACAGGCATGAGCCACCACATCTGGCCAATTTCATGTGTATTTTAAAACAGAAGATTTGAAATGTTCCCAACACAAAGAAAAGATGTATGTTAGATGCAGTGGCTCACACCCACAATCCTAGCACTTTGGGGGGCCAAGGGGGGTAGATCATGAGGTCAGGAGTTCAAGATCACCGAAACCCCATCTCTACTCAAAATGCAAAAAATTAGCCGGGCATGGTGGTGGGTGCCTGTAATCCTAGCTACTTGGGAGGCTAAGGCACAGAACTGCTCGAACCCAGGAGGCAGAGTTTGTAGTGAGCCAAGATCACACCACTGTACTCAAACCTGGGCAATAGAGCAAGACTCCAACTCAAAAAAAAAAAAAAAAGAAAAAGAAAAAGAAATGATTTATGTTTCAGGTGCTGGATAACCTAAATACTGATTTTATTATTACACATTCTCTCCATATATGCAAATATTACATATACACTATAAATATGTAAAATTACTGCCTGTCAATTTTTTAAAAATTGATACTAATAATTTTACATATTTACAGGGTACAATGTGATGTTTTGAGACACACACACACACACTCACTGTCTCCTGTGGAATGACTAAATCAACACAATCTATTTCTTTGTGCTTTTAAAAAAGCATTAATATGCCGGGTGCGGTGGCTCAAGCCTGTAATCCCAGCACTGTGGGAGGCCAAGGCGGGTGGATCATGAGGTCAAGAGATCGAGACCATCCTGGTCAACATGGTGAAACCCCGTCTCTACTAAAAATACAAAAAATTAGCTGGGCATGGTGGCGTGTGCCTGTAATCCCAGCGACTCAGGAGGCTGGGGCAGGAGAATTGCCTAAACCCAGGAGGCGGAGGTTGCGGTGAGCAGAGATCGCGCCATTGCATTCCAGTCTGGGTAACAAGAGCGAAACTCCGTCTCAAAAAAAAAAAAAAAAAAAAAAAAAAGGCATTAATATAAAATTTTAAATTGTGTACATAGCACATATAGTATTTCTAAGGGACAGCACTGATGAAAAATTTTTAAAGGAAACTCTAAAAATAATATACCTTCAACTGGCAAAGAAAGAAAGATATATGCATACGTGCGTGTGTGTGTGTGTGTCTGTGAGTGTGTCTGTGTGTGTGTGTATGTATATATTTTCCTGCCTATTTTTCCAAGGTGAAGAAATAGATACAGGTACAGCTGAAAGGGCTTAGATCTGGAACCAGGACTACTCTTAGGTTCCAGGCACAACTCTACTATCTGATTTACGTGTCCTTGAATAAATCATTCAGCTTCGGCTGGGTACAGTGCCTCACGCCTGTAATCCCAGCACTTTGGGAGGCTGAGCCGGTCGATCACCTGAGGTCAGGAGTTCGAGACCAGCCTGGCCAACATGGTGAAACCCCATTTCTACTAAAAATTAACTGGGCATGGTGGCACATGCCTGTAATCCCACCTCCTCAGGAGGCTGAGGCAGGGTGATAATCTGAGCTCAGGAGGTAGAGGTTGCAGTGAGCTGAGATCAATCCTGAGCTGTGACATAGTGAGACTCTGTCTCAAAAAAGAAAAAAAAAACATTCAGCTTTTCTTGAACGTGGTGGCTCATGCCTGTAATCCCAACCCTTCAGGAGTCCGAGGTAGAAGGATTGTTTGAGCCAGGGAAGTTGAGAGTGCAGTGAACCTTCACCATGCCACTGCACTCCAGCCTGGGCACAGATAGAGACCCTCTCTGCAAAATAAAAAAATGTCAAGCGCAAACATACTACACTCCTATTTTACAAAGCACTTTTCTATTACTGCAAATCTTCAGCTTACAAATTAACTGGAGATGGTATCCAAACATACTAAGAATTATTACATGAGGCCAAATGAAGAGAGCCCTAGGTGAGCCTCTGTGTTTATGTGGCATGTGCACTTGTCTGTATGTGTTTTAAAGGTGAAAGAGGATATTAAAGGACTTAGGGAAAACGCTAAGCACTTAGAAGGCTCCTTCTAACTCTGAAATTCTATTCTCTTAAAAAACCTTAGTCATAGTATACACTATTACATGGTTTAGTGATACACGGAACGGATGATATTCCACGAAGTTCTCCCCATGAGCACCATGACACAGTAGGAAGTAAATGACATGCCATAATGAGGCTCTGCTTTACCTGAACAAACAATTCTGCAGTACAGTTCATGTTTAACCAAGGTCAAATAATCTCCACATAGCTAAGAGGGTTTTGTTTTGTTTTGTTTTGTTTTTAAAAAAAAGCTAACTTTTGGTGACAAGAACACATAAGAAAAGTGGGTTTTTCTTTAGCAGAAACCACTTAGCAAGTTAGGCTAGCCTCCGGATAGACTAGCCCCAGCACTCCATACACCAAACACAAAATAAACACACACAACACAGTCTCCTCCTCCTCCCTCTTCCATTTTTAGGGGTAATGATTTACCAAGACACACAAATGCTGCCACTGCAGTGGTACTTCCATAAACTGGACATGCATGGCAACTATCGTATTTAGGTCAAATTCACAAAAGAAAAGTCCATTCTGAAAGCAATTGACAACGATGTCATCATATAAATAACCTAAGCTTCCATGAAAACTCAAAGAACCCTAACATGAGGACTTGCTCGTTCCCAGCGTTCCTTGGAGAGGGAGAATATCCCCATTTTAAGGGTAGGAAAATTGAGGAACAATCTACCAGTCTTTGTTGAGATAAGAAAATTTAATAGCATACATTTTGTTAGGAAATGCATATTATAGCTTTCTAAGAAAGTCTAACCCATAGTCCAAGCAGCCCAGATTCGCATCTGTTAATGGTATGAAAGGCTTTCTGAGGATGCTGTTGTTCTCTCAGAAAAAGAGTAAACTGAAGTCATTCTGGTTTCCCTTAGTAACTCTTTCTTAAATAGCTGCGACTGTTATCTAGATCTTTTATAGCTTGTTCTTATTCTCCAACTGGTATACCGCTTCTGAGGTCAAAATTTTACCATGTTCCCTAAAATCTATGATCAGAACTTCTTGTCTGTCCCAAATCTATTTTTAAGAAATAATTTAAGGCATATTCCCTAGTTCTCTTAAATTCTGGAATTTGGTGGAAAAGCCCACGTTCGCCCACCCAAACCCTTCATGGATGTAAGTGTCTTCATCCACAGCCCTCCTACACATTTCTCTTTCCTGAAGGGGAACCCGAAGGCAAGCAGTCATGGGTCTGTGGAAGACAGCCTGGAGGGAGAAGTGGGATTTCCACCTTCAACCTGGGGCTCTGGACAAGTCACTGAACTTCTCTGACCTGCAAGGGCTCAGAAAAAATGAAAACATGGGACAGAGCATTCCAGATGTTCTCAGAGTGTTCTGGATGTTCTCATCCAGATCTAAAATACTTTTATACTCTCTCTCTCTATCTCTCTCCTTTTTCTCTCTTTCTCTTTTACTTTCTCTTTCTTTTTTTTTTTTTTTTTCTTTTTTTGAGATGGAATCTCGCTCTGTCCCCCAGGCTGGAGTGCAGTGGGGCAATCTTGGCTCACCGCAACCTCTGCCTTTGGGGTTCAAGCGATTCTCCTGCCTTGGCCTCCAGAGTAGCTGGGACTACAGGCCCACCGCCTGGCTAATTTTTGTATTTTTAGTAGAGACAGGGTTTCACCATGTTGGCCAGGCAGGTCTCGAACTCCTGACCTCAGGCAATCGGCCTGCCTGGGCCTCCCAAAGTGCTGAATCCAGCCATACTTTTTCTTTTAACCTGTTTGATCACGTTAAGATACTCTTTGCGGCTCTTTCTTCAACTCTATTACATGTTTCTTAGTTGAAGACCTTATAAGAGTAGGCTGTGTTCCAAAACAAAAAGTATGATTTCGTAGTGTGGTTTTCATCATGGAACTGAAGCTACTTTTGACAAATAAGGACTCATCTTGCATCAAGCTCTCCCTGAGACAGACGGGAGGGAAAATGGATGGGGTGTGGATGGACCAGGAATAGTCACAGGTAAGTGGCCGAGGAGGCCAGACCGACTACATCCTGGTTCCCTATTCCATCTACGTTCCTCTGTCTGAAATTCTCCAAAATATAAAGTTAAAAAAAAACAAGCACTCTCTTTCAAAGGCTGAAAAGTATACCGGATTGGCATTATTAAAGGATTTTTCCTACATAGACTTTGGCATGGTATAACTGCTCTTCACACCATTTCCCTTGGATTGAGATATAATCTACAAGACATGAAACTAAGCAGAGCTCCTCAAAGTTCAGCCAAAATTAAGGAAAATGGACCAGAAACAAAATTCCTCAAATGACCTCGAGGTTATCAATGAGATGATCCACGGTGATGCTTGGCACGTGATGGAACTTATTTCCATCAAGCTACACCCTATGTCTCCTATAGGCTATTTTCTGCAACTTTTGAACACCTAAACTTCAGCCCTCCGTGACATGGAAAGCGAGGAAATAAACAAGACCCAGTGGGAGTAGATGCCTCGGAGGGCGCTGAAATAAAAAAGGGAAAGGCAAGGGATTTCGGGAGTTAAGAAATCCTAAAGAAAGAAAAATGGGAGCATGCATTTGCAAAAAGAGAAGGGAAAGGCATGCATCCCAGGGCAGCCAGAGAACACAGGAAGGGGAATGACAGGGAAAGGCCCTTCCTGGTGCTCCAACGCCCCGCAGCCCTCGCCACCCACATTCCCAGACTCCCGGGTCGGGAGGGATGCGGACACCTGGGACTCGGGGGAGGCGAGGGGTCCCGAAGAGCCGGGCTCGGTGGGCAGTGGAGCCGAGAGGCGGGTGGCCGGGGCTCCCGGCGGGCGCGGACCGTTCCACCGCGGGCGGGGAGCACCCGCTCCACCCGCCGGGGATCCCCAGGGCGCGGCGATGGTCCCTCCTGACGCTGGCGCGGCGTCGCCGGGGCGTCCCGGACCGCAGGCCCCGCACGGCCGCCCGAGCCCGGCCCTCGCGCCCCGATCTCGGCCCCCAGGCGGCCGGGGACCTTGAGGGAAAGGGCCAGCTCCCTCCTACTCACCGACCGCGAGGCTCAGCGGCTCCAAATCCCGCGGCGACCGCCTCCTCCCGCCCTTGCAGCCGCCGCGGGCCCAGGCTGCGTCAGGACGTGCGCGCGCCCGCCTTTGTCTACGCCGCCCAACGTGACCCCGCGCCCACCGCCCCGCACGCTCCCGCCGGGCGCGCGGGCCGGCAGGGCGGGGACCTAGGGAGAGCCGGGTGCCGCGTGGCCCGGCCCGCGGGGTGGGCGCTCCCGGGACGCGCGGAGTCGCCCCCTGGCGGGCGAGGGGCGGCTGCCTGGGGAGGGGCGGGGCGGGAGCGGGAGAGGCCGAGCCCTGGTCGCCCCTCGGCTGGCGCGTCCCTCTCAGATAAGGGGAGCCCTTCTCAGCGTCAGGGCAGGATACTGGTTCCCTCCCGGGACGGAGGTTCGCACGTGTGTTCCAGAGAAGGTGAAATCAGCCCTGCACCGCGGGAGGAGGCTAGATCACTAAATCACCTGGTCCTCTTGGGGCCGCTGTCCGTGAGCAGCGACATTCTGCCCATAGAGGACTCAGCTCAGGGCCTGGCACGCTCAAGATCTGTTAGCTGCCAGCACCCTCACCACCATTACCACGACCGCCGTCACACCAGCAGCATCCCTGAGTCTCGCCTGCTTTGCTTGTCAAGCAAAGGGCTCCCTGCGTGGGTGTAGCCCACCTTCGCCCTCCCTCGCAGCTGCACCTTTCCAACTTGTACCTCCACTTGGACCTGCTGTCTCTACTCAAGTCTAGCTGGTGCCTGCTGGAGTTTGCACGTGTGTTTCTTTTACCGTATCTTCTGACTTCAGATGCCTAACCCAAGCTTATTGTCTCCCCTAAAATTGGACCTTCTTAAAATATATATTACCTTTCTTTTTCCTGTTTTTAAAAGACAGTTTGTGGCCGGGCGCGGTGGCTCTGCCTCTAATCCCAACACTTTGGGAGGCCAAGGCGGACGGATCAGGAGGCCAGGAGTTCGAGACCAGCCTGGCCAATATGGTGAAACCTCACCTCTATTAAAAATGCAAAAATTAGCCAGGCGTGGTGGCATGCTCCTGTAGTCCCAGCTACTCGGGAGGCTGAGGCAGAAGAATCTCTTGAACCCAGGAGGCAGAGGTTGAAGTCAGCCGAGATGGCAGCACTGCACTCCAGCCTGGGCAACAGGATGAGATTCCGTCTAAAACAAAACCAAAACAGTTTGCCTTTAGTGTCAAGCCCTGCCGGCTGGTTAACTCTGCAGGCTACTGTCAGATTGTCATTCCATGTTAAATGCATAATCTGATAATGAAATTGTTAGGGTAAAGTCTACATTCTTAGACTTCATAATCTCTGTAAGAGTAATGGGCAGTACATGGTAGTTCATGCAGGTAGTCCTAGCATTTTGGTAGGCCAAAGCAGGAGAATCGCTTGAGGCCAGGAGTTTGAGACTAGCCCGGGCAACACAGTGACACCCCAACTTCTACCAAAAATTTTAAAAATTAAAAAAGAAGGCCGGGCTTGGTGGCTCACGCCTGTAATCCAAGAACTTTGGAGGCCAATGCGGGCGGATCACCTGAGCTCGGGAGTTCAAGACCAGCCTGACCAACATGGTGTAACCCCGTTTTAATTATTAAAAAAAAAGGGGGGCCGGGTGCGGTGGCTCACGCCTGTAATCCCAGCACTTTGGGAGGCCGAGGCGGGTGGATCATGAGGTCAAGAGATCGAGACCATCCTGGTCAACATGGTGAAACCCCGTCTCTACTAAAAATGCAAAAAATTAGCTGGGCATGGTGGCGCGTGCCTATAATCCCAGCTACTCGGGAGGCTGAGGCAGGAGAATTGCCTGAACCCAGGAGGCGGAGGTTGCGGTGAGCCGAGATCGCGCCATTGCACTCCAGCCTGGGCAACAAGAGTGAAACTCTGTCTCAAAAAAAAAAAAAGTTGGGGGAGAGCCAGGCGCAGGTGGCTCATGCCTGTAATCCCAGCACTTTGGGAGGCCGAGGCAGGTGGTTCATGAGTTCAGGAGTTCAAGACCAGCCTGACCAACATGGTGAAACCCCATCTCTGCTAAGAATACAAAAATTAGCTGGGCGTGGTGGCACATGCCTGTAATCCCAGCTACTCGGGAGGCTGAGGGAGGAGAATTGCTTGAACCTGGGAGACAGGGGTGGCAGTGAGCTGAGAGCACGCCACTGCACTCCAGCCTGGTGCCTGGCGACAGTGCGAGACTTGGTCTCAAAAAAAAAAAAAGGAAGAAAACAGACATTATACATTTTTGTGTTCTCCACAGTGCTAGGGATAGGGATTTAAAGTGGCCACCAGGATCACAACTGCTCTTTGGAGTCTTACATCTGGTCTCCTTTTCTGCCCCTAGAACCAGTCTAAGAAGTAGCCCACCTACGGCCAGGTGTGGTGGCTCATGCCTGTAATCCAAGCACTTTGGAGGCCAAGGCGGGCGGATCACCTGAGGTCAGGAGTTCAAGACCAGCCTGACCAACATGGTGAAACCCCATCTTTAAAAAAAAAAAAAATATATATATATATATATGTATAAAGAGGCCGGGCGTGGTGGCTCAAGCCTGTAATCCCAGCACTTTGGGAGGCTGAGGCGGGTGGATCACGAGGTCAGGAGATCGAGACCATCCTGGTCAACATAGTGAAACCCGTCTCTACTAAAACTACAAAAAATTAG